>NW_022589705.1:49400148-49909364 GCF_004348235.1 Phoca vitulina
AAGAAAGAAAGAAAGAAAGAAAGAAAGAAAGAAAGAAAGAAAGAAAGGAAGGAAGGAAGGAAGAAAGAAAGGAAGGAAGGAAGAAAGAAAGAAAAGAAAAAATATATACATAGAACAATAGAACAGAATAGAGAGCCCAGAAATAAACCAACACTAATATGGTCAATTAATCTATGACAAAGGAGGTAAGAATATAGAATGGGGGAAAAGATAGGCTCTTCAATAACGGTGCTGGGAAAACTGGACAGCTATATGCAAAAGAATGAAACTCAACCATATTCTTATGCCATATACAAAAATAAACTCAAAATGGCTTAAAGATCTAAATGTAAGACCTGAAACCTTAAAACTCCTGGAAGAAAATACAGGTAGTAATTTCTCTCATATCTGCCTTAGCAACATTTCTCTAGATATGTCTCCTTAGACAAGGGAAACAAAAACAAACTATTGGGATCATACCAAAATAAAAATCTCTTGCACAATGAAGGAAACTATTAATAAAACAAAAAAGGCAACTGCTGAATGGGAGGAGATATTCACAAATTATATATTTGATAAGTGGTTAATATCCAAAAAATATAAAGAATGTATACAATTTAATACCAAAAAAATGCAAATAATCTGATTAAAAGATGGGTAGAGGATCTGAATAGACATCTTTTCCGAAGATGACATACAGGTGACCAACAGACACATGAAAAAAAGCTCAATATCACTAATCATCAGGGAAATGCAAATCAAAACCACAATAAGATATGACTTCACACCTGTCAGAGTGACTAGAATCAGATAGACAAGAAATAATAAGTGTGGGTGAGAATGTGGAGAAAAGAAACCCTGTGCACTGTTGCTGGGAATGCAAATTAGTGCAGCCATTGTGGAAAACAGTATGGAGGCTCCTCAAAAACTTAAAAATAGAAATACCATATGATCCAGTAATTCCACTACTGGGTATTTACCCAATGAAAACAAAAACACTAAATTGAGAAGATATACACATCCCTATGCTTATTGCAGCATTATTTATAATAGACAAGATATGGAAGCAACCCAACTGTACATTGATAGATGAATAGATAAAGATGTGGTGTACACACACACACACACACACACACTGAGATATTACTGAGCTATAAAAAAGGATGAGATCTTGTCATTTGCCACAACATTGATAAACCTAGAGGTTATTACACTAAGTGAAATAAGTCAGACAAAGAAATACAAATACTATATAATTTCGCTTATATGTGGAATCTAAAAAGAAAATAAATGAATAAATATACAAAAAGCAGGCATAGACTCAAATACAGAGAAGAAATTTGTGGTTGCCAGAGGGCAAGGAGGTAAGGGATGAGCAAAATGCATGAAGGGGAGTGGGAGATACAGGTTTCCAGTTATGGAATGAATAAGTCATAGGGATAAAAGACACAGCATAGGGAAAATAGTTATAGTGTTATAATAGTGTTTAATGGTGACAGATCATAGTTATAGTTGTGATGAACATAGCATAATGTATAGAGTTGTTGAATCACTATGTTGTACGTTTGAAACTAATGTAACACTGGGTGTCAACTACACTTAAATTAAAAAAAAAAAGATAGAAAGTGAATTAAATAGATTAAAAAATCCAAGAAGCTGAAACTGGAATCTATAAAAACTTAATACATAAAGAAAAGTAAGGAAGTAAAGAGTGTTATAGAAATTGGCTTCTCTGAAAAAGAAAACTAACATTCTTACTTCATGCTATTTATCAAAATAAATTAAAGTTATATTACATTTAACTATCTTAAACAAACACAGAATTATTTTAATATACAGAGTTTAATCTCTAAGAAAAAAATTGAACATACTCAACTAAAAAACAATGGAGAATTAAAAAAACATAAGTTGAAAGATTTGATATGATGCTTATAAATCACAAGCAATCATAAATATAATTTAAAAACTAATAACAAACTGGGGAACACAGTTTCTTTTCTTTTTTTTTAAATTTTATTTATTTATTTGACAGAGAGAGACACAGCGAGAGAGGGAACACAAGCAGGGGGAGTGGGTAAGGAAGAAGCAGGCTTCCCGCGGAGCAGGGAGCCTGATGCAGGGCTCGATCCCAGGACCCTGGGATCATGACCTGAGCCAAAGGCAGATGCTTAATGACTGAGCCACCCAGATGCCTGGGAACACAGTTTCTAAAAACATGGCCGCTAAAAGATCAGTGTCCACAGATATACAGAATTCATGGATGTTGATGAAAAAAATGCATGAATTCCCAATTAAAAGATGGGACCAAAACATCAACAGTCAGTTCACAGACATATATACATACACATAAAAAAATAAAAAAGAAAAGACAAATGCTTAACAGTAAATAAAAATATTTAATGTTATGAATTACGGCAGGGATGGCTAATAGACCACGAGAATTTATGCTCCTTTTCCACAGCAGCTTTTTAGTTAGGAACTACATTTCTTAGCCACTCTTGCAGGACCATATGCAGGACCGTATGACTGGTCTCTGTCAATGGAATATTAGTGAAAAGTGATGTGTGTCTCTTTTAGAGGAAAGCTTTTAAGTATTGGATTGAGCCTTTTTCACATTCTCTATTCCTCTTCCACCTTCTGGATTTTGACTTAGCTGAAATTATTTGGTATTTTCAGCTCTTATAATGTAAGGTGGTCTCTTTTCTCTAACAAGATTTATAAAATAGGGAATTCTCTAAACAGAGGAGGGTTCAGAAAGTGGGTATAAAACAAGTAATGTTACTATGTGAGTATTAAGTTTTAAGAGAGCATTAAGACTATACTCAGAAAAGCAAGGAAGAAGACATGTGATATTGGAAATTGTGAATCCATTTCAGAGTTAGGTTTCTCTATGTGGCAGACAAAAAAAGTAATGGTGATTTAAACAGGATATTTATTGCTTTCTCACATAAAAGAAATCCAAAGACAGGCAGTGTAGTACTAATATGATGTCTACACATTATCATTTAAGACCTAGGCACTTGGGGCGCCCGGGTGGCTCAGATGGTTAAGCGTCTGCCTTCAGCTCAGGTCATGATCCCAGGGTCCTGGGATCGAGTCCCGCATCAGGCTCCCTGCTCCTTGGGAGCCTGCTTCTCCCTCTGCCTCTCTCTCTCTCTGTGTCTCTCATGAATAAATAAATAAAATCTTTAAAAAAAAAAAAAGACCTAGGCACTTATCTTTCTGTTCCACAATCCTAGCATTTTATTCCCTTACTCAAGGTCACATAATGATTCAAGATGGATCATGGAATGCTAGCTGCCATAGCTACAGGCTTGAGGAAGGAGAAATGCAGAGAGAAAAAGCCTGCTGGGTCAGTTTCCTTAAAAAGCTTTATGACGAGTAGCAAACTATACTTCTGGCTCCATTTCATTGGTTAGAATCACTGCATAGTCACACCAAAATATGAGGAAATGTGTTTTATAGCAGGTGACAAAATATCCAGTTAAAACTTGGACCAAAGGGAAATGATGAAGATGATAGGCAACTGGCAGATCTCCCATAGGGCCCATCCTACAGAATGGTGAAGGGAAGTTCTAAGATGGCCATTGCCAGCAACTCTAGGAAAAGCTAGGCCACACTGAAAGAGGACGTAGCCCTTTGGGGGGGAAATGGGGGTTCCATGCTTTAGATGATATGATTGAGACGGCAGGACAACTTGAGAATCTGTAAGGACTTTTTTGTTTGTTTTTTTGAGAGAATGAATGAGAAAATAATAGTAACTACAAACTCCAGGAAAAACAAAAGTTGTGCAATAAAATTATGTTGAAATATAAAATAAAATAATGGTGTAAGAAAATAGAGTTCACTGAATATTTTTAATAAAGTATATATTTTTTTAAATGTCCAGGGGCTCAGATGGGGACCACGTAAAGAAAGATGTAATCCTAGCATACTTCTTGAACCAATGTGAGAAAAAATGTTTACATAGGTATAAATATGAAAACTATACATATTGGTTTTTAACATTTACAGTCAGCCTTCAGACAAGATATGGATCAGTTGTAACTGTAAAGCAGAGTAACTGTTAACATTACAACGTGTAATGTTAACAATACAATGTGTATTGGTTGTTTATTCTTCTGGTCAAGTGGCTGACTGAGAGCTGTGGCTTAGTGCTGCTGCCCAACATAAGAGAGTATCAGACCACATATTACTAGCCCGGGAAAAGATCAAAATTTAAAGTACAGTTTTTATCGAATGTGTATTGGTTTTGCACTATCATAAAGTAAAAAAATAATAAGTGGAACCATCATAAGTTGGGGACTGTCTATACTAGCTAGAAGGTAGACCTATATAAGCTTTAAAAATATATGAATTAGACACTTTCAGCTTTTAATTTGCTTGCTGTCTTAGAATTTGAAGATATTTCAGTAGCTTTAGATAGTTTCCTTCTATTCAGGAGCTGTTTCCAGAAAGATTAAGATAATGATTTTTCTTTATATATAAATTCGCTGATAAGAAGAGAGGACTTCAAAGTAATTTTGCTAACCTTACAGCAACTCTGAATTTGAGATCACCATTTTCATTAAGAGGTATTGAAGTCTCTAAATATTTGTGAACACCAATGTGGACTTTGTGAGATTCTGGGGTCCAGAATTTCCCTGAGGCAGCACTATTATTTACCTTCTCTTCATTTGTTTCTCTTGCCAGCTCCACCTTGATCAACATAAAATGCAGACTTGAAAAGAAAATAATGCATTAAAAGATGGAATTGGGAGCTGGTAGAAAAGATAAAGAATTACCTTGGTCAGAATTCCTTCCTTTTTTTGGGATACAGATGGGTGGTAAGTGGGGGAGGTTGAGTTATTTTCAGGGTGATGATGAGATTGAATATTTTGTACATAACCTGATACAGACATCCTTGTACTTTCCTAAACCAGTGCCAGCAGCCTTTACTCAAAGCTGCTGAAAAGTAGAAAAATTGTTACAGAGACTAACAAAATAAAGTACAGAGAATTCCTGATTTTCCTGTACTTCAAATTTTACTTCCCTGGAAGCTATGTATCCATGTATTAATGGTTTCTATGTAGTATGATATAGGGTGACTTTCTTTTCCTTTTTTAAATTTGCATTTTCAAACAGAGAAAGACAATTATCGTATGGTTTCACTTACTTGTGGAACATAAGGAATAGCAGGGAGGACATTAGGAGAAAGAAGGGAAAAATGAAGCGGGGGCGGGGTGGGGGCGGGAATCAGAGGAGAAGACAAACCATGAGAGACTATGGACTCTGGGAATCAAACCGAAGGTTTTAGAGGGGAGGGGGTTGGGGGGATGGGTGAGCCCAGTGATGGGTATTAAGGGGACATGTACTGCATGGAGCACTGGGTGTTATATACAAACAATGAATCATGGAACACTACATTTATAAAAACTAAATGATGTGCTGTAAGGTGACTAACATAACATAATAAAAACTTATTAAAAAATTGTAAATTTGCATTTTATAATTTTTCCATAATAAATATATAAGACACCTATGAAAATAAAAAGGGAGAGAGAATGCTAAATATAAAAATGAAAATCATTTGAATAAATTTCCTTATTTTCTTCATTTTATTTTCTTAATCTTGTTATCATCCTTTTGATATCCCTGCTATAAGGCAACCTATAAACCAGCTGAGCCACAAGTCAAGATTTCAGGCTTTGTGCTACACACTAGGTTGGCTATTTTCAGTTCTGGAGTATATGAAAAAGTTCAGGTCATTCTTTCTCACACGGAAAGGTTCTATTAACAGGAAAAATGTTTCAGATATCTATATATCTATAGATATATTTTTAAAAAGCAGGATGTAAATTATATGGACAACAAATCTATATTCATAAGAAAAATCATGAAAAAGAAATATACCAATGTGTAAATAATTTTAGCTTTGAACATAATGTCCAAAAAAGCTCCACAAGTTGGCCAGTTTGTAGGTGGTCAATTAGTGTTAGTTGAATTTTGATTTGTAATCTGACTTTTAAGGAATCTCTCATAAGGATATAATCCAAATAGGGGCAATTTATATAAAAATGTATTCAGCACACCCCTAAATGCATGAAAAATTGGAAGTGAGCTAAATATTAAAAAAAATAGGCATATGGTAAGTAAACATATTTGGAAGCAATCTAGTTGGTGTTTAGTCTCTGGATGGTAACAGTTTTGCTTTTTATAAATCATACAAAAGTCTCCTGTTTTCCAAGACAATATCTGATAATAGCCATAAAAAATGACACATGGATATGCACATATAACATTCACTGAAAAAAAGAAAAGAAAAAAAAGAAAAGAAAAATATGTAGACAGTGATTGCAGATACGAACCAATCTATATCCAGATTAAGGCTAATTAATAATTTACAAGAGATGAAAACAAAGTTTTTATATTAAGTGGATTCCTTATGTCCCTTGCAACCTGTGAAAGCGTCTACATGTATACTAATAATTTCTAAATGTATCAACAAAGGAACATTTATTGAAGCCATTCTAAATAAAAGTGCACTGAGAGATTACTGGGTCTGTCCTACTGTTGAGCAGTTTATAGCTATTAGATAAGTAAGGATACTTGAAAGAAATGAAAAATCTGCTTTTGCTTTCCAGTCTTGGAGGCATTTTCAGAATTCTCAGAATTTCCTGTAACATGACTTAGATCTTCACAAAGTTGTGGAATAACCACTGGAATTCTCTTTACTAGATTTTAGTATTTAAAAAAACCCATTATAGTGGGTTTTATTATGAGATCTGGGCTACCACAGGGCCTCAGCAAATTGGTTCTGGATGTGGTGGTCTGTAGCAGAGACTTAGATAATTTTTTTTCCTAAATGCATCATACTCTAGATGTGTTTATTCCTTTTTTTTAAGGTTTTATTTATTTATTTGACAGAGAGAGAGAGAGAGAGCTAGCGCACACGTGCGCGCGCATGAGTGGGGGAGGGGCAGAGGGAGAAGCAGGCTCCCCGCAGAACAGGGAGCCTGACACGGGAATCAATCCCAGGACCCTGGGACCATGACCTGAGCCAAAGGCAGATGCTTAACCAACTGAGCCACCCAGGCGTCCCTAGATATGTTTATTCTGTAAATTCAGAAAATGTGCTCTATGGCAATTTCCATTTGAAAACAAATAAAACACATTAACATGCCTTGAGAGCAGAGCTGAGTTAACATTTTCTATTATGAGCCAAAAAAAAGTTGTAAATAGATTTTTGTTCATAACTGCTTTAAAGATTATCTCAAGTTAAAGTATTTTTTTCTATAAATGTTTATATTAACTTGTCAGCAAAATGCATTAGTTTTTTAAAAACCCAATCATTAACATCTCTGCATTTTTTCCTAATACTCATAAAAAGGCTTTTACACATTTTAGAACACTAATCAGTGAATGCATTTGATTTTGTGTCCTGCTTTTTCTATTTACTATTATGTCAAATGTATATTTACCTTTATGAAGATTTTTCATGTTTTTTTTAAATCAATATTTTAGCCATATATAAGTATTGATTCTTTTTGAAAACTTAATGAATTGTACATTTAATTGAAAATTACCTTTTACACCTCAAAAATGCAGAGATAATGGGACGCCTGGGTGGCTCAGTTGGTTAAGCGGCTGCCTTCGGCCCAGGTCATGATCCCAGGGTCCTGGGATCGAGTCCCACATCAGGCTCCTTACTCAGCAGGGAACCTGCTTCTCCCTCTCTCTCCGTCTGCTTGTGCTCTCTCTGTCAAATAAATAAAATCTTTAAAAAAAAAAAAATGCAGAGATAAGGCATTTATTTTTATCTATGAGAAACATTTTTATAGAAAAGTCTACACAACCAGGAACATCTCTCCCCAGGCCATCTCCTACCAATTTTGCTGCTTTGACTATAAATTCAGTAAAGATATTCACAAATCTTTCTCTGCAGCTCTGATCTCTTTTTGGGATTCCAATTTGGATCCCAAACAGCCTCCTAGACATGTTCATTGAGATGTCTTGATATAAATTAATTTTTTTAAAGATTTAATTTATTTATTTGACCGAGAGAGACAGCAAGAGAGAGAACACAAGTGGGGGGGGTGGGAGAGGGAGAAGCAGGCTTCCCGCTGAGCAGGGAGCCTGATGTGGGGCTCGATCCCAGGACCCTGGGATCATGACCTGAGCTGAAGGCAGATGCCTAATGACTGAGCCACCCAGGCACCCCATAAATTAATTTTCTTAATTAATAGATAAAATGGACTCTTAACAAATGCCTATTTGCTTGTCAATATTTGTGTTTTATATGTAGCAAAAAAGAATTTTTTTTTAAGATGTTTTATCTATTTATTTGTGTGTGAGAGGGAGAGAGAGAGAGAGCACGAGAGAGCACAAGCGGGGGGAACAGCAGAGGGAGAGGGAGAGGGAGAAGCAGCCCCCCCCCCCCGGGACAAAGAGCCAGATGCGGGACTTGATCCTAGGACCCTGGGACCACACCCGAGCCAAAGGCAGACTCTCAACCAACTGAACCACCCAGGCGTCCCGCCAAAAGGAATTCTTGATTACATTCATGCCAATACATTCTCATCCCTGGAGGGGAAAAAAAGTCTTTGGGAGAGAGGTTTTCAGCAAAATATACCTAAAAGTAACAACAGAAGAGGCAATCAGTATTATCGAGAGAGGTCTATTGTCTTGTGGGTATTCCCACTGAAAAATGTCAAGATTTGTCATCATCCTCCATGACAGAGTCAAGAATATAAGGTCCTTGCCGTGATGACAGGAGGTGGCAGCAAGTGTAATGGAGCTTGGAATCTAAGGGGAGGACAGAAGATAAAAAAGCAGGAATAAAGAAAAGGGACTTCCAGGTCTTCCCTTCTTACCAAATATGATCTAATTTCTTGACATGACATAAAAGACTTTATCTTTCCTGTGATTTCTCTCCAGTCTTCTAGGACTAATCAAGGGTACTAAAATAATACTGCATGTGTATTGGAGTCAGATAGACCTGGATTTAAAATCTATCAATGACATTTGCCAGATGAGTGACCATAACAAATAATTTCAGTTCTCTGAGCTTCCATTTCTTCATCCACCAGTGGAGTTTATAGGAGCGTCAAGTGAAATAATTAGTTGAGACACAAACCTCAGTGCCTGACACACATCAAACATTCAATAAAGAAATAACTGTTCTCTATTCTCTTCCTCTAGACAACTAAGCAACCTAAGAGGAAAATACCTTTAGATATTGACATTTGGTAGAAAAATTGTCAAATGAAGTATTAGGACAATGCCAAGAGAGCATCCAGTGTAGGTAAGAGCAGGAGGACAGAGAGGTACAAGAAGGATGTCCTGCTATGAGAAAAATGACTTAAGAGATTATCTACTGTGTTTGAAAATATGGAGAGAAGACTTCTTAGTTCTGTCAGAAAATTTAGGGATGGGGTGTCTGGGTGGCTCAGTCGTTAAGTGTCTGCCTTTGGCTCAGGTCATGATCTCAGGGTCCTGGGATCGAGCCCCGCATTGGGCTCCCTGCTCAGCGGGAAGCCTGCTTCTCCCTCTCTCACTCCGCCTGCTTGTGTTCCCTCTCTCACTGTGTCTCTCTCTGTCAAATAAATAAAATCTAAAAAAAAAAAAAAGAATGACTTAAAAAAAAAGAAAAGAAAATTTAGGGATAATTAGTACAGGTTTGGGTGATTTTATTAAGAGAATCTTTATGGCTTAGCTGAAAATAATATTTTCTAGTCTTAATAATGAAAGCATTGAGTAAGAATTTAACCACAAATGGTGACGTAACTACTTTGAAAAGATGAAGAAAAAGGAAATGTGTACTTCTGTGGGGATTAGAGATCTGAGAGTCTTCCATCACAGGAAGTTGGCAGGCAATATTTAAAATGGAAAAAAAAAAAGATCAAGAAATACAACTTAACATGTAATTTAGAAATATAGAGGTAAATGCCAGAAAAAATGGCTAAAACAGTTGGAAATGCTTCCTTATGCAGAGGGAAATTAGGAATGGAGTCTGGCAGGACGGACAACTGTTCTAAAATAGTTGTACTATTACTTGACTTTTTAAACTAGTACTTGAATTACTTTAATTCCAAAAAAGAGAAAAGAAAGAAAGAAAGAAAGGAAGAAAGAAAGAAAGAAGGAAGGAAGGGAAGAAGGAAAGAAAGATAATGAGAAAAGAAAAAAAAAGAAAAAAGAAAGAAAAAAAGAAAAAAAGAGAGAGAGTTGCAGTGCCTATCTACTCACTCACAGATGAGAAGGTATTTTTTTTTTAATCAGCTATATGTTTTTGTCCTAAGCATAAATAGCAATGTCACAAGTTCTTGAACTATTGAAATTCAGAAAGAAAGGGAATAAATGGTAGGGGAAATTTAAGAGAGTTCCCAGAAGCTAGGGATTGAAAAAATTTAATGTGATTTGATTATTTTAAGGTGAATCGAGATTGGGTGGTGTTGTGGTTTAAAGATCACCCATATGACAGGATTTTAAAGTGACACGAGCAGAATGATATAAGAAGCTGGCACGTGATGTGATGAGCACTGGGTGTTATACGCTACTAATGAATCATTGCACACTACATCAAAAACTAATGATGTACTATAGCTTGGCTCATTGAATTTAAATAAAAACAACAACAACAACAACAAAAAAAGAGGCTGGTTTAGAAAGTTGGGGCTGACATCTTCTAATCCAGTTCTTACTAAAAACACCTCTCTATCTTCTAAATTCACAACCCAATGGGGTTTGAGGGCTTTTCCAGTTATTCCTTCTAGAACATTAGCCCCTTTGAGCTCCTTTGAGCTCCAGTTTTCCGCATATATGCATCCCACACAAAACTTGACACAGTATTGGGCACATAGACTGTAGTAAGAGAACATTCAGGAAAATCAGTATTACACTAATTCCTTGTACAATTCTGTAAAATTTGTTTATACATTCCCTGTGAAATTTATTTAATCTGTTTTCATATTAGCATTTTCATTAGAAAAACTGAGCATGTTAATTACCTCACCTTCTTTGCTCATTTCTCTCTCTTTTTAAAAAAATAATATTGATGGGGTGCCTGGGTGGCTCAGTCGTTAAGCGTCTGCCTTCGGCTCAGGTCATGGTCCCAGGGTCCTGGGATCGAGCCCCACATCGGGCTCCCTGCTCAGCGGGAAGCCTGCTTCTCCCTCCTCCACTCCCCCTGCTTGTGTTCCCTCTCTCGCTGTGTCTTTCTCTGTCAAATGAATAAAAAAATAAAATCTTTAAAAAAATAAATTAAAAAAATAATATTGAGTTTATATTAGTTCCTTACATATTATTTGCTATATCACACAAGTATTTACAATACTTTTATATAGTCAATCTCTTGAAAAATTATTCTTTTGATTATTTGACAAATATTTGTTGAGGATTTTTATTGTGTCAGGTCCTATGCCAGGGGCTTATAGCAGGGAAAAAGAGAGCTATCTAGGAAAAGAAAGATTTCAAATAAAAAGTCATACAACTAATATGTAAGTATGAATTGTGCTTAAAGAGTTTTAAAGTGAGAATTAAAAGGGACATTCTCTTATGTATCCTTGGGTTTAGAATTCTGGATCCAATTTTTCTAGCTTAGAAAATTCAATTTCAAAAAAGTGGGTATACAGACTGGCTTTCTTTAATAAAAGCATAATAGTGTGCTGGGAGGTAACAGACACCTATTATCCACAAAGCCTTTTAATCTCTTCTGTATTAATTCTTCTATTTATAGCCACTCAATATATAAAATGCAGCTGCCTGTAGTATTTCTCCTAGTTGTAAACAACACAACAAAGTCTCAGCTTAATTAAAATACTATAAATAGGGGGAAGAATCCCAATTCCTCTCCCTTTTCTTCTGCTATCAATAGGATTAGAATATTTCTCCATCCAACTTTGCCTTCAGATGCTTATCACAGGCATTCTCAGAACCACCAGCTAATGAGAGGTATCAGCAAGTCAGGGGGGAGAGAAAGAGGCTTATTTTCCAATTATGAATGTACTGATTCATTAACACTGACTCAAGCATTCATTTTAGATTCAGGTTGTCATGGACTTGCATTTACACAATAGTGGCATGTGGATCTATGCCATTTTTCATCAATGTAGTGTGGGGATGCCATTTAAGAAATAGCAGAAAAAAGGAGCTGAAAAGGAGTAAAACATGCATGGCCAAGGCCAAAACTATATAAACTTGTTGAAGAATCATAATTATTTTTACTCATCATTGGCAAATCTAAAAATACATTATAATATTGGCTTATTCTACAAACTTTAGACAATAGGAAATTCAAAGTAGAGAGGTCATTATCTGGTCTAATATTACAACTTTACTAAAGACGTGGAAAAGTTAATGGCAGTATTAGTTAAAGCATCAAATTACATTATTACTATTACTGTTTTTAACTCTTACTATTACTCCTCAAAACCTATGAATGTACTCAATATTTTTCTAAAACTGTATCTCCTTAGTAATACACCACTATAGTCAATTTTTAGTGAAAAGAATCATATTTTCTTAATTAACTGTTTGTTATCATTCAAGTAACCATCTCAAACACATTCTTTTGCCTAACCTAAGTGTGCTTTGGACTTATGAGAATAATTTATACTATTTGTCATACATCAGTAATTTGGATATCACCCTCAGAAATTTTGTCCATTTCCAGGCATCAATTGTCCTATTATTTTTTTCATATTTTTCTTTAAATTGACAAATTTTATTTTAATTAACTTGACTTAAGCAATAATATGATTAAAATCAAGGGATTGGTGTGATCGCTGTATGTTTTTCAAATAAACATTAAAATAAAGCCCAGAGTCTACTGTCCATAATTGTTATCAGCTGGAGTGTTAGTTTGAGGCAAGCTACAACTCTCACTCCTTTTAAAGCTACTGAAAAGTGAGATTTTTTAGTTGTTCATTGCAGATCAACTTAGCCTATCCTGAGTGATGAGGAACATACCTTTTATATTAATAGTTGTCTACTACCCTTCAAATTCTTCATTGAAATTCCTTTCAAATCTTGTAGTTGTCTCCAAAACTGTAAATGTAGAGTGAGAATCCAAGAAGCCTAGCAAAAAGCAGCAGCTAGGAGGCAAAGGTTTCAGCTGCAAGGACCTGGGGAGAAAGAGTTTGAAATTCAAATTCTGCCAAGTAAGAAGAGTTTGATAAATATCTTAGACTTTTCACTAAAACCTCAGAAAAGCCTCACCTTATGAGTAAGCTTAGGACTAAGGGCTCCAATCTAGAATTAAAAGCAAAATGGAAATAAATCCACTATAACAGAACCTAAAACAAGCTGCCATTTAACATTAATAGCATACGAACTGTGGTTATCAGAAACAGGGGGTGAGAGGAGAAAAAAAAGTGGAGGAAAATTGGATGGTCAAAAGGTACAAATTTCTAGTTATAATGTAAATAAGTACTAGGGATGTAATGTACAACATGATGACTACAGGTAACACTGCTATATGATATATAGGAAAGTTGTCAAGGGAATAAATCCTAAAAGTTCTCATCACAAGGAGAAATGTTTTCTTTTCTTCTTTCTTTTTTGAATATTGTTTCTATATGAGATGATGGAGGTTAGCTGAACCTATTGTGATAATCATTTTACAATTTATGTAAGTAACACTATCATGCTATACATCTTAAACTTACATAGTATACCAATTATTTCTCAATAAAGCTGGAAAAAATAAGATTGATGTGCCAATAGCTTAACTGTCTGTTAGTACGAACTCAACTTTCTTTAGAGAGAGGATATAAAAATATACGTTATCTCTATAATGTATCATCCACAATATCCAGGATAAAATATTACTAGACATTTGGAGAATTAGTCAAAGAGAAAACATAGTCAAGAAAAGCAAGCCCATAGATGATCCTTATGTTGGCATTGAGACAGGACTTTTTTTTTTATTGTTTTTATTTTTTTATATATTTTTAAGATTATTTATTTATTTATTTGGCAGAGAGAGAGAGAGAGACAAGCAAGGGGAGGGGTAGGCAGAAGGAGAAGCAGGCTCCCCACTGAGCAAGGAGCCTGATGTGGGACTCGGTCCCAGGGCCCTGGGATCATGACCTGAGCAGAAGGCAGATGCTTAACTGACTGAACCAACCAGGTGTCCCAAGACAGGACTTTTAAAACAGCTATTATAAATATGTTAAAGGACTAAAAATAAGAGATGAACAAAATGGGTAAACAGGGAATCCCAGAAGAGAAACGGGAACTCTAAAATAATCAACTTGAGATTCTAGAGCTGAAACATACAATACCAAAAAAGAAAAATTTACTGGATAGATTTTAAAAGATTAGACATTGTAGAAAAAAAGAACAGTCAATTTCAAGACAACCCTCACTACCTCAGAATGTGACCTTATTTGGAAACAGGATCATTGTAGATATAATTAGGTAATGTGGTGAATCACAGTATGGACCCCTAATCCAATACGACAGTGTTCTTATAAGAAGATGGCAATTGAAGACAGAGATACAAGGAGAAAGTCATGTAAAGATGGAGGCAGAGATTAGAGTGATAGAAGCCAAGGAACATCCAGGGTTATCAGTAGCTGTAAAAGAAAAAAGGATCCTCTCCTGAAGCCTTTGGAGGGATCTTGGCCTTCCTATATCTTTATTTTGGACTTCTAGCCCCCAGAACTGTGAGACAATAGAATTCAGTTGTTTTAAGCCACCCAGTTTGTGATACTTTGTTGTGGCCACCCTAGGAAATGTATACAGGTATAAAGCAAATGGAACTTCCATATATTCCATATATTTCTTATTAAGTTAAACAAACACTCACTATATGACTCAGTAATTCTGCTCTTAAGTATATATCCAAGGAAAATGAGACTGTATGTCCACAAGAAAACTTGTATATCACTGTCCATAGCAACTTTAGTTATAGTAATCACAAGCCAACATAAATAGAATGTCCATCAACAGGAGATTGGATAGACAATATGGTATATTCATGATACTAAACTCTACTCAGAAATAAAAATGAATGAACTCATAAATGTAATAATATGGATGAGTCTCAAAAACATTATGCTGAGTAAAAGAGGACAGACACAGTATTGAACATATTGTATAATTCCATTTATCTGAAAATCAGAAAAAGCAAAACTAAGTTATGATAGAAATCGGAATAATGTTTCCTTCTGCAGGTTTACATCTAAAGGGTCATGAAGAATGTTCTGATGTAATGGAAATAGTCTACATCATGACTGGGGTGTTGATTATGCGGATGTATACATTTATCTTACTAACTCTCTTTTCCACCTGCTCCCTCCCTCACCCCGAGTGCCGCTCTGGCAGCAGGGCGCTCACTCAGAGCTCCAGGTCCTGCTAAGCTAGAGCCTCTGTTGTCTCTCTCCAGCCACCATCATGATATCGACCTGAACCTCATTAACAATGATGAGATGTTCTCCAAGATACGGGATGGCGAATGGGTTATGCCCAGAGATGGAGAAGATGGTCAGTAGGACAGAGGGTAATGCTGATGACTCACTAGTGGAAATGCCTCCACCGAAGGACCCAAGGGTGAAGGGCCTGAAAGCACAGTCATCACCGATGTTGATATTCTCACAAACCATCACTTGCAGGAAACCAGCTTCACAAAAGAAGCCTACAAGAAGTGCATCAAAGATGACATGAAACCAATCAAAGGCAAACTTGAAGCACTGAGGCCAGAAAGAAGAATACCCTTTATGATAGGGGCTGCAGAACAAATCAAGCACATCTTTGCTAATTTCAAAAACTCTGTGTTCTTTACTGGTGAAAACATGAATCCAGATGGAATTGGATTCCAGATGGTTGCTCTGCTGGACTACCATGAGGGTGGTGGGACCCCATATATAATTTTCTTTAAGGATGGTTTAGAAATGGAAAACTGTTAACGAACTTGGCTATGACTTTGGACGTATTACCTGTTGCCATAATCGGCTGCTGCTCTTCACCCATGCAATACCAGGACCAAGACCAGACGACTCCTGTCATCTTGAGCTCTTCATTAATTTTGACCTTGATTTACTTGGAGTGGAGGCATTGTTTTTAAGAAAAAAAAATCATGTCGTATAGGTTGTCTAAAAATAAAATGCATTTCAACTCATTTGAGAGAATGCTCTTCGTTTAATACATATTTAAATCCATCCTGTGTTGAGTCCTGGAGAAGCAAGAACCTGGTTGTGGACTACTGCTAGAAAGCAGAAGACCGCAGATAACTTCTTTGGTGAAAACTACTTCTGGGACTGGAACCTAAAATACAAGATCCAAATATCTTCATTCTGAGTTCAAGCAAAGGGAAAGGCCATGCTCATAGCTGTGCCAACATTTGAAGTGGATTCCTTACACATTTCATCACTGACAATCACAAGCGGAAGTAGTTAACTCTGGAAGAAATTACCAAAAGAATAAAAAGAGATTAACACAGTTGGAAGCAAACACAACAACAAAACAACTTACCTAACTCTACACTTAAGATCTTCGTATTTATTGAACATAAATTATATCTCTATGAGTAATTATTAAAAAAAAAAACCAAAAGCCCAAAAACCTCTCAATAGAAACACAAAGAGCAAAGTTTGACTTCCACTCCTGGGTAGAATGGAGAGATACAGGGTAGGTCAAATCTCCTGTCAAGGACAACTAGGAAAACCAGTAAACTATAAAAGCCATCTATGTCAAGGCTCAGAGAACTGTAGAAACCATGAAGACTAGATGGATTAAGATGCCAAAGACAGAAAACCATGAGATCTGAGCTGAGGGTTTGCAGATGCTTTCTCTTTAGGAGTTTTTGCCAAATTTTTGGCAGGCAAGAGGGTAACAAACCAGACTTTGCCCAGTGAGAAGTGACTGCTAGGGTCAGAAAAACAGAAGAGGTTTTGGGGGTTTCACATGGCTAGAGAGATAAAATTGTAGACTTGATGAGTCTCAATCCTACTGCAAGTTTTCTGTTCCAGATTTTCCAGATCCCACAAGGCTAGAGGCTAACAAGTGAAGGTGAAAACTTCATATTTACTTAGGAAACTCTACAGTCTGGTCTTCAATTTACCTTTCTGACTTTATTTTTCAATGTACCATAACCTATAGATGCTAATCAGAAGGAACATCTCACCTTTCCTTCCCTTTCCTTTTTCCCATTCCTTCTTCCCTTCCCTTTACTTTCCTGCCTTTTTTGCTTTGTTAACGACAGTTTCTATGCCTGGGTGGCCTTTTCCATGACATGTCTTCAAATAGGAAAATCGATCTATTCTTCAAAACCAATTCGAATACTTTTTGTGTGACTTTGGGAAAATTTCTACCTTATTCTGAACCTCAATGTTCTCTAACAAATGAAGATGAAATATACCTGCAAGATTGTGGTGAAGATTAAAGAGACAATATAAATAAAAATATCATATTGAGTACCTAGCACATTAAAGTTCTTCAAAAAATGATTCTTCACAAAAGCTATATACAATAAATTATATTTTCATATACAACAAGAAAGAGAAAAATGAAAAGTTAAAAAACAATATCACAGGGGTGCCTGGGTGGCTCAGTCGTTAAGCACCTGCCTTCGGCTCAGGTCATGATCCCAGGGTCCTGGGATCAAGCCCCGCATCAGGCTCCCTGCTCAGCGGGGAGCTTGCTTCTCCCTCTCCCACTCCCCCTGCTTGTGTTCCTGCTCTCACTATCTCTCTCTGTGTCAAATAAATAAATAAAATCTTTTTTAAAAAAATAAAACCAATATCACAGTAGAATAAAAACATGAACTACATAAGAGTATATATATAGCAAAAATTGTGAAGAGCCCTATACTGAAAGCTAGAAAACATAACTCAGAGTAAATAAGAACTAAATAAAGTAATATACCATGGTTATGAATTAGAAAACTAAATATTTTAAAGACATAAAATTCCCCAAAAGCTTATATATAAATCCAAAACAGTTTCAATAAAAATTCCAGCCAGTTTTTTGGTCAGAAATTATGAACTGATTTTACTTGTTTGTTTGTTTTAATTTCAGCTTTATTGAGGTGTAATTGACATAAAATTATGAAGGTAATTTAAATTTCTTTTTTTTAAAGATTTTCTTTATTTATTTGAGAGAGAGAGAGAGAGCATTAGCAGGGTGAGGGGCAGAGGGAGAAGCAGACTCCCCACTGATCAGGGAGCCTGACACAGGGACTGATCCCGGGATTCTGGGATCATGACCTGAGCCAAAGGCAGATGCTTAATCGACTGAGCCACCCAGGCACCCAATGATTTAAATTTCATATGGAAATACAAAGAATTCAGAACTTTTTTTTTTAAAGGTTTTATTTATTTGAGAGAACGAGAGCCAGAGAGCATGAGCAGGGTGAGAGAGCACGAGCGGGGTGAAGGACAGAGGGAGAAGCAGGCTCCCCACTGAGCAGGGAGCCCAATGTAGGGCTCGATCCCAGGACCCCAGGATCATGACCTGAGCCAAAGGCAGATGCTTAACCGACTGAGCCACCCAGGTGCACCAAGAATTCAAAACTTCTAAGGAATTCTTTTTTTTTTTTTTAAGATTTTATTTATTTATTTGACAGAGAGAGAGTGCACAAGCAGGGGGAGTGGCAGGCAGAGGGAGAAGCAGACTCCCCACTGAGCAGAGAGCCTGACATAGGGCTCTATCCCAGACCCTGGGACCTGAGCCGAAGGCAGACGCTTAACCAACTGAGCCACCCAAGGGCCCCCTAAGGAACTCTTAAAAGATAATTCCATTACTAGATATCACTATGTTTTAGAAAACCATAGTAAATAATTAAGACAGTATGATATTGGTGCAAAGATAGATAAATGACCAGTACAACAGAATTAAGTCCAGAAACACACCCATACATATGTGGAATCTAGTTTATAACAAATACGACACAATATAGAGGAAAGGTAGTTATTTCCATAAATAGTGTTGGTGAATTGGATATATCCATGAGAAAAATTTTTTATTTGAATCCATACTCAAAATTATACATTGGGCTATGTTAAAATTAATGACACCTGTTCATCAAAATATTTTCAGACAGTAAGATGGCAACCTAGATTGAAAGAAGATATTCTCAATACCTATATCTGACAAAGATTTCATATCAAACATATATAATGAACTCCTACAAAGTAATAAGAAAAAGAGAGATAATCCATTTACAAAAAAAGGGCAAAAACTTGGTCATCTCACAAAGAAAGGTAGAGAAATGGCTAATAAACTTTAAAAAATGTTTGACTTTATTGGTCTTCAAGAGAAAGCAAATTAAAACCAATATGAGATACCATTGCTCCCATCTGAATGAATAAAATGAAAAAGTAGGAAAGTATCAGGTGAGGTGGTGAAGCAACAGAACTCACATACACTGCTGGTGGGAGTGAAAATTGATACAACAATTTCTGCAATATCTACTCAAGCTGAATGTGTGCATAGTCTATAAACCAGAAATTCCCTCTTCTGGGTATATATTCAGAAATAAAGACATTTACTAGAACATATATAACAGCACTATTCAAATGCCCATCTGTGGAAGTATAGATAAATAAAATATGATGTAGTCATACAAAGGGATACTATACAGCAATGAAAAAAAAAAAGATCTATGAAGGGGCGCCTGGGTGGCTCAGTCGGTTAAGCATCTGCCTTTGACTCAGGTCATGATCTCCAGGTCCCAGACTAAGCCCCACGTCGGGCTCCCTGCTTAGTTGGGAGCCTGCTTCTCTCTCTCCCTCCCTCTGTCCCCTGCTCATGCTCTCTCTCTCACTCTCTATCTCAAATAAATAAATAAAATCTATGACAATATGGATGAATCTTATAAACAAAATGTTGAGCAAAAAAAGACACAAAGGAATCATAGTGTGCTCATAGTGTATGATTCTATTTATATAAGATACAAAAAGCCAAAACTCATCTGTGCTCTTAGAAGTAAGGATAGTAGTTATCTGAGGGAGAAGTAGGGACTCAGAGGGAGCCCAAAGGGGTTTTCTGGGGGGTTATAGCTTAATCTGGGTGCTGGTTACATGGATGTGTTCAATTTGCAAAAATTTGTCAAGCTGTATACTTATGATAAATGTACTTTCTGTATGTGTATTGCATTTTAATAAAAAATTAAAAAAAAAAAATCTTTCCCTTCCCTTCTCTTTCCTTCCCTTCACAGATAAAATACTGGCAGATCCCATGGCTTTTCCAGTCACGCTTAGATAATAAATAGTCCCTTTGTTTGGGCATTAAAAAAATCCACTCTAGCCTAATAATCACATAACTTAAGCCTGGTCCAAGGTAACCATCACAACTTCAAACTCTTGTCCAATATATAGCTTCCCATCCCAGTGGGGGCCTGCCTTAGGCAGGGAAGCCCACAGAGGAGGCAGTGATGTTCCTGGTCAGTTTCTTCATCAGTTCCCAGCTACTCCTTATGCTCGCTGGCTGGGGCTTGTCTAAGCCCTTAGATTCAGGCCAAGGCACAGGGCACTAGGGGAATGGTACTGTTTTATATGGCCAGAGCAGCTGCAGTGTACTTTGCTCCCCCGGATGCTGGCTCCTATGAAGTGCTTTGTGGGTTTTTTTGGAGAGTGTCCTGCTGAGACCTCAGCGGCTCCCTGCCCCAGGCTGCCCAGCCCCACATACACAATGCTTGTCCTCCAGCAGCTGCTTTATGAGCTGCTCCCAGGCCTGGACTTCCAAACATACCCTACACAGACCCTCTCCCTTGGGGTCCTTTCTCCTTGCTGGGGAGGCTTCTTGAGCATGATTCATTTTGTGAAGCTTTCAGATCAGCTCCATCTCATGGAATCTATATCTTTCCTTCCTGGAAATACCTGCTCTTTGTGGAACTGTAGATTGGTGCCCATACATTCCTCTCTCTGTACTCTGCTCGGGCTAGTCATTCACCTTCAGATGGCTGGATTAGGTTAATGCACAGGTCTTCACGTTCCCCAAACTTCCGAGGTGCCCTTAGAGCTCCCTGACTTGGCATGAGGTGAAGGAAATCGACTCCTTTTCTTGTACCTGCAGAGTCAGTGAGTAGGCAATGCATAGTACACTGACTATTCTCTCCCAAGAAATCCCCTCTGACCTGGCCTGTGGGACATCATTGCCTCTATGCTCTCAAGGTGAGATTCTTAGCATCTTGCTCTAGTGCAGTGGAGACCCAGTCTGGTTCTTGGTATCTCTTGGGTTGTTCTCAAAGTGAGATAGCAAAGTCTCATTTTAACATCTTCTTACATAATTAATCTCTTTCCTCTTCTCATCTATCATAGGTTTCCTCTCTTGGCTTTTGTCACTTTCAATCTTGTGTTTTAGTTATTGATGTGCATATCAAACTTCCCCTATTAAACTATAGATTTTTGGAGAATAGGGTTCAAATTTGATTTAACTTTGTATCCCCCATGAAAGCTAGTGGAGCACTGGTACAGAGTTGGAGCTTAATGCATATCAAGCAAAGGAACAGGTAAATAATTGAGCTGCCCCCTGCAGGACTGACACTTTGAGCAGGGTTACACCTGACCTTTTGGTATCCCCAAAGGTTTCCTGATTTTCTAACCATGTTTAAAACACACTCGTTCATTTCCTATTTACTCAACAGATATTTTTTGAGAATTTATTATGTGCCAGGTACTGGGTAAGTGACTGAGAATAACACAGACATAGCCTCTACGTTTTTGGAGTTTAGAATTGAATTGGTATGAGTTTGACATGAGAGATGAGTAAGTGTTGGCTAGGTGGATAGGAAGAAGAACCAATCCCTGCAGGGAAATAAGTGCCAAATACTCTTGACTCAGAGGTGAGAATGTGTGGATGTGTCCAGAGAGAGAATGTAGGTGAGCCAAGCAGTAACAGAAGAGCCTGAAACAAGCACAGCCCAGGCTTGCTCAGTTTTGCTGTGGAGGATGAAGTGATTCTACAGAACAGACACAGGTAGGCTTGGGCAAACAACAGTTGTCTCTGAGGGTGGCTCTGAAACCTGGCTTATCTCAGCATGGGGAAGTCATATTCCTTAAAAATATGATTTACAGCATCCTCTAAATCCTTTGTAAATGTACTCATCCTGGTTAATGAAAATAAGCACTGAAGTATTTTTTTGTGATAGTATCTGTCTCTCAATAAATAACCTTGTCAATTTTACATAACATTTAAAGTTTCATGCTTCATGATGTCACTGAATGAGAGACTTGTTATCTCCCTTCAATTCTCCCTACTGCACATACTCATATTCTCTTGGTCTCTTTCTTTCTCTCTCTCTCTCTCTCTGTCTCTCTCTCTCTCACACACACACACACATCCTAAGAAACTCATGCTATTTGGCTGTTCTAAAGTCAGGTACTTACTTACCTTTCATTAAGCTGATTGACAAGGAATTGGAAAAGTGACCTTGGGGAAAGAATATGGATTATCCCAACTGAACCTTTAACAAAATCATGCCAAGTTTGCCTGAGGGAACAAAGGAGTTCTGCAAAATAGGCTGAATTGGTCACATTTTCTCACCATGAGAATATCATGCACAATCATCTCAGCAGCAAAACTCAAAGCCACATGAAGAACCAAGTGTGTGGTCTGGAATATTAACAATACATTCTAATTTGAAAGCATTTTTGCCAGTAGGGTTTTGGGCACTTAAACAGAAAAAATAACTAAAAACAAAAGAAGATCAAATAAAATGACAGGCCAATCATAATCTCTAGGCTACAAGCAAAGAGCTGCCATGACTCCTAATAACATGTGAATGAGTAAGATTTATGGAGTGTTGTGTAACAGAATAAAATATATTAAAAATAGAGAAGAAACAAGTTTTCATAATGCGATTGTTTATTGGTGCAAAATGACTCTAAGACACCCACTGACTAATGCAGTATAACCTGCAAACCATGGGGAACTCAAAAGGATCCAAGCACTAATATTGAGCCTGAGTACTCAAGGTGCACTCTGATAGCTGCACTTATCTTTTATGTGGCAAGAGAATTCCTTCCAATATTTTGTGGTCCTGGCAAGCATCAGTAGTCAATGTTACATCATGGCTGTGGTCCATGCCACAGGTGAAGGTCAAGGACGTGGCTAGAATAAGCATCTACAGGGAAGTTGGAAAGGATGTGTAAGAAGATAGAAGCAAGAGGTTGCTAGTAGCTAAGATTAGGTGGACAGGAACATACTATTTAGTGCAAGAAGTGGAGATACAAAACACAGTGCAGGAGCCAAGTCTTACAGCCAGAAAGAGAATGGGTTCTTGAAAATAACAACAGCAACCAAAAAGCCAAGGCACAGAGCTCAGTGGACATAGCAAGTCATGAAGGTTGAAAGCCAAAGTGGGTGAGGTGAAGACATGAGGAGAAGATTCCAGGAACAGGGCAGGGTTGGAGCTGTCTTGGGAAACCAAATGGGGAAGCAGGGAGGTCTGCGCTTACTCAGAGTGGTCAGACAAAACACTGTGTGACAATGAACATCTCTTTCAGATGGCTGCGACAGAGATATTTCAGCTGACAGATGAAAAATCAATACCAGATGGCTCCAAAAGAGAGGCTTCTCATGGGGTTGCTGTTTTTTATTTCCTCAAGAAAGTTGAGCGATAAGGCGATGCCTATTCTCCAACGAGATCTGCAAGTCTGTTTTGTGGAACACATCTTATAAGAAACTCAAACACAAACATGGAACACATCTTGTAAAATGCTCAAACTACTCTGTGGTCAAATACATTTAAAAAATGCTACACATAATCTTCTTCTTTGTGATTTACAATGTGCATTAGTATATTAGAGGTTCTGAAAAGTCCTGCAGTGAAGAAGCCTATTTAACTTTGTTAACCATATTTAATGCAATGTTTCTCATACTTGCTTGACTGTGGAACACTTTTACATAATACTTAATTTCCTAGAGCTTTCTTTTTAGAACATTTGCTATATTCAACCTTGTACTCAATATAAAGACAAAACCCACCTTGATCCAACTACATGGAGATCACAGAAAACACTGCTTTCATAGTATAAATAAATTAACACCAGGTGTGGACACAATATTATTCAGAGAAAGGCCTTGTTATTTATTTATTTTAAATATCTATTTCCAAAAAGGATTTGAAATGGTATGTGTGTGCTGTGAGTTGTCACCTGGTCT
Organism: Phoca vitulina; assembly: GCF_004348235.1. NCBI lineage: Eukaryota > Metazoa > Chordata > Mammalia > Carnivora > Phocidae > Phoca > Phoca vitulina. The sequence continues at coordinate 49,424,212 of NW_022589705.1, forward strand.
GGTGAGCGATGACCAGGACAATCATTTAATTATATTTACTTTTGATTTCCTAGCAGGAATGACAGTAGCAGTCATGATAAACCAGGCAGTAGGTACTGAGTACTTTGAGGATGAGCACATTATTTTGCAAGTCTGGTCATTAGATGTAGAGTAAAGAGGCAACATGGTGGCTGCTTATGCAATGGTAGATAGCATTTCTAACTGCAAATCCATCAAACTCAGCACATAAAAATGGAGATCAAGGCACCTGGCTGGCTCAGTTAGTAGAGTATGTGACTCTTGAGACTCTTGATCTTGGTGTCATGAGTTCAAGCCCTGCACTGGGCGTAGAGCTTATTTTAAAAAAATAGAGATCATACTTTTGGTGTCTGGCCAACTTTGTCTTGCAAACAACTAGTTCAGAGTTGTGATTGTTGTGACAGAGTTGGGTATGGAACCAGTAGTTTTTAAAGCCTTTTGGACTGGGGGTAGTTGTGTCTTTTCCAGAGATGGGCCAGGGCCAGCAAATGGATTAGGTCTACCTGAAGATTAAGCTTTTGCACTGTGACAGAACAATGTTTGGTTACTTCCAGCTCCCTTTCTGGAGCCTTGTACTTCCAATTATATTTAGCTAGAGGTGGATTTTTTTCAATGCTATTAAAGGTTATAAAGGATACACGCTGTTAGCATAAAAATAAGGGAAGAGATAGATTAAGAGACATTGATGACAGACAAGTTTTAACATATTTTTAAGTGGAGTTTCAGAAGAATAATAAAGAGAATGCAGAAGAAGGAATAGTTCAGAAAATAATAACCAAAATTTCCTAGAAATTAAACACACACACACACAACTAATCCTCAGATTTGGGAAGTCCAAAATTTTCAGGCAAAGATAAGGAGAAAGAAATTATCATTGAGATATAAATAATAGTGAAACTACAAAATATCAAAGGTAAAGAGAAGACCTGAAAAGCAACTAGAGAGTCAAGACTTTCTACAAAGATATTGCAAGTAGCCTGATTGAGTGACCTTTCAACAACAATAATGAAAACCAGAAGACAATGAATGATATTTTTAAAGCACTGAGTGAAAATAATTGTCAACCTACAATGGAATATGTGGTGAAATAATCTTTCAAGAAGGGGAGGGAAAGATTAAGATATCCAGGCTAAAAGAAAACAAGATAACAGAATTTACCAATAGATTCTTAAGGATAATTCTCAAGGATGAGTTTCGGGTAGAAGTAATACCAAACAGAAAACCTCAGATGCAGAAAGAAATGACCAGCCAAGATTTCTGTAAATATGTAGGTCAATCTAAACAAATAGTGACCACATAAAATAATATCTACTTTGTCAAATTAAAAAAACATATAAAACCAAATACTGGATAACAACGGTATATAATTTGGGAGAAGATTGATTAGATCTGAAGCACTAGTATCTTTGTACTTGAAAAGAAATAGAAAGATTTTAACATTGGACTTTTTAAAGTATCCATGTTAAAGTATTTGGGGTAACTACTGAAAGAATATGGAAAATATAACCTTCAAACTCATGGAAGGCAAATAAAGAGAAAAAAGGGGGGAGATAAGCTATCAAGAGTAAAAGACCTCAGTATAAGAGGTCTTTAAGTTAAAGAAAATAATAAAGTCCATATCATTATGAGGAATTCTTTCTCATCATTTCTTCCAGATTCCTCAGGTCCCCACCTTCATCAGTAGCACCTGGCAGTGGAGAAGATGATTCAGAGGCAGGACACCAGAGGAGGCAGGACTTTTGTGGAAAGGAACAGGAATTAAAAGAACTGAAGAACTATAGAAGTTCTAAGGGATGGAAGGAGGGAAAGGATGCGGGGAGAAGGCTCTCTGTTGGCTGTGGTGCTAAGAACACATAGGTGTGATCAAGCTGTTCAAAGACATGAGACAAAGATGTTTCCTAATATTGATACTGCATGAGAAAGTGGTGAGAGATAAACTCAAGCTAGTGCAAGAGTCAAGTCAATGCCCCAAATAGCTGCCATGAAAGAAGCTCTAAGCACTGAGAAGAACCCAGTGCTGCAAGGAGGTGGCATGTGATAGGCAGGCTTCTTTCTCATGGTTCCATAAGAGTACTTGTTTGCTGAAAGACAGCTTATTATGTGTACAACCCCCACTAAGCACTACATGCCCATGATCATTTGACATAGCCCTTGCTCTCTTGGGGTGAGAAAATTCAAGTACATGAAAGGTTGAATAAAAGGTTCTGAAGAAAGGGGTGGTTATAGAAAGGGAGGTGGAGGTAGAAGAATTAGGGGAACGTGTCATTGGGATGGACGTGACCATTGAGTGTGCGTGGAGTGTGGAATTGGTCAGCGGTAAGCCTGCAAGGTTGAACACTGATGTTAGCATCTCAATGGACTTTCTTTTTTAGTTATGCTCTGTAAGTTTAATGTCAAAGATTATAAAGATGCTTTAAACACACACACCTACACACATACTCTTAAGACGCAGCACTTGTGGGGTCATGGAACTTCTGGCTTCTGCAGTAACAAAGCGAGATCATTTGTCATTTTTTTTTTTTTTTTTTTTTTTTTGGTCTCCTCATGTCTGAACCTCCTTCCTATGTTTGGGACTTTCTCACATTATGAGGAGCAGCCCTTATTCCTCAGAGATGTTAAAATAGCAGACATTGTCTTCTCCAGCCTCCATTGTAGTATTGGTCAGATGAGCTAGGTTCTGCCCAGCCAAGGACTGAATTGGAAGCTGGTGACGGGAAGAAGCGGGGTCTGCCTATATTGTGTTGAGGTGGCAGCAGCGGCAGTGAGGACAGGGTGCAAGGGTGGTAACTGGGCAGCGGAGGCTCTGGTGGCAGCGGCGGGATGGGGCTGGAGGCTGCCTTGCAGGAGATGCAGCTTCCTCGAGGCCACAGGGACAGTGGTGCTCGTGGCAGCACTACTGCCCCGTGTCCAGTGACGCCGACGGGGGAGCAGCGGGTGTGCATTGTGATTTTGGTCATTGTACCTGGCATTGTAGCCTCCAAACCTGGTTCTCTGGTTCTCCGGAAGACACTGCCTGCGCCTCAATATGCTTTTTCTGCTTAAATTAACCTAAGTAAGTTTCTGTTGCTTACACCTAACAATCCTGACCAATACCTGGAGCAAAGTCTTTGCTTTTGAAAAAACATGTGGGTATAATTCCACAAGATACTGTTCTTATGAACCAAGCCAATAATGTCTGAGAGTTAACTGTTCATTCATTTAACAAATATTTATCAGGCTTCTATTTTATGTCAGACATTGTGTCAGATCCTCTGGATGTGTGACCAACACAGATACTATATACTATCCCTGCCACTATGCAGCTTACAGCTTAGTAGAAAATACAGATACTACATAAATAACAAAAAGTGTATTGCCTGATTTCTAGAAAATGCTAAGTACGGTTGTATGCTATGGGAAGCCTAACAAATAGGGAAGCTTAAACTGGTTTTAGGTACCAAGGAAAACTTAGCATGAGACATGAATGATTCGCAGGAGTTAACAAGGGAAAGAGAAGCAGAATGACAAGATAGCATTTCAGATGTGGGAACAACATTTTGAAGACCCAGAGGTGAGAGACACAGTGTAGATTTGGAGAATCTGAAAGAAATTTTGTCTGACCAGAGGAGAAAAAGTGAAATGTGGGGAGAACTGGTAGAAGAGATCAGAGACGTTAGTGAAAGACTGTGAAGGGCTTTGTAAACCATGACAAGTCTCTGGGTTTCTGAGACCCTCAAGCCATGGAATCAGTTGCCACAAATTGTATTCATTTGCCCCAGAGAAAGAGGACACAAAGGAACCCAAAGAAAACTTAGAAGTCAATTGAGTTTCTGAGTAGATTGTTTTGCATTGTGGGCTGAATTGTGTCCCCCTCCCCCAAATTCATATGTTGAAGTCCTAACACCCAGTAAATCAGACTGTAACCATATTTGGAGACATACCTTTAAAAAGAATTGAAGTAAAACGACGTCGTATGGATGGGCCCAAACCAACATGACTGGTTTCTTTACAAGGAGAGGAGATTAAGACACTGATAACCCACAGAGTGAGGAGAGACCATGTGAAGACATGGCAAGAAAGCGGCCATCTGCAAGCCACAGAGAGAGGCTTCAGGAGAAGCCAACCCTACCAACACTTTGAGCGTGGACTTCTGGCCACCAGAGATGTGAGAAAATAAATTTTTGTTATTAAGCCACCCAGTTCATGGAGTTTTGTTATGGCAGCCTTAGAAAAAACAATACATTTTGAAACCTAAACAGAGACAATAGTCTTGAAAATCAAAGAGCTTTTGAGTTGTAAGACTCAGGATTCTCCAAAGAGAAAAGATTTTCCACATGCTCAAAGCCTGGTTTTGAAAATCCAGAGGCAAATTATAAAGGTTAGTACAGAAATTTAATACCATAAATACATGCATTGGAAAGAATGCATAATGATTTTAAAAGATAATTATTATTTTATTTTATTTATTTATGTTTAAAGATTTTATTTATTTACTTGACAGAGAGAGACAACAAGAGGAGGAACACAAGCAGGGGGGAGCTGAAGAGGGAGAACCAGGCTCCACTGAACAGGGATCACACTACAAGACTCCATCCCAGGATGCTGGGATCATGACCTGAGCCGAAGGCAGACGCTTAATGACTGAGCCACCCAGGCACCCCAATAATAATTATTTTACAGTTAAAACAGACATAGAGGAGGGAGTAGAGAATAAACTGAGGAGCTAGGTATCAGAAACTGTCTTAGAGAAGGGATCATGTGCTCCTCTCCAGTGCTGGGCCAGTGGAAACCCCAGAGAAATTTGGGAGTAGCTCAAACAACAGGGAATCTAATCTTCACCTCTTAGAATGTGGTTTGGAAGAACCAAACCTTTTAGACCAACTTGTATTCCAGCCTGAAGCTAAGCACTGGGGCAGCAGTGGCTGAGTGAAGCAACCCTGGGGTGAAGTTAAGGGCAGTTCAAGAAAATCTTGAGTACACAATGTGGAGCAGGAAGTCAGCTCTGTGCCTAGCAAAGTGGTGTGGATTTGTCTAAGAGAGGCTAGTAGACTCAAAGGAGCCTTGAGATTGGGATAAGGAGTACAGGACCTGCTAGCTGGAAGCTGTGGGGAGACAAAGGTAATTTTAACAGATGCAGGGAAACATAAAGGCCAAGGACCAGAAACTGCTGGGAGAAGAGAGCTTGGGGTCTCCACTTCACCACCTTCCCTCATGGGGAGCCACCTCATCAGACACCAGCAGAAGATAGAGGATGACGACAGGCCAGGTCCCTCACCACATCAGAGCAACCAGACAAAGGTAAGGTCTCCCCAAAAGGCAGAAAGAAGAGGGATAAAACAGAAGAAAAGAACACTGAATTTGACTGAGAAAGTAATCGCTTGACTCAGAATAACACATTACACAGTGATATAAAAAATAAAGGAAGTTTGTGACCCATGACATTCATATTTATTGTTCTTACAGATAAGGCTAGCTCTAGGACCATAATGTGAGGAGGTATTGGTTATAAGAAATAGAAGTGGGGCTCCTGCGGGGCTCAGTCAGTTGAGCATCCAACTCTTAGTTCTAGCTCAGGTCATGATCTCAGGGTCCTGGAATTAAGTCTCGTGTCAGGGTCTGCACTCAGTGGGGAGTCTGCTTGAGGATTCTCTCTCTCCCTCTCCCTCTACCCTTCCCCTTTCTCTCTCTCTCTCTCTCTCAAACAAATCAATAAATCTTAAAAAAAAAGAAATAGAGCTTAAGTTTACGCTAATATCTAGCACAGACTCAAAAGACTACAACCATCTGACATTCTGAGAAATTGTCTGCAAAGTGGTGTCTCCAACTCCACAGAGTTCTTCTTTATAAAGCCAATTAAATGACTCAGCAGTAGCTCTTTTAGGTGCAACAAGAACATAATATATATTGGGCAGTCCTCCAAAGGTTTGAGAAACTGATTTGGTTGGATTAGGTCATGGTATGCTACAAATACCTTGTGTTTGGTAGGACAAATACTCAGAATATTGATGAAATAGCCTGGAAAGGTACTGGTGACCCTGAATTCACATTTCAAGTTTTTTCTACTTGAATATATAATTTCAAAACAATGTAGGAAATTTTTCTGTGAGTTTATCTCCTATTGATTTCTAAAACACAGTATCACAGAAACATAGAACTATGCTGGGGAGTCTAGAAACAAACATCTCAAAGCACTGGAAAATTACAGTGTGATAGAAAGTAAGAACTAAAAGGGGTGGATAATTTAGATCTTGTGATGAGTTTGTAAGTTTGGAAGAGACTGAATTTTGCAAAGCAAGTTTGGTAAGTTGCTGATTTGTGGCAAATACTAGGAATGAACTCCATATTAATAGTTCTCCAGTGATGTCTCAAAAGTCTTTTCCTATTTGGGGGTTACAGAATTGGCATAATTTTGTTTAAAATATTATGAATGTTTAAGCTCTACTTCTGTTATTTTCTTTAGTGCCAAAGGTACATTTCAAGCTTTCAAATAGATTTGTGTGAAATCTGTAAAAGACACCCCCTTCCCCTTTTCTGGATAGACATAGCCATGCATTAGGACACGGGGCTCAGATCTCTCAACTCTCTGTTGGCCACACCAGAGAGCGGCCAACAACGGTACAATTCTCTATGGTGACTCTGGTTGGGGAATTTTGTTGGTATTTTTTGTGGTGCACTAATAAGATGAAGAGCTCAGACACAGATTCCTAACGATGTGAATCAATTTCATCCTAAGAGGCTTGTAATAGACAGTCTTCAATGATCCCCAGTTCCTGGTATTTATGCCCTTGTGTAGTCCTGCATTGAATAGGGCTTAGCCTGTAACCAATAGACTATCCCAGGACTAACAGACCTCTAAATCTAAGAAAAAGACCATTGCCCCTTCTTTCTTGCTCTCCTGGATCACTTGCTTACTCTGGGGGAAGTGAGTTCTCACGTCATGAGGCCTCTCAAGCAGCACCAGAGAGCTCCTACCAATAGCCATGTGAGTGAGCCATCTGGAAGCAGATTCTCCAGCCCCAGTCAAGAATTTTGGCCCTGATTTCAGGCCGACATCTTGACTGCAACCTCATGAAAGATCCCAAGCCAGAACCACCTAGTTAAGCCATTTTCTAAAGGCCTGACCCACAGAAACTGTGTAAAATAATATATGTTTATTGCTTGTTTTAAGCTGCCAAGTTTGGGAGTAATTTATTGCACAGTGATAGATAAATAATACAGCCCTCATACTATCTTATTTTTTACCTTTAGTAAAAGTCTGAGCCATATACAAGCTTTGCATTTGTGGTACTTTGGGGCAACTGAAGAATTAGAGTCATATATAGTGTAGGATGAAGTGGGCTGGTGAGAAAAGGCAAAGGCAATAATGGAGAATGTCAGGAGTAGCTAATAGCGGGAAAGAAGGCTGTAGCACATATTGAGAAGGAAATCGTGAACCCCATGGAAAAAGTCAAGTTCAGGAGAATTTCCCCTATTATATAGGATGGGGAGTTCAGCATCTTATTTAGATTTTTAAGAGTACTGAAATTAGGGGGCGCCTGGATGGCTCAGGTGTTTAAGCGTCTGCCTTTGGCTCAGGTCGTGACCCTGCATCAGGCTCCCTGCTCAGTGGGGAGTCTGCTTCTCCCTCTCCCTCTGCCCCTCCCCCTGTTCATGCTCTCTCACAAGCACGCTCTTTCTTTCTCTCAAATAAATAAATAAATAAAATCTTTTTTTAAAAAAAAGTACTGAAATTACTTTTTTTACTCTTTTGTAAAAGAGATTAAATCAGTTATCTCTTGATATGTAAGAAATAACTCTAAAACTTAGTACCTTAACACCACCCCCTCCCCCCCCCCCCCCCCCCACCCCAATTTATCATGTCTCATAAGTCTGTGATTGGAGTAGGATGTTCTACTGCTTCTGCCTGGGCTCACTCATGCAGCTGTAGTCATCTGGCAATTCAGCTGGGGTAAGTTGGTCTAACTCATATGTCTAGGGTCTCATCTAGGATGGTTAGAACAGCTGGGATTGCCGGGACTCTCTCTTCACGTGGTCTTTCAACTAGCACCTCTGTGCAGCCTGGGTGTCTCAGGGTTCCAAGAGGGTGAACATGGTAATCTCAATGTATATCTTCTGTTAAGCCCTATTGGTCTATGCCAGCACAAGTCCAGCTAAGATTCAAAGGGTAGGAGACAGAGTCCATTTCTTGATAAGAATACCTGTAAAGAATTTGTGGTCAATTTTAATCCACTACAGTGATATTGGTCACTTCTTGAAAATTCAAGCAATACAGAGGAGTAAAAGAAGAAAGCTATAAATCAACCCAAATTTTATCATCCATAAGTAAGAAATGTTAATATTGGTACACCATTATTTAAAACATACCTATATGGGGGCACCTGGCTGGCTGTCAATAGAGCATGCAACTCTTAATCTCAGGGTCATGAGTTCAAGTTCCACATTGGGCCCCACATTGGACATAGCCCTTACTTAAAATAAATAAAATATATCTATATGCATATATGTAGAGGATGGACAGATGAAACAATGGATGGGTGAATGGTTGGATAGCTAGAAAGAAATAACCACTAAGAAGTAAGAGTCATTTATTTTTTAAACCTGCCTGTTACAGTTTTAGACAAAATGGATTGACTACTTGTTAAAACAGATGAGGAAATGAGCTTTCTTATCATTCTTCCTACCTCTCCTTCCCACCTCTAGACTTACTTTGATTTGGTCAGAGTTTATAAATTTATTTATTTTTGAGTCATAATCCTTTTGGCTGTTTAAATGTAGTTCTGTATTTAAATGAATGCAATGATCACAGGGCTCCTTCATTTTGGCAGGTTGTTGTGTGCTATAGTCCCTTAAGATTTCTATGTTTTAGAATGTCTGTCACTTGCCTTTATCTTTGAATCATTTTCGCTAAGTATAATATTTTTCTTTCCCTTGGAGCATTAGAGACATAGTTCCATTGTCTGCTGGCATTCAATTATTTCTAACAGTAAATAAGAATGATAATAGCCTCATTTTTTCCTCACTTGTAGAAGACCTGATTTTTTTTTTTTTTAAATCTAGGGTACCAGAGAATTTTAGAATTTAATGATTTCACCAGAAAATATTTTTTGTATCACTTGTTTGTATCAGTTTCTTGGGATTCAACCTGTAAATTTAATTCTTCCTTTATTTCAGAAAACATTTCTTGCATTATATCCCTCCATATTTTTCATGCTTTATTTGATTGATACTATCATGGTGATCCCAATCATTCTTAGCCTGGATTTTCAATATCTTCCTTATCTATCATCATCATCTAGTTACTTTAATACTCTTTGCCTTTTTTTTTCACATTCATGTTGATTATCTAAAGCTTTTTAATATTACTTTATTTATTTATTTAGTTTTTACTCTTTCTCTTGTTGGGTCTAGAGTGGTATGATTTGGTTTCTTAATCTGTTTGCTTTCATTCTCTCCATTACCTTTTCTTATTATGTATCATATTGCTTTTGAGCTCCTCCTTTCTTAAATTCATAGCTTTATTTGATATTTTTCTGGCAAAAAGTACTTGTAGAACATATACTTGTGTTGTGCTTTCTCATAAATGCTATATATATTTTTTCTCTTTTGCATGATATACTTTTTCTTTCATTCTTTTTCTTGGTGACGTAATATGGTTACATATTTACCCTGCCCTTTTTTCCCATCTGTCCTTTGTTACCCTTTCTGTCTTTTCTGGTGTCAGTTTACTTTCATTTATCTGAGTTTACTTTCATTCCCTCATCTAGTTTGAGGACTACATGTTGCATTCCATCCACTTTGCTGAGGCCTAAGGACTCAGGAGAGCAGAAGTACTAGATTTTAGTGGAAACTGATTATAGTCTTTCTGTGAGGTCTAAGATCTCCTTTATTCTGGGATTCCATTAATTATTCTGCCCTAGGGCCCCCTTTACCCTGCCAGAGATGTATCTCATTTCAGTGTCTTTGGGTTCAATTCCCCAAAGACAGCACAATCCCTGAAAGATAAAATCCTGATGGATTTGCCTAATCCATTATTGTCCCAAGGTCATATTAAGATAGTGAAAATAGGATAATATAAACTCCTGCTTTGAGAACGAAAATATTAAATCAGGAATATAATGTCTCTCTTTAAGAATAAAATTGGCCTTAATTGAAGGAAAACTGTAGCAAATCACTTATATAAAAATACTTGTTTATAAAGGTACTATGCTATAAATTGCCTTTTCTGTGCTGATAGAAAAAATTAAGAATATAGAATATTTAATATCTAGTTTGCTCAACAAAACAACTCAAATGCTGACTAGTCAGATCAAGGTGAAGCTCTAAACTAAGATTAAAATTGACCATTTAAAAAAAAATTGCAAATAACAAAGTTTTTCCATTGATTTTTTTCTTCATATTCAATGTTAAGTGATAAGGACTTTTGTTGACATTTTTCCATTGGTCTTCTCATTACTTATCTGACATATAAACCCTTAGCCTCAGTGTCTGAATATATTTCAAGATTCTGAGAAATGCTTTATATAATTGTATGAAGTCATAAAATATGGTTGGTGAAAAAGTCAATGTTGTTTCACAAAATATACATATTGTTAATCATTTCAGATGTAAATAAATTTGCCATGAATTCAGTATGATTTCACTATCCTGTCTTTTTTCCCATAGTTCTGTGGGTCTTTGTTTTCAAATACTATAATAATCACTGAATATTTTCTTGTGTTGAGACACTAATTTACTCAGCTGATTCTCTTGGAGTAGTGTTTTATAACAAGCTTGTTAAAAGTGTTTTTGACAGTTTCTAAACCTAACCCCAACATGAAGTCAAGATGGATCAAAACAGATATAGTGTTTGAAGAGACAAAGCCTGTCACATAAAAGATAACTTTGATTCTTCTACAATTAAATGGTGGTATGGGTTAGATTAAACACACAATACCCTATAGCCAAACTCTAGGCTGAAGCTTAACTGATCTTGTGTGCTGCAATATCAGTCAGAATCCACTACTTTGAAAAAAGAAATGCACAACATAGATGGTATTGGTAAGGAAATAGTCAATTTTGTGTCAACAAATGGGCTCGCCTATGCTTCAGATAATTGAGCCATGTGAAATTTTTTCTCTCATAAAATGTGTGTTTTCTACTAGTGATGGATCTTAATCAGATTAACTTGTGTCTGAATAGGTGCAGCCAGTCTGTGAATTCCCCACTCCCACCTTTTCTTATGATAATGAAGATCTGGTGTGAGTCATCCTGGGTTTCTGTTTCCTACTAAGCCGTTATGAGTAGTGTGATCTTGGGCAACCTGTTTACCTCTTTTGAGCCTTGGCGTCATCTATTGTAAAATAGGCTGTAGTGAGAAATACATATAATAAAAGTTTTTAGTAAAAATTGGAATATATGATTAACTAATACTACCAAGTTTCTTTCTTTCTAGCATATTTTGAAGACACAAGTAACAATTAGAAGTTGGCAAGGCTCAGGGGTTTATATATATTTTAAATAAGACATGTACTGCACTTCAGTGAGCTTACCATCTGAAAGGTAAGAGAACAATGCTGACTAACAGGTAGGAAAACACATGACTGTCAACTATATATATATATATGTCTAAATTGTATACATTTTACCCATGACTAAAGTTTCTGCCTAAAGTAATAAGGATTTTCTATGAATAATTTACATAATGATAAAAGATTACCACATGTGACAGAATGGTAATAGAAGAAGGTAAGTACAAATGGAAAATATGGGGGCGCCTGACTTGCTCAGTCAGTAGAGCATGCAACTCTTGATCTCAGGTTTGTGAGTTCAAGCCCCATATTGGGTGTAGAATTTGCTTATTAAAAAAAAAAGACAAATTAAAAGTATGGAGGGCTTATTGGTGTGGTGGAAAAAGCCCAAAGAATTGACATTAACTCAGTGTCAGAGACAAAAATTTCATTCTTTGCAGAGTATATTTGTGAGACTATGGGTAAATGAAATTTTCTTTGGATCTCAGCTTTCTAAAATAATAACAAAAGGGGTGCCTACGTGGCTCAGTCGGTTAAGCAACTGCCTTCAGCTCAGGTCATGATCCCAGGGTCTTGGGATAAAGCCCTGCATCCGGTTCCCTGCTCAACAGGGAGCCTACTTCTGCCACTCCCCCTGCTTGTGCACTCTCTTTCTCTCTCTAAAATAAATAAATAAATCTTTTAAAAAATAATAATAGCAACAAGCTTTTATTGAGTGCTTACTATGTGCCAAGCTCAGTGATATGGGTTTTCCATTCATGAAAAAAGATTTCCTCATAGTTATTCTAATTGATAGGTACTATTACTTTCCTTTTTTTACATTGGAGAAATCTGAAGTTCAGGAAGGTTAACCTGCCTGAGTAACCTGCCTAAGATCCCACAGCCAGTAATTACTTTTCATGGAAGCAGCGTGACTCCAGAGTCTGGGTCCTATTCCAGACAATAGAAAGTTCAAGATTTGTTTTCCTCTAAATTCCATGTTTCTGAGTGAGGTGAAAATGCAATTGGCTCAAGGATTTTAATAGCAATATTTTGGAAGTTGCATTAAGTTTGTACCCTGGGTCTAAACAGTGGAATGTTCAAATCAGAGTTTCTTCTCCCGGTCTGTACTCTTTGAACGCAAAACCACATTATTATCAGGATGGGATCTTAACGCGGGTAAATTTACCCTCAGGTACTTTAAACAATGATGTGTTAATTATGCTCATCTGGATTCTCCTAGGCACTAAATTACTCCCATAGGAAAAATTACTTTCTTTTTAAGGTTATTAAATTACTGACTAGTTCCCTGGCACAAAAATCTACTGAATGATACCCCAATGACTTTCCATAGTCACATCTTGTTATTTTGATCATCATTAAGAGGATGTTTCTTCCTAGATGGTATTTCAGTAATCCTCACAGGGGTCCCATTGTGTAGGTATTGTTAATATTGTCCCTATTTTCAGATGAGTAAACTGAGGCTCAGGGAGGCTGAGTAACAAAGATGACCAAAGACATAATCCCTCCCTAAGGAAATTCACATTGCCTGAAAATATTTGAGTCATCACTAGACTTCCAGTCACGCTCGCTGCTTTATCTCCTTCTACCATGACCCCTCACCACTGTTGACTGTTCTGAATGGTATAGGAAGTCCAGGCATATCTGGGACATCCTATCTGACAGTGTTTCCAAAATGTGAAGGGAGTGTGTAGGTGACGTAAACTCCTACATACACCTGCACACCTAAAACAACAACATAAAGGACATTCAGGTGAGGAAGTGGGGAAATAAAGTTAAGAATTTAATGAAAAAAATAATTAAAACTCTTCAACTCCCTGTAGACCAAATAGGCAGTGAGTTAAAAATGTTTTTCATTTTCAACTGGTTGTTCTGGACTTTTTATAGACAGCTAGTCTCATGAAAACATAAAATGAGTTTATTACATTTTTTAAAGAGTCTCTATCAGGCTTCCTTCAGGCTCTAGGCACATGCTAATGATATGGACAAAACTGATTTTGAACGGGGTTCCCACTAAACAAATGAATGGTGGAGACAAGAAAGTCCCATGAAAGAGAGCCAACTCTTTCTGCAAAACCACAGCAATACCCAAAGCCACAATAGTAAAAATTGCATGCATCTGCGAGGAAGGTATAAACTAGCATGTTATGGGGAAATCAAGGGGGCTTGAGAAAGGGAGGAGGGTCAGAGATGAAAAGAACTCAAAGGATGGAGGCAGAACCCTAAAAGAAACCAAAGGAAAAATAAAAGCAAATTCTAAACAGCTCTCCTTACAAATGACTTTCATATGCATGGTAAGAAGTGAACTGAAAGAAAACAAATACCAAGAGATATAATAGACACATTATGTAACAAGGATTACTAAGGAGAGGCTAAAACCAGAAACAGATTCGGAATAATTTGGAGATGGAAAGTTTATATAAGAGATAGACACAACAGGCTAGGGGGAATTATGCCAACATGGGTCAAGGAGGATAGTGTGTCTGAAGGGAGAAAGAATGTCACATAATAAATAAGTTGGCAATGGGACAAAATATATTTGGATGGAAATAAAAGATAAAAGGAAATCACAGGAAATTATTATAGACCAGCTGGGTCAGATAAAAAGGCAGCTCGGAATGTTTATGCAGATAAGGATGCCCAAGGAAACCCGTATGGTCTGGGCCAGCCACACTAGTGTTGTGTTACAACAGAGAGATGTACTGGTCACATTCCTGGAGAAGAGAGTGGATTCGATCAGAGTTTAGTTTTTGCATACCATTTTGAGGCCAGAAACCTAGAAAATGGCAAATAGACAAGGACCCAGAATAACTGGGGGCAGCCTGTTGCCAGACAGGCATCCATCCCTGACTCTGTAGCGTTCGGTGGTGTCTGTGAAGATTTGGTGATCCCACCTTTCCAGTCACACCAGCACTCTGGGCACCTGTTGTCATTCGACACGCTTGTTAACCCCCTGCCCCATCAGTCTCCTCACAGACTTCTTCCTGCAGCAGCTACACCTTGACTCTATTCTCCAAGTCCACGCAGCTGAGTGCTCTCATAAAAACACAACTGGCCTTTCCCAGCAGCCCCTGGCTGCTTGCCTAGTCAGACGGCTTTGGCCTGGGGGTTGTAGCCAGGCAGTCATGGAGAAAGGGAACAAAACAGAGCCACCATTTGGGATTCTGGTCCACTTGCCCTTGGACCCTCTAACTGCAGTAACAACAGCATTAAGCAAATTGCATCGCTTTGTGTGCAGTGACAGCCCTGTTGACTTCCTGACAACATGACCAGCATTTTGAGGACTTTAATAGCAGGCTGATAGATTTTCGTTTCTTGAGTTCACCTTCTCTTCTGGGCTCCAAAGCCTCTTCTCTAAGCGATTATTATATTGTATTATAGATGAATAGGGCTGCATTCCACTTGGGACTTGAACTCCCCAAGGATAGAGACTGAGTCTCTCATTTCCCACTTACCAGAGATTAGCATCCTGCCTAGTAATTACGGATGCTCATTTATCATGCAGAATGAAGAGAATGATTAGGGAGTGACTCGAAGGAATTAATTTTTAGGTATAGGATTTTAGGCAGCTAGATTGGCAGTAGGGGAGCTCATTTGCCAAAGGGCTTGTTGGGTGGGAGGGAATAAGAAGGGATGGTACTTACCTGGTGTCCTTTAGTTCATACCTCAATCTGGAATTCCCTCCTCTGCTCACATAAACACCAGCCCTGGGCATGCCTTTCTGATCCAAGAGTTACAAATTCCATCTGTGAAGATTGGAAAGCAAAATTATCCCAAAATAGATGCTCCCTGTATATTTTTCTCATCATTTCCACAAGAGTGTCAAGATACTTGTGAATCAACTCCTTTGGGTCCCATGCAAGACCTAATGGTCTTGCATAGAATTCTGGAGAATATGTCTTGGCGAAAATGAGTGTGTGTATTGCAATGATCTCAGCCCTGCTAACAACATGTTTTAGGCTAATAGTACCCATAAGGCTAAAGGATTAGGATCACTTGGGGAATTAAAAAATGAAAAAGAAAGAAAAAGAAAAAAACCCCAAATTCCTGGTTCCAGCCCTGGCCTTACAGAGTCCAACTTTCTAATATATAAATGTATCTGCATTTTCAATTCTCACGAGTTTCCAAAGCATAGCTGGATTTAGGAGTTACTGTTTCGACCAAATTAATTTATTAAATAAATAAAAGGCCACTTATTTGGTTTTAAAATATCCCTAGTTAACTTCTATACTATTTTTAGAGACACCAAAAGTCACACATGATAGTTGGAGTTAGTTTTAGTTTAGAGCAATATGTAATAACCTCTGCTCACTGGAACCTTCACCCTTGAAGGAGTAATGAGCCTAATTAGTAACTACAGTTCTTTTAAATGATAATTTTGTCTCTTATGTGGGCAATTACTGAATAAAATTCATTAATATTTAGCTATATCTTCATTCATCCTGTGTAATGATAATGATCTATTAGTTCATCTTTCAATAGTGCCAATGGGTAGGGAGGATATGTATAGGGCAGTGTGCTGAACAAATTACCCTCGATAGTAATTGTCAATTCTTTATGTTGTCTGCTTCAGGGATTGCTGGATGTGACTGGACTGTGACTGAGGAAAGAGAGAAATAGAGGAGACAGAATAGCTGTTTCAAGACTCTGGGTATTCAGAAAGCAGGAGAAGTTGGACAATTCTGGAGTTGGTTCCAACAGAAACCAAATGCTTGCTGTTGAGACATCCTCACTATATTTTGTGAATAAATAAGTGGTACAGAAAGGGGGACATTAAAAAAAAGAAGGTTTAAAAATCTCCAACTCCAAGGAGCTTTCTGTTTCTTCAGGGAAATGTTATGTAGCCATAATTTAAGGTAAAATATAGTTGGTGCTATAGCAGAGGTTAAAACCAAAAGTAATCTAAGAAGGTGGGGGTGCCTGGGTGGCTCAGTCACTGGGCGTCTGCCTTCAGCTCAGGTCATGATCCCAGGGTCCTGGGATCGAGCCCCGCATCAGGCTCCCTGCTCTTCTCTCTCTCCTACTCCCCCTGCTTGTGTTCCCTCTCACTGTGTCTCTCTCTATCAAATAAATAAATAAAAATCTTAAAAAAAAAAAAAGAAGAAGGTGCAATTAGCTGAGGAATATACCAAAAAGACCAATGACATAGACTTGCTCCACCAGATATTAAAACATGTTATGAAATTAGAGCAAATCAGTATCTGGCAAAAATTGGATGAATGGAACAGAAAGCCCAGAAAAAGACTCTACCATATATAATCATTTAACAAAGAAGGAGATAAAGTCAATCAGTGGTGGAGGGCAAGTTTAAGAACAAATAGTTCTTAACACATTACAAAGCAGATTTGGATCAAAATGAATGAGATCTTTCCTATCAGCACTATGAAAATACTCAATGCTAGGAGGGCCGCAGTGAGATGGAGATCGTCTTACACAGCGAGCACAAATCTTTCTGGAAAGCATTTTGTAATATAAATTAAGAGACTTTAAAATTTCATAACCTTTTGATTCAGTAGTTCCATTTCTAGTTTTATACACACCCACACACTCATAATCATATACACACACACGTATATATACACATATCCCTAAGAATGTGAAATTTTAGTTAAAATTCAGTTATAAAATGTTCACTATAATAGTAATGAAAGTGGGAAAATAGTAGCTAATTAGAAGATTATTAGGCAAATTGTTACAAATTATGTTACTTTCTTGTAAAGGAATAGAATGCATTTGTTTAACATATTTGTTCCAAGTGATTTATTGGTATGAGAACTTGCTTTTGATATGTTAGAGGCAAATTATAGGGTACTATCATCTCAATTATATTTAAAACACATATGTGGCGCCTGGGTGGCGCAGTTAAGCATTGGACTCTTGGTTTCAGCTCAGATCATGATCTCAGGGTCATTAGATCGAGCCCCTCCTCAGGCTCCAAGCTCAGCAGGGTGCCTGCTTGGGATTCTCTCTCCTTCTGCCCCCCCCACCCCACCCCCGCCCCCATGCTCACTCACTCTCTCTTTCTCAAATAAATAAATATATCTTTTAAAAAACCACACACATAGAAAAAGGACTAGAAATATATATCCCAAACTGTTAATTTTGTTATTTTGGGATAATAGGATTATGGCATGCCCCTTTCCTTTAGTGTATTCCCTTTCCAGATTTTTTACAATCAGCATATTTTATAGAGTAGATTCTTGACCTTCAGAGGGAACATATCCTAAAACAGTTCTAATCCTTAAAATGCAAATATCTTCACTTTCTTAGACTTTAGTTCTTCTTTATTGCCATCACCAGCACTATCAGTCTGCTTTTTTCTCACAAAGAACATTTTTTTTACATCACTAGAATTACTATATCCTTGATAATGAGAAGAGAACAACAAAGCCACACTGACTCTGATTCTGGGTGGTCTGCTAGCTGTAATAGCAGCAAGGAATAAATTCTCTCTCCTCCTTTCTCTCTCCTCCCCCTTCCAAGACACCCAATTAATAATAATAATGATGATGAGATTCTTTAGTATGGACAAGTGACATTCTCTGATTCTCAAGTGAAGAGTAAATAAATGCATCTTTAGAAAATGTTGTTATTTTTCTTGATTAAAGTTAATGTGATGTTGACCAGGCAAGCTCCTCAAATAGACTATAGCCCCTAAGCAACTCCAATAGAGAAATTTGAGAGGCACCATTTTGCTAGGCTTACTCACCAATAAGCCCTCTTTGTCTCACACCATCTTCAAAGCACTTGTGATTAAAATTCACATCAGAGCAAAATTACCATCTACCAGGTCACAGAACTCGGGTATTTTCCTTGAGTAAATAAACCTGGGAACAATGAACTATCAAAGGCCAGAGACTATATTAAAACTGGAGGGTGGGATAAAACAGTAGAAACAAAGAAAAGGAAGAGATTAATTTGATGTGGGATAATACAAGTATGATTTTTATTAAGTATTGACAGGTACAAAATGTAATTCTCTTTATTCTATGACTGAAGGTAACTATATCCTCCATCTCACCTCACTACCCAACCCACAAATTTCTTCATCTAATAATAAAACTCTCAATAACTCCAGGTATGTTCCATTGCAATGTAAAATATCACCACAAATTTAGTAGCTTAAAACACCACAACTTTAAATGATCTCACAGTCTCTGGGGGTCAGGAGTCCCAGCATAGCTTAGCTGAGCCTTTAGTCAGGCTGTCGTCAAGGTGTTGGCCAGGGCTTGGTTCTCATTTGGAGGCTCAATTGGTGATGGATCTACTTCCTAGCTTACTCCAGTTGTTGGCAGGATTCATTTCCTTGCAGTTGTAATACTGAGAACCCCAGCTTCTTGCTGGCTGCCAGTCTCAGCTTATAGAAGTCTCTTGCCATGTGGCCCTCTCCATAAGCTTTTTTACAACATGGTAGCTTACTTCTTCAAAGCTAGCAAAGGATGAAGATTGAGTCTACCAGTGAGATGGAGTCTCCTCCCTAATCACAGGAGTGATATCTCATTGCCTTTGCCATATTCTATTGGTTAAAAGCAAGTGACAGGTATTGCACACACTCCCAGGGCAGACATTACAAAGGCATTAATACCAGGAGGTAAGGACCACTGGGGCCATGTTAAAGCCTGTTTGACGCACAGGGCAACTCAGTATCTGGGTTCTCTTCAGTCAAATTAGAATTTCTTCTACTTTCATTCTCCCAAGGGCTTTATATACATGGTGTTAGGGCTTGAATTGTGACCCACCTCCCAACTTCATATGTTGAAATCCTACCATCCAGTACCTCAATATGTGATCTTATTTGGAGTTAGGTTCTATATAGAGGTAATCAAGTTAATATGAGGTCATTAGCATGGGCCCTAATCCAACACGACTTGTGTCCTTATGAAAAGGGAAAATTTGGAGACAGACAGACCGACCCATATGAGAATACCATCTGAAGATGAAGGCAGAAATCTGGGGTGATACTTCATCAAGCCAAGGAATGCCAGGGATTGCCAACAAATTGTCAGAAGCTAGGGGAGAGGCATGTAACAAATTCTCCATCACAAGTCTCAGAAGGGACCAACTCTGCCAACATCTCGATCTCAGACTTCTAGCTTCTGTAACTGTGAAAACAATAAATTTTTCTTGTCTAAGCCATCCAGTTTGCGATACTTTGTTTCAGTATTCCTAGCAAACTAATACACATTGTATTAAGTGGGAGCATCTGGAGGTCTAGGTGTCTTTTTTGGTTTTTAAATGTTGTCTTCTCTACTGCATCTGTTGTTGATGTACGAGGCCTCACCACATTCCTATAATTTGCATTATCTACATATTATTTATTAACTGGGTTTGCATGTGGTGTCAATGAAGCCTCTTTCCTGCTCTGGCCCTCTCTGCCTCTTGGAGCATAGACACATTTAGCAGCAAGCCTGTACCACTCAGGAGTATCCAAGAATCTCTGAGAATTCCCGAGTTCATTCCTTAGCCATTGCTGCTTTACTGGATCCTGGTCGAAAAGCTTCTTCAAGAAGTTTGAAGCCTCCTTGGGGAGGTGAAGTACAAGCTCTCTGCCCTGAGATTTCTTCAAACTTACTTACAACCACCAACTATGGTTGGTGACATGGTCCCTGCAGGACTGATCCCAAAGAGGGTAAGGGACCAGAGCTCTCTTTCACCTCTAAGCTCACTTCCTCCCATTTTCTTCTATCTCCCAGACCAACTCCACATCCCTAGCCCAGAGAGTATTTTTTTTTTTTTTTAAGATTTATTTGAGAGAGAGACAGAGATAGCGAGAGACAGCATGAGTAGGGAGGAGAGGGAGAAGCAGGCTCCCCGCTGAGCAGGGAGCCCTATGCGGGGCTCGATCCCAGGACCCTGGGATTATGACCCGAGCCGAAGGCAGCTGCTCAACCAACTGAGCCACCCAGGTGCCCCCCAGAGAGTATTTTTATATCTTGTCTGTGACCTTATGTTATAATCTTCCCATCTCTTGATTTACGGTATAAACTACCTCATATGAATCCTCCAGGTTTTACTTTTGATATTTTGGAACTCAAAGCAAGATTTTGACTCTTTGTTCTTACTAGGACAATAAACTTAGTCTAAAGATAAAGTTTTAATAGTTGAAGTTTGGGAGAATAAAAAGGAATTACTAAGAGGAAGAAAACCATGAGTCACTATCATAATATCATCTCAATATATGTAGTGGTTGACAATGACTTATTGAAAAGGTAATATATGTAATTGGTATAAAGAATGGGTAGAATTTTATTTTATTTTATTTTATTATGTTATGTTAGTCACCATACAATACATCATCAGTTTTTGATGTAGTGATCCACGATTCATTGTTTTCATGTAACACCCAGTGCTCCATGCAGTACGTGACCTCCTTAATACCCATCACTGGGCTAACCCATCCCCCCACCCGCCTCCCCTCTAAAACCCTCAGTTTGTTTCTCAGAGTCCATAGTCTCTCATGGTTCATCTCTCCCTCCGATTCCCGCCCCCTTCATTTTTCCCTTCCTTCTCCTAATGTCCTCCATGCTATTCCTTATGTTCCACAAATAAGTGAAACCATATGATAATTGACTTTCTCTGCTTGACTTATTTCACTTAGCATAATCTCCTCCACTCCCATCCATGTTGAGGTAAAAGTTGGGTATTCATCCTTTCTGATGGCTGAGTAATATTCCATTGTATATAGGGACCACATCTTCTTTATCCATTCATCTGTTGAAGGGCATCTCGGCTCTTTCCACAGTTTGGCTATTGCAGACATTGCCGCTGTGAACATTGGGGTGTATATGGCCCTTCTTTTCACTACATCTGTGTCTTTGGGGTAAATACCCAGTAGTGAAATTGCTGGGTCATAGGGTAGCTCTATTTTTAACTTTTTGAGGCTCCACACTGTTTTCCAAAGTGGCTGTACCAACTTGCATTCCCACCAACAGTGTCAGAGAGTTCCCCTTTCTCCACAACCTCTCCAACATTTGTTGTTTCTTGCCTTGTCAATTTTTGCCAAGAAAAAATGGGTAGGATTTTAACACATTATCTAAAATACTCCCCCACCGCCAGGCATAGCCACATTCTGTCTGCTTCCTCTAAATTATTCTTCTTCATAGGATTTATTATTACCTGAAATTACATTATTTCTTTATTATCTCTCTCTTCTAATAAGGCATAAGCTCCATGGGACCTCATCTTTTTTTTTCAACGCTGCATCCCCCAGTGCCTAGGATAGTGTCTGCCATATAGTAAGTGCTTAATAAACAGATACTGAATGAGTGAATAAACATGCAGTGAAAGATAAAATATATTTCTAAGGGCAATAAACATTGTAAATAATGACAGAGGTGGAGAAGTGGTCTAGTAAGAACTGAAATCAGTGTAATTTCTCTGTGTTAAACAAAATATGAGCGATGTATATTTCCCTGCTCCTATTTAAACAATATAAGGATCAAGCAAAATAACTTAGCTACCTGTTCTAGAAACTACTCGCTTCTAGAAGATAACACTGAATCAACTAACATAGTCACCTTAAGGCCCTTATCTCCCTGTGGATTAGAATCCTAAGCTTTCCGGTTAGAAATTCTGCCCAATCCTAACGAGTTCCCTGTCTTACAAGATCTTTCTTAAAATCACCTAGTCAGAGCCCTCAAAGCCTATATTGCTCCCTCCCTAACTTCTTCTCTAAGATGTTACTAAGATTCTAGCAAGGCGGTGCTCTCTCTTCCTATAATAACTCTAACAAATGTAGTTTTGCTTGATCAGAGTTGTATCTGATGGTCTTTTTCAAGAGACATCACACATGACTTAGGTGAAGAAGGAGCAAATGCAGTGTGACTGGAGCATATGGTTGTATGAGTCAGGGTGGGAGGTAGTATCTGATTTTAGGGGTAGGCAGAAGATAAGACTAGAAAAATATGATGGAATCTGTATTAATATGAGTCCAAGTCAAGAAAACAATGGCAGAAGACAGAGAGAGAGTGAGAACACCAGGACAAAGGGGTTGGCTAGTGCCCCAAGTTTAAGCAACTACATGAACCAGCAGTTATAGTGCTAGAGCTGGGGACAGAAGGATGAAGATGGTGTTACCAGAGCCTAGATGTTCAGAGAAGGGCTATGTGGCTTTGCTGGAACCATGGAGTAGAGGATTCATGGCTGATATAGTTACTAATGGAGAAGGTGGGGATTGCCAGAGGGATGCAGCAACTTCCAAGAGAAGGTGCTAGAAGCCGAGAGGAAGAATAGCTTCTCTACCTTCTTACTTTCTATGTCCTGCCAGTGACCTCTACTGGCAGAAATAACTGGAAGCCAGCTGTCAAGGAATCCTGGGAAAAGTAGTATGCAGACCTTGGGGTTCAGGATTGTAGAGCAGAATAGAGCAGAATAGAGAAAAGCAGGTGTGGGCTGAAAGATGACAGGTAAATAACCAGTGCAGGGCCAAACTGAGAAATGTAGATGAGGAGTTTGGACTTCAGGAGAAGTAATAAGGACATGTAATAAGTGGAATTATATAAACAAAGTCTTTTTTTAATTTTATTTTATTATGTTATGTTAATCACCATACATTACATCATTAGTTTTTGATATAGTGTTCCATGATTCATTGTTTGTGTATAACACCCAGTGCTCCATTCAATACATGCCCTCTTTAATACCCATCACCAGGCTAACCCATCCCCCCACCCCCCTCCCCTCTAGAACCCTCAGTTTGTCAAAGTCTTGGGAAAGAAGTAGGCTAGCTTTCTACCCCATCCTGTCCCCCTCAACCCACCAAGCTACTGTGAGATTTTTTTTCCCTCTCTCTACACACATATATTGGAAAGAACTTAGCTTTCTCCTACCTACCCCTTTAATTTCCTTCATGGTCAGAGAAGAAATCTAGGGACTAGGAATAAGAAATTTTATCATGGTGCTATTCACTGTCAGGGAACATGAGGAAGATCTATAATGGAATAAAATCTATAATGGAACCCAGGACAGGGAAAGGGAGGGAGAAATGTATCATTTTAGCATAAAATGGCCAGGGTTATTATTTCGCAAGATGTAGGGTCAACAACCTTAATATTAGCCATATGAATTTCTCATGTTGGTGAAATGATGTCATCTTCAGAAAATAAAGGAGGGGTGCCTGGGTGGCTCAGTTGTTAAGCGTCTGCCTTCGGCTCAGGTCATGATCCCAGGGTCCTGGGATCGAGCCCCACATCGGGCTCCCTGCTCAGCGGGAAGCCTGCTTCTCCCTCTCCCACTCCCCCTGCTTGTGTTCCCTCTCTCGCTGTGTCTCTCTCTGTCAAATAAATAAAATCTTAAAAGAAAAGAAAAGAAAAGAAAGGAATATTTGTGGCTGCACATTGTGTTGGTTCCAGCTATTTTGGGAGAAAACCAGTTCCAGCCTGGTAAAAGTTTCATCATTTTGCCCTTCTTCCTATGGGCCATATTTGGGATGTACCTTTTAACTGTGCCTTGAATGTTATCACCAAAATTCTGTGATTAGTTGAATCTCTTTTCCCTTGTCCCTGGAAGGACATGAAATTACTAGGATGCATCACTTTGTTGACCCTTCTCCTGGTGTCTGCCTCCACTTTTATATGTTGGTTGTGACAAAACTATGCTATATTCCATAAGTTGGTTACTTTGGACTTATCTGGGTGCTCCAAATTCTGCAACAGAACCCAGTCTCTGGGCTTAAGTATGGAGTGGGCATATTCATATCCACCATGCCCTGGGTCTCATTACAAACTTTCTTCTAATCACTTTACTATGAAGAACACTAAGTTTGAAATGCTTCTCTCCTAGCACCAGGTTTCTCTTTCAACCATTAAGGGGAGGGGCAGGGTTTTAGGTTATCTTACCACATATATCCTTATATATTAGCTAGAGAGACATGGTGGGTATGGAGGCAGGCAGGCAGCCCTTCACGCCCCGGGATTGTGGGACACATCTCCCACTTTTGCAATCACAAAAAAAAAAAAACCATAGCTGGGCTAGTATATAAAGGTTTGGCCAGAGGTGTGGCAGTGAAGGGGACAGAGTCATCTAAGGCTAAGAGAAAAATGACTGCCCCCCTTAGAATATTAGTCTTGAGAGTCAGAATATTCCATTAAGCTGAATGGATGGAGACAGCTGATCAGATGAAAAGATCAAGGATTTCCTGGGTTCCTTCACTTGGGAGAATTTCCAGAGTTAGAGAAATTTCAGGCCAATAGTCCTTCAGACCCCAGAAGCCACACTGGGGAAGGCCATTAAGGAGCAGCAGTAGGAAAATTGGTGAATGTTCCCTTGAGTTTCTTGGCCCTTAGTTTGGAAGAGAGCTTGGAGTTGCCGGACAGGATAAAAGGAAAACATTATTCTAGAGTAGAGGAAGCAAAATCAACAACAAAGGAAGTGTAGTTGATGCTGCTGGTGCTTTTCCCCAATTCCCTTTTCTGGTTTTTTCTCCCTGTCCCTGAGAATCACCCATTCCCATCTGGGAATACCTGCAAAGTCATGCACATCTACCTGTGCTTTCCATAGCCAATAACTACTACAAGGTACCAAAGGCTGGTCCCCTTATCTCAAGGTAGGACAAGTCTTGGTGCCATTCATACTTCAGAGTTTCCCGTAGAAACAGGCTGAGGCCTGACATCAGCTGAACCCACATCTTTGCTCAGCTTCTTCCCAGACCTTTCCCATTTCCCTTCTCCATTATAAGTTTCACCTAGAGAAGTCCCTCACTAAATTACCTATACAAGAATTTCTGTCTTAGACTCTGCTCATAGGGAACTCAATCTAAACAGACATGGTCTATTATTCCATTTTTCTGGAAGGCAGGGAGAGCACAAGAAGTATCGATTTAAAAAGGGTCCAGCAGGATTGGCAGAATATAAGCCCCTGGGGATGGAAGTAGGTCTCCACTTAATAGGGTCGTGGACTGGAAATGCTCTGTGTCCTTGAGGATTTTCTGCTACTCCTTTTGCATGTCTCCCAGCTCCACACCATAGTGGGAGAGGCTACTGGTCCAATGGCTCTTCTGTGGTACAAGTACTGCCACTGGCTGGTCTAAGCCAAGACCTCCCTCTCCGTGATTTGTTATTTGAGTTAAAGGTCAACATCCATGCCAGCAGATTCTGAGTTTTGAAGTTTCTCATTCATTCATTCTAACTGGCATTTATTCATTCAAAATTAGTATTACATCCCCACTGTGAACCAGGCACTGTGCTAAAGCCCAAGGTGAAGAAAGGAACTTATAGTCAAACAAGCAGGCAAGTCCAAGATAATGTGATGTGTGCTGTGATGGGGAATGGAAGAAAGAGCATGCTACCTGAGGAGTGAAAATGGGTGTAAGACAGCAATTCATAGTGCTTTGTGACAGTACTGTAGAGTTTGCCCTAATTTTAAAAACAGTGACCTTCATATGGAATCTCAAGGGACCTTGATTAACCAAAACAATTTTGAAAAAAAACAAAGTTGGAACACTCACACTTCCTGATTTTAAAATGTATTACGAAGTAATACAGTGATCAAAAGTGTAGTATTGGCATAACGAGAGACATATAAGCCAATGGAATAGAATAGAAAGCCCAAGAATAGATCTTTACGTATGTGGTCAAATGATCTTTGACAAGGGTGCCAAGACTACTTAAAGGGGGTAGAACAGTCTCTTCAACCAATGGTGCTGGGAAAACTGGATATTAGACGTTAAAAAAAAAAGAAGTTGGACCCTATTCCACACCATATACAAAAATTAACTCAAGATGGATTAAAGACTCCAAACTATAAAACCCCTGAAATAAAATACAGGGGAAAAGCTTACTGACGTTGGACTTGATTTCTTGAATGTTACACCAAAAGCACAGGCAACAAAAACAAAAATAGACTAATGAGACTACATCAAACTTAAAAACTTTTGTGCATTAAAGGACACAATCAACAGAGTAAAAAGGCAGTCTACAGAATGAGAAAATATTTACAAATCATATATCTGATGAGGGGTTAACATCCAGAATATATAAAGAGCTCCTATAATTCAACAAAAAAATATCATATAACCCCAATTTAAAAATGAGCAAAGAATTTGAATAGACATTTCTCCAAAGATGATATACAAATGGCCAATGAGCATAAGAAAAGATGCTCAACATCACTAATAATCAGAGAAGTGCAAATCAAAACCACAGTGAGATATCATCTCATCAGATGGCTACTATTTAAAAAAATCACAGTGAGCTATCATCACATTCGGATGGCTACTATTTAAAAAAATGAAGAAGGGGGCGCCTGGGTGGCTCAGTCGTTAAGCGACTGCCTTCGGCTCAGGTCATGATCCCAGGGTCCTGGGATTGAGCCCCACATCGGGCTCCCTGCACCGCGGGGAAGCCTGCTTCTCCCTCTCCCACTCCCCCTGCTTGTGTTCCCTCTCTCGCTGTGTCTCTCTCTGTCAAATGAATAAATAAAAAATCTTTAAAAAAAAATAAAATAAAATAAAAAATAAAAATAAAATAAAAATATGAAGAAGAAGAAAATAACAAGTGCTGGTGTGAGAAATTGGAACCCTTTGCACTGTTGGTGGAATTGTAAAATGGAAAACAGTGTGATAGGCCTTCAAAAAGTTAAAAAATTAAACTACCATATAATCAAGCAATCCCACTTTTGGGTATATTCTCCAAGTAACCGAAAGCAGAGTCTTGAAGACTATTTGCATACCCATGTTAATAGCAGCTCTATCCACAACAGCCAAGAGGTGGAAGCAACTTAAATGTCCATCAGTGGATGAATGGATAAAGAAAATATGGTATATACATATAATAAAATACTATTCAGCCTTAAAAAAGAAGGAAATCATGCTATATGCTACAACATGAAGAAAACCTTAGGAATGCTAAGTGAAATATACCAGTCACAAAAGACAAATATTGTATGATTCTACTTATGTGAGGTATCTAAAGTAGTCATATTCATAGAAACAGTAAGTAGAATGGTAGTTATGAGATAAGGGGTGGGAGGAGAAAAGGGGAACTATTCTTTAATGAGTATAGAGTTTCAGATTTGCAAAATGCTGGAGTTCTGTTTCACAACAATATGAATATACTTAATGCTACTGAACTGTACACTTAAAAATGGGTAAGGTGGTAAATTTTGTTATGTATTTTTTACAATAATAATAATGATAATAATAATAATAAACAGTGCCCATTCCTCCTCTCAACACTCAGAATGGACTGTTTTTCAATTCAGATCATCACAAGAGATTTTCTCAGCTAGGGGAGTTTATGCGAAAGCTGCCTCCTCCACCTACCTCAGAGCCATCTAATCCAGCCTTTGGGAAAATCCCTTTTTATTACTGTGGGTTAAATTGGGACTACACATATACAAAGGCTATTCCATCTATGGCTCTCATTTAAAAGCTCAAACTTCCAAGCACATTTATATTAACTTTACTTCAGGAGATAAATAGAGGTGGGTTCAGGGGTTATATAGAGATTGGGCAAGTGTGTTGGACCTCATCTGGCCCATTCCCATCACCTTAAAGACAGTGAGATTTGAGAGGGCGAATGATTGAATCAAGATCACACAACTAGGGGCACCCGGGTGGCTCAGTCGTTAAGCGTCTGCCTTCGGCTTTGGTCATGATCCCAGGGTCCTGGGATCGAGCCCCGCGTTGGGCTCCCTGCTCAGTGGGGAGTCTGCTTCTCCTTCTCCTACTTTCCCTGCTTGTGTTCCCTCTCTCACTGTCTCTCTCTCTGTGTCAAATAAATAAATTATAATAAAAAAATCTTAACAAAAAAAAAGATCACACAACTAGAAACAAAGCTGGTGTGCTGTAAGGGATCCTGAGATGATACATGAACCCAGGAAGGAAGAGAACAGAGTTCTAGTCCTGTGTGTCATGACCTGGATAGGTCCCATCTCTCTCAGCCTTGGTTTTCTCATCTGTTACCTGGGCAGTGGTGGGGTGGTATGGGTGACCTAGAGGATTGCTGCCCTTTCCAGGCTAAAAGAGACTGACATAATACTCATTGAGTATTTGTTCAATGAATGAGGCAGGCATAGACTGGTTCTATAACATCTATCAATTTATTACTCATTTAGCAGGAACATTCTCTTCATCAAATTCTCATTCGCCCCCCTTGTGAGATCTCTCCTGTTGGAATACTCATTCATCTGTTAATGGTTAACCTTGGATGTAGGTAATTATGAAATTACTTATTTGATTAACTAACCAAGTAACATCAAACATGCCTTTTAACAATCTGATGCTTTAGAAAAGAGAATGCAAGGCCTACTCCATACTGATGAGCATTGAGGACCACATGACCTGACACATATCTATCCTCAACAGCTCGTCTTTTTTCTTCATCTCCCCATTAAGGAGTAGTTCTTGATTACCCAAGGATTTAAAGGAAATGTTCTTCTAAGTCCAATCAATCAATCTGTCAGCAAGTGTTTATTGAACATCTACCCAATGTCTCTAGGTGGTGTAGGAGGGACAGAAAAGTTTAAAACGAGGTCCTTACTCCCTTTTTGACAGAAAAGTTTAAAACAAGGTCTGCTAGGACTGCTAGGTGCCACACTCCGTATGGTCTTCTTCAAGGAGGCTAGATTAGGATTTTTCCCATGGTGATGGTAGAATCCCAAGAGAGCAAGCCCCAATGTTTTCTCAGTCTCCTGCTTGCTGATGTCTCATTGTTCAAAGCAATTCTCATGGTCAAGCTGAGTCTATACAAGAGCATGGATCCTGGAGGCCTGATTCATTGAGGGTCATTAATGTAACAACCTAAGCTATTTGGAGAGCGAGAAGAGTCTGACCACATTATTTAAGCTCTTGAATTTAGTCATGCCTAAGGCCAAATTTACCCAGGGTTTTGCCCACCTTATTTAAAAAAAAAAAGTTAAGGTGGTTCCAGTCCTAACTCATACAAAAGTCTTACCTACTACAAAAACTTATAGAGAAACTAAAACTCTAGGCTCTAGGAATCCTAATCCCTGTGTATATGAAGTATTAGATTGCCTCCAACCTTTCATGCCTCTCTCTACTTTGACATTGATTTAATGCCTGACAAAAGCAGTCACTGCACATCAGTGTATACCCTCTGGTAGCAGCCACCGAAGGATGGATTGACCTGTGTGAGTCAGCTACAATATAAAGAGCATGGTTCCATGAGCTGAGTCATATTCCCCAAAACATTGTGGCACATAAAGCTGTCTCATTGCAGTACAGCTACACTTCTAGATTTCCACGAATGATATGACAGACATAAGGTGCTGAGGTGGAGGTAAGAGGAAGGTGGCTGTCTTCATTAGGGTTCCTCATGAAGATGTGTGTGCAAGTGGTTTGCTTGGGAGGTAATGTGAGGAACTGTTGTTAGAGGCATGGGAAAGTGAGACAGGGAGAGGAAGGACACTCATCAGGGGTACAGGAGGGAGCCAGTTACCGCGGTGGGCAGCTGGTTCTCGCTCCCTTTGGAGAGCTTTGGGAGACAGCATACGACATACTTCAGAGTTACCCACCCATTCATTTGTTACTGCAGGTAACCTAGCCTATTCCGACTAATACAGATACAAAGAGCAATAGTTGCTGCTTTTAAAATGCAAGTCAACAGACTTCCACATGGGCTATGAAATACTTCTGAGGTTCCAATTTTAAATGGTGACAGGCCTCCAGAGGCCGTCCTAGGTCAGCTGCTCCAAAATCCACTCTGCTTTCACAGTTAAGTTGGGAAATATGGGGGACCAGCTGTCTTCTAAGAGCTCAAGGTTATCCCCTACCATGTGGTTTCAAGTGGTTTTACACTCGCAAAATAATTTGAAAGAAAACCTTTTCCTGTAGGCAGTTTTTTGGGCCCGTCTAAACCTATATGCCTGGATAATAGGCTCTTGGCCCCATCACAAAACATTCCTAAAAGATTTTTCCCCCCTGAGGCTATTTCCATTCCTTTCACTTTTATTCTTTTATTAATAATCTAAAATGCTCAAACCAGGGAGCTAGACTAGACCACAGATAAAACGTTGGCCTATGGATCCCATCTGGATTAGCTGCCAACATTTAATCAGTTACTGTTATTTGATTAGTTGCCTGTGGCTCCCCCACTGAACGAGTTGTCAACATTTGAAAAGCATGAGATTTTTACCACCAAAAAAAGAAAGTAAGAAACCCCAAATCTGGATTTCCTGCTTTTCTTGAAATATTGGGTCTTGCAAGGCAAAGACTGATCAGAAGCCAGGTAGCGACCACATGACTTTTTGACAATTCATGCATTCCCTCAGTTGGCAACACTCCCCACCCTGACCATTCCACTTAGTTCTGTGACCGGAAAAGGTTTTGAAAAGAGCAGATTTCTGGGAGGCCATTTAGAACATCAACATCATGGAGTGTACTTAACGAGTACACACAATTTCAGCCATGATGGCTTTCACACCTGAGCTTGGGGACAAACGTGGGACAGATACAAGTTTATTTTTCTATGCCAGGATTTGAATTGACAAGCAATACACTACCTATTCAATGGGAACTGGACCATGAAGATCAAGACTAGCTATAGCTTTGGGGGAAGAGAATTCTATTAGTCAATCTCTGAGACTTGCTACTAATCAACAAACACACACACAGAAACTTGCACGGACTGAGAAGTCAGCACGGACATGAAAATAGCTTCAGCAACCTCAAAGAAGTTTTTCTCTAGGTAGACAGTAATATGACAAAACATTCACTGAGCATTTACTGTGTGCTAAGCACTGTTCTAAGTGACTTGTGTGAGTTTTCATATTTAACACACACAGAACTTAATGGGCAATTATTGTCCCTGCTTTACACATGAAAACATAGGGGCTCAGAGAGGGAGAGTATTTTGCCCAAAGTTACCTGGATAGTAAGTTGTGGAGTCAAGGTTTCAACATAGCTTAGTAGGATTGCAGAGGCCCCTCCTACCCTCTCACATTGTCTCCAGCCTTATAACCTATCCTGTAGCCGAGCAACCTGGCATAGTTTCTGGAATTATTTGGTGCTCTTAAATTCCCCAATATATTGATACATTAGTTCTCAGGATGAAGACAACTAGAACGTAGAAAATATGTGACTGATGTTCAATTCAGGGCTCAGTGAACATTAAGATACAGTGATCAGAACCAACCCCTGTAACAAAAGTTAGCAGGGGATCATTGCAGGGTGAAATCCCAGCTCTGCACTTACTAGTTGTGTGTCCTTAGGCCAGTCAGGCTCACTTCCCTCCTCTGAAAAACCAGGAAGGTAACACCTATCTCTCAAGGTCATTGTGAGGGATAAGTGAGGTAACATATGTGGGTACTTGGCTGGCAATGGGCAGTCCAAGAATGCTAAATGCAACCCTTTGCACTGCCCCTCAATGGTTAAAAATGGTAGTTTTATTACTAAGAAAGATATTTGTTGGTATATATGTGCTTTTCTCTTCGACAAACTGCCTGATGGGGCTCTAGAACAGTTGTCACTGAGTCTCAACCTGTCTCACCATGAATGTTTCCAGATGCTGGATGAGGGTCCTACCAATCTCCACAAGTAGACTTCTAGGGGGTGGCATGGATGGCGAATAATACTCCTTAATCCCTTTATATGAGGGACAATGCCTGGTCATGGCACATTGGACTTAACATGTGGATACAAGGAGTGAGAGTAAAGAGATCGGACCATCTTGTAAAACCATAACATCACTCACTCTCTGAGCAATAGGATCATGTCTGATTGGGGTTCAATGCTGTTCTGTTCATTTGCATTGGGAACATTCAGTGGTGCATCTCCCAGTCTTCTTAGGCTCCAGGTTGTTTAAAGATTAAACATAGGAGTTTTCTTAATGCTATTAATTTGCCTATAATTGTTTTTTAATTTTTCTGAAGGCCCAACTCAGTAATTTCCTTTTTTTTTCTCTTGAAAGCAATGATCAAACTTAGAATGAACAGTAATCTCTTCATTTGTCCTAAATCCACCTTCTACTGACAGCCTGTGAAATTGTCATTTTATTTATTTATTTTTAAAGATCTATTTATTTATTTAAGAGAGAGAGGGAGAGAGCTTGAGCAGGAGGGGCAGAGAGAGAGGGAGACAGAGAATCCCAAACAGACTCTTTGCTGAGCACAGGGCCTGATGCAAGGCTCGATCTCAAGACCCTGAGATCACAACCTGAGCTGAAACCAAGAGTTGGATGCTTAACCGACTGTGCCATCCAGGCGCCCCTGAAATTGTCATTTTAGATGTAGAGAGAACCAAATCTGTCTAACTGCTTTGCCTCTTAACCTCCCTACTAACCTCATAGCCTGCAGACTAGGACCTGGTCTCCTGGCTTCTTGGTCTAGCACTCTTTGCAGTTCACCCACTACAAGTAAAAAGTGTTTTGATTAAGCTCCGCTGATGGAGAAATGGATGCACCAACATTTTGCTTCTGAAAGTGAAAGCAAGAAGTGGATATCTCATTACCTCCACCTGTAACCCTCCCCGACCCCATGATCTCTTTCCTGGACTTCCTGCATCCAGTCTGGTCTTTCCTACTAATCTTTCCCCACACAGAAGACAGAGGAATACATGAAAACCTCAGTTAGGTGATGGCCCTCCTCAGTTCAAAACCCTGTGATGACTCCCCGTTTTCTCCAGACTGAGGAAAAGCAAAACTTCTTGCAGTGACTGACAGGAACCTCCACATTCTTCTCCCCACCCTCCACATACATTCTTGTGCCAGACATGATGGAACGTGTCCCTTGGACAGCACGCATCCCCGTCTCAAGGTCCGACTCGCTGTTCCCTTTGCCTGAAACTCTTTTCCATATTTGTCTGGTTCAATCCTTCACCTCCCATGAGCTGTGCTCAGACGTCATCTCCGTGAGGCCTCCCCTGACCACCCGTATTAAAGGGCCAAACCCTTTGTCAGCACGACCCTGTTTTTTATTTCTCTCCTTGGCACTCACCACCATCTGTGTTAGTCTTCTCAGCCTGGCATAACAAAATACCACAGACTGGGTGGCTTAAACAACAGAAATGTCTTTTCTTACAGTTCTGGAGGCTATTAGTTGTGATCTAGTTGCCAACAAGTTCTGTTTCTGATGTAGTCCCTCTTGCTGGCTTGTGGACAGTTGCCGTGTCCCCATGTCCTCACAGGGCCTTTCCTCAACACTGGCGCTCAAAGGCGGGGTGGACAGAGCGCCAGTTCTCTGGTGTCTCTTCTTCTAAGGACACTAATCCTATCAGATCAGGGCTGGACGGTCCACTGACGATGTCATTTACCTTATGACTTAAAGGCCCCATCTCCAAATTTAGCCACACTGGTGGCTAGACAGTCAACATATGAATTTGGGAGGGAGGAAGGGGAGACACATTTAGTCCATAATACCATCTGATACTCTATATTGATTCCTCTTTTCATTCATCATCTATCTTCTTCCACCAGAACGAGGGCAGGGACTTTTGTCTGCTCTGTTTACTGCCCCCAGTGGTGGCTGACACACAGTGGGTGCTCCACAAGTATTTGTTAAATGAATGAATAAAATACCTAGCCCATATTTGGTAGGACCTCTAAAATGGCTCCCCACAATTCCTGGTACCTGGCTAAACCAGGCCCATCCTGATCCATCAGCCAGTCCTGACCCGTAGAAACTATGAAATAATGTTTGGGGGTGCCTGGGTGGCTCGGTTGGTTAAGCATCGTCTGCCTTCAGCTCAGGTCATGATCGCAGGGTCCTGGGATCGAGCCCCACATCGGGCTCCTTGCTCAGCACGGAGCGTGCTTCTCCCTCTCCCACTCCCCCTGCTTGTGCTCCCTCTCTCTGACAAATAAATAAAATAAAATCTTTAAAAAAATAATAATGTTTGACATCTTAAGCTACAAAGTTATGGGGAAATTTCTTATGCAACAATGCATAACTAATATACCTAACAACATAAGAATGCTTATTATGTCTTCAGAAACAGAAATCTGGACACTAAATTTGGTAACAATCATTTGAAATTGGGACTGTCCTCATAATTTGGGGCCATTCAGTTGCTACAGGCCTAGACTATGGCAATTCAGGTATTTTCTTTTTCTTGGGCTCTAAAGCCAGGGGTCAGGAAACTATGGCCCAAAGACCAGCTCTCTGTTTTTGTAAATAAAGTTTTATTGGAACACAAACATGTTCATTCATTTGCATACTGTCTATGGCTGCTTTTGCAGAATTAAGTAGTGACGAGAGAGCCCACCTGGCTAGTTAGCCTCAAGTTTTCACTCTTTGGCCCTTTAAGAAAAAATTTGTTGACTCCAACTCTAAAGGGAACAATCGACAAGAGTTCTCTACCTTTAGTGCTGTCTGAGGAGTCCACCCTTTGTTCTCTCTCCACGAATTTTTAAAAGTCCAGTTAGGGGGCACCTGCATGGCTCAGTCATTAAGCGTTTGCCTTCAGCTCAGGTCATGATCCCAGGGTCCTGGGATCGAGCCCCGCATCAGGCTCCCTGCTCGGCGGGAAGCCTGCTTCTCCCTCTCCCGCTCCCCGCTGCTTGTGTTCCCTCTCTCGCTATGTCTCTATCTATCAAATAAATAAAATTTTTAAAAACAAAACCTATAAAAAAAGTAAAAATAAAAGTCCAGTTAGAGAGTCTATTTTCTCTCGTCTACACAGGGAAGCAGGATTGCTTAGTTGTTTAGTAGAGTGGCCTTTAATCTCTTTTGACCATGATCCACCATGAGAAACCAATTTTGTATCAAGAACACCATATACATATCATATCAAGAACACATATACATATATACATATACGTATAATTAGAACAAAGTTATCATAAATCAGTGCTTACTCTTTATGAAAGGTGTCCTCTATTATTTTCCATTTTACTTCATGTTATTACAAAGTGCTGGTTTTTCCCACTGAATTATCTTTCTAATAGGACTGCTCACTCTTGCCATCTCTGGAATCTTGAGCTAGGGACCTGA
Source organism: Phoca vitulina (assembly GCF_004348235.1). Lineage (NCBI taxonomy): Eukaryota > Metazoa > Chordata > Mammalia > Carnivora > Phocidae > Phoca > Phoca vitulina. Next base: position 49,459,599 of record NW_022589705.1, read on the forward strand.
CTTGTCCGAGCCTCACTCTTCTCAGTGGGAATGGGGGGATTACCAAGGTGGGGGCGTAATGTACCCAGGGGGAGGATGTACATGAGAAAGTCTGTGTAAAGTGCTATGTGCTCGGCACAACAACAAAAATCACAGATGCTTTTGTCGCAGTCGCATATTAAATTAGTTTCTGGTCCTTCGACCTGGATGAAAGAGACACCCCCAAAAGAAGCTCCCAGCCGAGGGCTGACAAAGTCTTCTTCCTTTCCTGAGGTTCACATAGGAGTGTGTCAGCCACCCAAAAGGCTGTGTATCAACTGGCTTGGAATGCCGGCAGGCTTATAAACAGCCGCTTTTGCCAAATGGGTTTAAGGAACCTCCCTTCCTTTTATTTTTATTTATTTATTTTTTTTAAAGCTAGATTTTTTTTTTTTTAAGATTTTTTTATTTAGTTATTTGACAGAGAAAGACACAGTGAGAGAGGGAACACAAGCAGGGGGAGGGGGAGAGGGAGAAGCAGGCTTCCCGTGGAGCAGGGAGCCCGATGCGGGGCTCGATCCCAGGAGCCTGGGATCATGACCTGAGCTGAAGGCAGACGCTTAACGACTGAGCCACCCAGGCGCCCCTCCCTTCCTTTTATTCAATCCCACAGCTATTGTATTTGCCAATCATTGAATTTGGAGGGAAGGTGAATGTTTAACTCAAAAACCATACTTAGACTACCCCAGCTAGAACAGTACTTCTCTCCCACCCACCCTCCTTTGGAAAGAAAAATTTGGTCTTAAAATAGAAAAATCCAGAGGCTTTCACATTTTTCTCCCCAGTTGCTTTGACTTCTCTCTTGGTGCCTCAGACTGCCGCCTTAAAGTCCATTTCTGTCGAGAAAGGCTCAGTGGCACTTTTTAGGAGCAGGGAAGCCTGGATAAAAAGGATTTATGTTCAAAATTGGCCTTGGCCCATTGCTGCCTTTCCTCCTAGTCTTTTAAAAGCACCCAAGGTCTTGATTTCAAGTCCCCAGGGGCTCTCTGAGAATGCTTTGTTGCACACTAATTTTCATTCTCAGTTACAGGGACCACAACCCCCACCCAGAGTTCAAAGCGAAAGGCAGGAGAAACTGGATCAGCTGTAGTTCATTGCTGCTTAACTCACTTGGCATCCCCCTCCCCCACCTCCCTTCACCCTCAGACCTACTTTGGGATCTCTGGAGCTGGTGCAATAGCCGGGGATCTCTGCTTTCTCAGAAACAATTTAATAGTCAGCCAGCCCCCCTCAATTTGGTGACTTCTCATTCAATTCCCCAAGTCTGCTCAAAGTCTCATCCCAACAAATCATCTCATCACCGCCAATGTTAGTCTAGAGACTGAAAACTGTTTTCTAGAAAGTGAACTGTTTCTGAAGAACTTCCAAACCCTGGCTGTGGGAACCTGAACATGTAGGAAGGGAGTCAGACGCCCCTCTTGTGGACCATTGCTTGTACCGGGACACCTTCCTTCTTTCCCTGTTACCTGGTGGGACAGTTTCAAGAATCCTACAGTTAATGGGGTGGCTGGGTGATGGACACTGGGGAGGGTATGTGCTATGGTGAGCATTGGGAACTGTGTAAGAGTTCTAATGAATCACAGACCTGTACCCCTGAAACAAATAATACATTATATGTTAATAATAATAATTAAAAAAGAATCCTACAGTTATAAGGCTGGGGAAGAATCTTGGTTTTCCTGCTCTTAATCTCCAGCCTTCTTCCTGGCATAGGAGGAGGAACAGTAATGTTTTGTTGTCTGTTCCTAGCTGCTCCCTTGGGTTTCTTGATGCCATGGGAACTTATCTGTCTTCGAGAGAAATCAGATTCTTGTGTGGCCTTGCTGGGGACTGGGGCACCGTTAGATTGATTCAAGTCTCATAAGGAACGGATTTGTACACGGTACAGAATGGGGCTTCTCTATCAGCCATTGAGTGACCTTGGGCCAACCATCTTTATGGGCCCACCTTTATGATGGGTCACCTTTATGATTAGACTAGATTAGGTAGGACTTCTCTGGCAACTCAGATTACTTGGTAATGGCTGCCAGGGGCCTTGTGTAGAAAATATTTTTTAGGACACATTTAGGCTCAATAATTGATTAGTGATGTCTGCCATGGATAGAGGATAAGGGGGAACTATATCATCCATCACATATGCCATCCCTAAACTAAATGTTCCACCAATTACTCCCAATTCTAGATTTCTTTGATTCTATAATCTTGTATGACTGCTATTGAGATCTATCTCAATTTAATCTGTCTTATGTATTTGCCTTTGTGCCAATGGGAATGGAGAAAAAGAACAGAAAAAGGTTGATCCTCCAAATTGATGCTGCCCTTTGAGTAATGAAGACCTAGAAATCTGGTCCACTGCTGCTCTTTGAACCAGTCTTTTAATTAGCTACAGAAACTGGAAAAGATGGATTCTTCTGTTAAAGCATAGTCCTTGTTTTCCTTGTCCTAAAATGGAAAAAAATAAGGCTTATCTCCTTTTCAGCTCACCAGGCCATTCTGGACACAATTCTGACTTAAAGAATAGCCTTAAAATATTATGTAATAAAAAATTAAATTAAAAAACAATTTAAAGATTCTCATTTGAAATGAGGCCAATGGATAAACCAACATTAAAGAAAGTAATAGGGGCGCCTGGGTGGCTCAATCAGTTAAGCATCTGCCTTCGGCTCGGGTCATGATCCCGGGGTCCTGGGATCGAGCCCCGCATTGGGATCCCTGCTCCGTGGGAAGCCTGCTTCTCCCTCTCCTGCTCCCACTCCCCCTACTTGTGTTCCCTCTCTTGCTGTGTCTCTCTCTGTCAAATAAATAAATAAAATCTTAAAAATATATATATTACAAAAAGAAAGTAATAAGATATATTTCTTGTCAAAAGATTGAAAACAATAGTAACAGGGACCATGGAAACTTTTTGGTTTCAATGACGTATGTGTCCGAAAAGTGGTTCAGAGGACTAATCACCTAGATAGGAATAAAATAAACACTCATCTACCAAAAATGGTAGGAAAAAGGGTGCATATTCAGTTCAACTGACAGTTACTATACATGCCATGCACGAATTACAAATTTTCAAAAATTTAGAATATGAGAAGATAAGCCCCATAACAACTATTCAGAATAAAATTTAATCTTGCTTTGGTGCTTTGAAGACACTCCAGAAATTTGCAGTGCCATGAAGTCAAACACCAGTGATCTTTGCTCTCCAACAGGACTGTTGGGCTGAATCTTTTCTGACCCTATTATCTTGATACAGAGTAGTAAGGGACATTTTCTTTGTCATTTTTCAAAAACTGTTACTGGCTTGAAGTTGTTTAGATTTCTTATGACAAGTTTATTGTACCTTTTATTTTTTTTTTTAAAGATTTTATTTATTTGAGAGAGAGAGAGAAAGCATGAGCAGGGGGGTAGGGGCAGAGAGAGAGAGGGAGAAGCAGGCTCCCCATTAAACAGGGAGCCCAGTGATGCGGGGCTCGATCCCAGGACCCCGAGATCATGACCCGAGGCAAAGGCAGATGCTTAATGGAATGAGCCACCCAGGCGCCCCTCCTGTACCTTTTATTAATGGAATGTTCACATTTTCAATTCAATTTTTTTCTGGGACTGTCCTATCATAGAGATTTAGAAGTGTATCACACCCAAACAGTAAGTGCACATTACATTGCCTTCATGTGGACAAAATATTTTCTCCCTTTCCCTTCACTAAAAATGACCCATTAAGCATGAGTATTCTCCAGGTGTGTAAGATAGGACTGGAGCAGAGTTAGGTGTCCAGGTCTGGAAGATGGGGACTTTCCCCGATGGCATCTCATCCATCACATAATTCACTGGCTGCCTTATTGACATCTTCTGTCCAGACCTTTCTCTGAGCTCCACAAGCTCACATCCACTGCACGATGATTTAATATAATTTATTCAGTTATGAGCCTGGCACGTGCCGGAAATTAGGGGTGCTGAGATAAATAAGATAATGATTGAGATGGACATACAATTAGATAATTAAACTTGGTATGAAAGAGGTAATTAAACACACAGTGTGGTAGGGAGCACAGAGGAGTGGTACCCAATCTGTGTAGACTCCAATTACTACAACTATGTCTCAACTTGACCTCATTAAATCTGTCCCCGCCCAAACTCCTACTTCAAGAAACTAAAAGCAGATGACATGCGAACTATGGGGGCCTGACATGACTTGTGAGAACAAGTCAACTCTGTACCTCAGAAGTTGTTTCAAGGCAACCCTATACTCTGAAGTCCCTGCAGAGTCCTCAGAAAGACAGGTGAGGTGGGAAAGCCCTAGAATGAAGCTCAGAAAAACTCTAACTTTTGTTCTGATTCTAGCTCTGTATAACCTTGGGGCAAGTCACTTCACCTTTTTGTTCTTCGGTAAAAGGAGCACTTGGAAGGAAAAAATGGGGGATGGTCACTTACGAAATAAGAGTCTCTGAGGCAGATATTGGCCGTATCGAGCACAATTCAGAGAGGGGTCCTTGACCACAAGACATCTGGCAGGGGCGCCTGGGTGGCTCAGTCGTTAAGTGTCTGCCTCCGGCTTGGGTCATGATCTCGGGGTCCTGGGATCGAGCCCCGCATCGGGTTCCCTGCTCGGCGGGGAGTCTGCTTCTCCCTCTCCCTCTCCACCCTGCTCATGTTCTCTCTCTCTGGCTCACCCTCTCTCTCAAATAAATACATAAAATCTTTAAAAAAAAAAAAAAAAAAAGGACATCTGGCAACAAGTCCCTGGCTTTTGTGAGACGTTGACATACACTACTCCAGCGGTTTGCAGCTCATCAACGGGCAGCTGTTGAAGCTATACCCACGCCCGGAGTAATACGAGCACAATGAAATCAAACTCCCTGGGGCCTGAGAAACACTGCTCTGGCCTGATGTGAGTGAATTCCGAATACCTGACTTCTGATTTCATGGTCACCAAGCAATCTTCTCTGATTAATATTTGGCTTCCCACACAGATTTAACACGGAGAAAAATGTGCGGGTTAAAATGACTATTTCTGGTCCTGTGACATTTATAAATCTCTGTGAATTCACGAACTGGCCTTCTCTTCCCTACATCCATCCTATGAATGGAGTTAATGTGAATCAGCTCCTGAGAGCTTGGCCTGCTGTCAGTGTGGGGACACATCACGTGTCTCAGCTGGCAAGCCTGGGGCCAGAGGCTGGTCCTTGGAGATCTTACCAGCTAATGCATGCCAAATATCCGGGCCCTTCAGGAGGTGGGCTGCTACCTGTTCCCACGAGAAAAGTGTGTGTGCCCATGAATTGCTTTGTGTATGGGCAAAGCTAGTGAATGTGCGTTGCCCTTCCCACACCTGAAGGCAGGATTTCCTGCTTTATTCTTCTCGTTCTTATATGAATAATCTTTTATTAAAAAAAAAAAAAGATAGACTTGGACTTTTTAATCTGTAAGATTTTTCCCTAGCAATCATCATCTATGATTGGCTTTAGTATTTCTAGTATTTTAGTAAAAGGATTCTTGCTCCTGTAAGGAGTGATTTTCTGCAGAATTTCCCTATGTCATTTTACAGTGTTTTCTAGCAAACCTTGTATTTAAAAAAAAAAAAAAAAGGAGAGAAATACCTACTTGTTCTCCACCTGGCCACACACTATCCTATCTAGTCAAAATAGAGCTCCTTAAATGCACTTGTATTTTTTTAAAGGCATGATTCATATAATTCTCAGGGACAGATATATCTGGGGAAATGGTGTCCCAAGATAAAATTCAAATTTCTCATTATTCTCAGAATTGGTTCTTGTCCGTGAGTAGCCTGAGCCTGAGCAGGTTTTTCCTTCCAGATGATAAAGTTATCTTTTTCTTAAATTATGATAAAATATGTACAGTGTTTACCTTTTAAACCACCTTTAAGTGTTCTATTCAGTGGCATTAAGGACTTTCACAGTGTTGTGCAACCATAACCTCCAAATTTTTTCATCCTCCTAAACTGAAACTCTGTACCCATTAACGATAACCCCCCATCCTGTCTCCTCCTACCCCCAGGCAACCACTACTCTACTTTCTGTCTCCATGAATTTGACTAGTCTGGGTACCTCATAAAAGTGGAATCATAACGTTTGTCCTTTTGTGACTAGTTTATTTCACTTAGCATAATGTCTTCTAGGTTCATCCATGTTGTAGCGTGTGTCAGAATTTCTTTCCTTTTTGGGGCTGAATAAATTCAGTGTGTGTGTGTGTGTGTGTGTGTGTGTGTGTATGTATCACATTTTGTTTATTTATCCATCTATGGACATTTGGGTTGTTTCCACCCGATTTGGTTATTGTGAATAATGCTGTTATGAACATTGGTGTAAAAAAATCTATTTAGGGGCACCTGGGTGGCTCAGTCAGTTAAGCGTCTGCCTTCGGCTCAGGTCACGATCCCAGGGTCCCGGGATCGAGTCCCGCATCAGGCTCCCTGCTCAGCGGGAGCCTGCTTCTCCCTCTGCCTGCTGCTCCCCCTGCTTGTGTTCTCTCTCTGTCAAATAAATAAATAAAATCTTAAAAAAAAAATCTGTTTAAGTCCCTGCTCTCAACCTTTTTGGCATATACCCAGAAGTGGAATTGCTGGGTCATATAGTAATTCTATGTTTATTTATTTATTTATTTTAGGAACGGTCATACTCTTCTCCACATTGGCTGCACCATTTCACCAACAATACACAAGTGTTCCGGTTTCTCCTCATGCTAACATTTATTTTCTGTTTGTTGCTGTTGTTGTTGCTGTTAACAGCCATTCTAATGGGTATGAAGTGCTATGTCATTGTGCATGGGTTTTTTTTTAAAATATTTTATTTATTTATTTGATAAAATGAGAGAGAGAGAGAGCACAAGCAGGGGGGAGTGGGAGAAGGAGAAGCAGGCTGCGAGACTCGATCCCAGGACGCTGGGATCATGACCTGAGCAGAAGGCAAACACTTAACCAACCCAGGCACCCTTGTCATTGTGGTTTTGATATGCATTTCCCCAATAATTAGTGATGTTGAACATTTTTTCATATGCTTATTAGCTATTTGTGTATCTTCTTTGGAGAAATGTTTATTCAAGTCCTTTGCCCATTTTTAAATCAGGTTATTTGCCTTCTTTTGTTGAAATGCAGGTGGTTTTTAATATATTCTGGATATTAATCCTTTATCTGGATACTGACCCTTTATTGCTTTGCAAATATTTTCTCCCACTCTTGTGAGTTTTCTATTCACTATGTTGATAATGTTCTTTGATGCACAATAGTTTTTTTTTTATTTTGATGAAGTCTAATTTATCTATTTTCTTCTTTTGCTATCTGTGCTTTGGTGTCATAACCAAGAAATAAGAACCAAATCCAATGCCATGAAGATTTTTTCGTATGTTTTCTTCTAAGAATTTTATATTTTAGCTTTTATATTTAGATCTTGAATCCATCTTGAGCTAATTTTTGTATATGGCACAAGGTATGGGTCCAGCTTCATTCTTTTGCAAATGGATATCCCTTTTCCCCAACACCATTTGGGAAAGACTCCCCTTTATCCATTAAATGTTCTCAGAATCCTTGTTGAAAATCATTTGATCATATGAATGAGGATGTTTTTCTGAGCTCTCTATTCTATTCCTTTGGTCTCTGTGTCTGCCTGTATGCCAATATCATGCTGTTTTCAATCACTGTAGCTTTGTAGTAAGATTATGAAATCAGAAAGTGTGAGACCTCTAATGTTCTTTTTTTTTCAAGATTGTTTTGGCTATTTGGAGTCCCTTGAGATTCTGTATGAATTTTAGGATGGATTTTTCAATTTTTGCAAAAAATGTTATTGGGATTTTGACAGGGATTGCATTAGATCTATAGATTGCTTTGGGTAGTATAGTCACCTTAGTAATACTGTCTTTCAATCCATAAGCACAGATGTCTTTCCATTTATTGGTGTCTTCTTTAATTTCTTTTATTAATGTTTTACAGCTTTCAGTGTATAAGTCTTTCTCCTTCTTAGTAAAGTTTATTCCTACGTATTTGATTCCTAAAATATCTGCCTGGGTTGGGCCAAGGGAGCAGCCCCAGAGTTAGAATGGAAGAGAGAAGCTACCATGATGCAAACCAGGGAAGTCAGGAGGAGGAATACTGTAAGCATTAGAGGTAGAAGTTTCTACATGAACTGCTTGTTCCCAAAAAAGTCATTGGCTTCAGACTAAAATACTCCTGATATGATATACAACAGTAGCTGTCAGGCACATGTGTTAATATTTGGTGTCCCTGGTGATAGAGAATGAGATAGACAATTGATCTTGGCTAGGTTGCTAGATGGTTCTTTAACTGCAAGCTTTTATCTGATATTTATTACAAGAGGTGTCTATGACTGTTAGGTGGGATCTATCCTGGAAGCCTGCCTTTACTCCTACTAGAGAGGAGTGAGGAGTGAGATTGCACAGGTTTTTCATGTCTGGATACCTTAGTAGCTTTAATTTTTTTTTTTTCTTTTTTTTTTTGCTATTAAGATACCAAACTTTTCAGGGATGCCCGATTGGTTTTGTAGAGGGAAGAATCCACTGTTATTACCTTTTCATGTCTTGTACTTCATATGTATTTAATATGTACTTAATAAGCTTTCCTGCCATATTATCATGGATCAAAATATGAATTATGAGCCCCCAGCTGAAAATCAGAGTGGGAACTGTGTCACAGTCCATTTCCAACCTGTAGGCCCAATCTCCAAGGAGGCAACTGAAAAATGTCCTTATGGATTTCAATATAATATAGTGTTGATTTGTTTCCCGCTTAGAGCTGACAGCAACTGAAGATTACATTGAAACCTCAAAGGAAGAGAGCAGTAAGAAACAGGCAGACAGCTCCCCAGTAGGTATCTGACAGGACTTGAAACTGCTGATTTATTTTCATTGTGACAGTGATGGAGTGGGAGGAGGGGAGACAGAAGTCATTAAGCACAGATTCAAAGGAGACCTTGGGAACGATACTGCTCATAGGTGGCTTTAAATCTGACTTATGTCTATCACTCTATTCCTAGGCACCACTGTTACTATTACCCGTATTATAAGTAATGCCAATGAAAGGTTAATAAATACCGGATTGCCAGCTCACCTGGCAAAAAGATGTCAGTTTCATTTGGTCTTATCTGCATAATGAAAACTGCAAAATGATTAGCTCACATGACACCTTTTCTGTCCCTGCTGATAAAAGAATGGTGTTTTTACCATACTGACTATATTTTAAGGAGTAAGGAATGATGGATGGACTGATTAATACTGAATACTGGATCCTGTAATGTGGCAGCTACTGTTACAAAATGACAGCTACTTGTGTATGTATATGTGTCTTCTTGGAAGGTTGCAAGTTTCTTGAGTTTTGAACCCCTTTTCCACTCATCTCTGTATGACAGGGCCTTGTATAGCATAAGCACTAAATAAACTTACTTATTCAACAGGCTTTTGGGGGGGGGCCTCTATCTACCAGATGTAAAGACAGAGATGAATAAGAAAAATCTTTATCCTGGAGACAGAAATGAATAAGACAAATCTTTATCCCGCAGAAGATCTGAGTTAGTGCGGGAGACAAGTATCTAGAATAGATACCAACAATAGAAATACAGTTCCAGTCATAAATACCCGGACCGAGAGCTGGTGTTGTTGAATATAAGCAGAATATAAGGTAAGGTTAAAGCATTTTAGTTTCCAATTCTTTGTGTTTGGAGGTGAAGGTGATGGGTAAAGGTCAGATCTTTGTCTTCCACTGGCAAACCAAATTAGAAACCTCATTGTGTCCTTACTCTCCCTGAAATAAGTTCAGAAAGAAAGGCCAACGGAACAGTTCAGCTTTACAGGCTGTGGGAAACATTGGGGGCCGTCTTGTCCTGAGCTCTCAGATCTCCCTACACTTGGTTGGAAGACTGTTAAGAGAGAGATGCCTGGCTCTCCGGGCTTGCTTTGAAAAGTTTTGCTCTGAGCTCTTCTGCCACCTTGCTTGTCTTCCTGCTAAAAATAGGAGCAGGAAGACAAGGCTCAAAAGCAGGAGACAGAAAGGGGCTGAAGGAGATGTCACTCTTAAAGGAGCCAAGGGAGAGAAGGAAGGGAAGGGCCTGAGGGAGGAAGGAGCACAACTCCCTTTCGTTTCTGTGTTCTTTCTCTAGTAGAAATTTCCATGGGCTGTTACTTTATGAAATCACCTCAACAACATTGCTAGGTATATATTATTACTTCCTATTTTATGTAGCCAGTAATTCCTCATTCCATACACATTTATTCTCTTTTCTGTGCGGCACTGTGGGAGGCCAGGATTGTGCTCAAGGCCACTTCCTCCGCTGGCTATCCATGGCTAGCTGAGCCGGCACTGGTCACTGGGAGATGCATTGGATCCCATCCTCCTCTGAGTCCAGCTAGAGGGCCACCACCAAGCCAGGAAAGGCGTCGCTGTAAGGACTGAGAATGAATTCACTTGCATCTCCAAGGCAGATTGCAAGGGGGAAGCTCGGGTTCCCTGGAGTGAAGAATTTCTCTCCTGCTTGTGAAATTGCTCTGATTGCAGCCACCAAGCAGATTTACGACCTCTTGAGGCCTGGCTCTTGAATATCCATGGAGAGGCAAATGAAAAGTAACGGAAGTTAAACAGATTCTGTGAGATTTTATGATTTCATTTTCATTTCAAACTTTGTTAGGGGTAGAGTGGGGGAGAGGGGCAGCAGGGCCCAGGGACCCACCTTCCCCCCTCCTCCAGCATGCAGGAAGTTAGAGGAGAGAAGCCTGGACCCCACAGAGCTAGAAGGGGTTCCTTTAGCATTTTCTTTTGGAAACTGAATTAAAAAGATAAAACAAAATACAAATCAACTCAACAGATCTTTCTAGAATAAGGTACTGTATTAGGTATTGGAAATGAGTGGGCACAGGGATAGTGAGGATGGTTACAAAGGAATTTATATGAGTTTAGAGCTGTTGGTGAATATGCTAGTGGTTCAGAGTCTGCGCTGAAACACGAGACAGATCTAGCTAAGAGTTCTACTTCTGATACTTACCAGAAAAGTTTGTGTGAATCATTTCACTTCTCTGAACCTGTTTCTCATGGCAATGGGACCAATAATATGTGTCACAGAGGATGCTGTATATGTCTCCTGAAAATGCCTCCTAAATGGATCATTATACCCAGGCTTAAAGCTAACATTCTTCCATCATACTTGGGATAAGAGAGTGTGAAAAAGTCCAACAAGGTCCTGAGTCTTCTAACCAATATAGACTACACCCATTCTCAATAGCCTTCCCACCACACCCTGCTCTTGCTCTTCATAGAATCATTGTACAGATGCTGGCTTCTTCTTCTCTTCATTATTGTTTGCCTCCTCTACAAAAATGCCATCTCTATGAGAGCAGGGACTGCTTCTAATTTTGTTCTTTAGTCTGCTGTGTGCTCACAATTGCCTAGATCTTGGGTGCTCCATATTTTTTCAATGAATAAATGAAGAAACGATGGACAAATGAAAAGTGTCTGGCACACAGCAAGCAATCATTAGACGGTAGCTCTTCTCATTCCTGTCATTAGTAGCAATGAGTTTTTATACCTTCTGGGGAGAGAGACTCCCAGCACATGAAACCATTGGAGTGCGGGATAGCTTTACAGTTTAAAATGTGCTTATGTAAGAGGCATCTCACCGTCAGTCTCAAACTAATCTTAAGTGATAGGCAGTCCAGGTCTCCTAACCCACATTGTACCAACAAGAAAACTGAACTAGAGTAAAGGAAAATGCTCAGCTTCAAAGTCCCACAGCCAGCTAAGTAAGATCAAAGTGCAGATGTTCACTGTTCCCGCTTGTGTGGTAGAAAGGGGAGAAAGCTCCAAGCCAGCGCTGAATGGTAGAGAAGCCTCCAGTGCCAGGCAGAGCGGTAACTTGGCCTTCCTTCTGAATCTGGGAGGAAAGGAGAGGTGTGGAGTTCAAGATGACAAGGGATATTTATGACTTAAGGAAATATCCTTCCAGCCACCTTCTTCCCCAGCTCTGTAAAAATGTAAAAAAAAAAAAAAGGGAAAAAATTTCAGAAAAAAAACGAAAGCAGGAACTGCCAAATGCTGCCCCACTTCGTTCAAACTACAGAGTCTCTGCCTAGAAAAGGCCGGGAGGGAGGCTCACTCACGTCGGTAACAGAGTCAGCAGGTCAGCAGAAGTGAGTGAGAGGCTTCCTGAGATGGGATTGGAGTCGTGAGACAAAGCCCCCGGCCTGCACCCCCACACCTTCTCTGTGCACCGGCTCTGACCTCTTACGGTCCCTCCCACCCTTTTGAATGCACCACGTGTGGTGGCTGTATTATTTAGCTCCGGCTGCTATAGCGAATTACCACAAACTTGGTGACTTCTAACAGCACACAATTGTTTTCTCTGGAGAGCAGAGGTCCAAAATCAGTTTCACTGGGCTGAGATCAAGGTGCCAGGAGGGCCACACTCCCTCTGGAGGCTCTAGGGGAGAGCCTTTTCTCTCGCCTCTTCTGGCTTCTACAGGCTGCTGACATTCCTTGGCTTATAGCCACATCACCCCAATCTCTGCCTCCATGATCACATTATCTTCTCCTTTTGCGTAGTCAGATCTCCCTCTGCCCCTCTCTTATAAAGATACTTTACTACATTCAGAGCCTACCTATATAACCCAGGATAATCTTCTTATCTCAAGATCCTTAACTTAATCACAAATCTGCAGAGTCCCAATTGCCATATAAAGTAGCATGGTTAAAGAACATAAGGTTCCAGGAATTTGGGCCTTTTGATCTCTGGGGCGCATTATTCAGCCTACCACAGTGGTTAAGAATCGGGATTCAAAGGATCTGTGTCAAATCCTGGCTTTGCTCTTATCAGCCATACAACCAGGGACAAGTCACTTATGTCCTGTGTCTCTGTTTCCTCATCTATGAAATCACAGTATGAATGGTAATAATCCCTATCTCATAGAATTGTTGAGTGGGTTAAAAATTAAAGCATATAGGGCGCCTGGGTGGCTCAGTTGGTTAAGCGACTGCCTTCGGCTCAGGTCATGATCCTGGAGTCCCTGGATCGAGTCCCGCATCGGGCTCCCTGCTCGGCAGGGAGTCTGCTTCTCCCTCTGACCCTCCCCCCTCTCATATGCTCTCTCTCATTCTCTCTCTCATAAATAAATAATAAAAAATCTTTAAAAAAAAAAAAAAAAAATTAAAGCATATAAAGTACTTGGTACATCTTAATACTCAATAAATATTAACTATTATTACTTGAACTGAGTAAATGTTTAACTTCCTTTTTTCTTTGTTTTCTTATTTTTCTTTCCCTTAGCAATAGAAATCCTTCTTCAACAGACTTTAATGCAAAACCCAACATACAAAGCAGATCAAGTGTGGGGTGCCCTGGTTGCGGAGGTAAGAAGAAAGGAGCTGGTCTTGTTCCAGGGCCTCAGCCACTGTCAAGGCACCAGTGAGAATCTTGGGGGTCTTTTCATAGGACATAGACCAAAAAAACACATAGTTAGAAAATATGTTCAAATCAATTCATTCAGTTGAAATCTGTTTATGGCTTTGTGTCAGGCCTGGGGCATAGAAGTTAAAAGCATGAGCTCCATCAGATTGCCTGAGAAAAATCTTGGTTCTGCTACTGGTTGTGTGGCTTTGCACAAGTTATTCTGTGCCTTGGATTTTCTCATCTATAAAATGGAAATGATAATGATGCCTGACTCATACAGAATTGTTACAAGGAGTAAATGAGTTTATGTTTGCAAAGTCCTTAGGATAAGGTCTGACACATGGCACATGGCAGCTATTTTTGTTATGTGCTGGAGGCCCCGAGAGCATTAGGCACCATCTGTGCCCTAGGGGACCTAATAGAGTGCTAGGGATGGCAGACAAGGGGCCCTGACCCAAGGCCAGGCTTGTGTGTGAGTGTGGGGACAGGGGGCATTGGGCAAGGGAAAGGAAGTCTGAGTCACACTGAAGAAGAGGTGTGGAGCCACAGAAGCCAGTTGGCTTTGAAAGAAGGGTAGCTCTGTGGCAAGGGAAGTGTTCTGGGTCATGGAATTAGGGAAGGGCTGGTAGACAAAATCGGTCAGTGGGTAGATGAGGCTGGATGTAGGATGCAAGGGGATGCTGTGAAAGGAGATGAAACCAGAAGAGGCAGGGACCAAGGGCCTTGGGTGATCCAGGGAAGAGTTTCCATCTCATTCTGGAGGTCATACGGAGTCATGAAAGGAATTGTAAGCTAAGGGAAGATCACTTACTTCTCTTCACCTCCCCTTTCCTTGAAGACCAAGGTCCTTGGGTTTCCCTGGAGGGCTGAGAGCTCTGTGTGGCCCTCACTGCCTCTGGGGTGGCTTATGGTTATAAACAGGCTCAGTAGGACTCATTGTGGGGGATTGAGTCCTGTCCTCTTGAGGCTTATCTGAGAGGTACTGACACAGGGATTCTGGGCCACCCCATGCAGGCCAAGCTCTCCTTGAGGTGCTAATGAGCTGTGGGCACAAAGGCAGTAGTGCTCTGGCTCAGGAGAACCAGCCTACTATATGCAACTTTTGGATGAAAACTGCGACCCTAACACAAAGAAATGTAACCATCTTTGGTTCATCAAATACAACTCAGTAGGTTCCACAGAGATAGATCTGGAACTGTTTTGGCCTAAGAGAGAGACTAAGCAGTGGGGCCTGAGTCCATCAACCTCTCTTTAACCAGTGCTTTGTTTTATTTACTGAAGTTCTATGTAGAATTTTGTTAGGAATATGAATTTTAGGTTAAAATTAAAATTGGATGGGGTATCTGGGTGGCTCAGTTGGTTGAGCATCCAACTCTTGATTTCCAGTTCACGTCCTGATCTTGAGGTCCTGGGATTGAGGCCTGCATTGGGCTCCCTGCTGGGTGTGGAGCCTGCTTGGGATTCTCTCTCTCCCTCTCCCTCTGTCCCTCCCCTCCCCACCTGCTTGCATGTGCATGCGTGCTCTCTCTCTCTCTCTCAAATAATAATAATAATGATAATAATAGTAATAAAACTAAAGATTGGAAATCACTTAGCCAACCTCCTCATGTGACAGATGGGAAAACTGAGGCTCAGACTGGAGAAAGTTCAAAGTCATAGGACAGTTGCAGAAAATGCTAGATTTAAAGAGCTAGCTTTAAATCTACATCATACAATTGTGAATCTAGAAAAGTCGTCTTAAAATAGACACACTGGCACTGGATTCCTTCTTGCTCCCCTGCCATGAGTCCTCTCTTCTGGGATTGGTCCCCCTGCTTCCCTCTCCTTCCCTACCTCTTCTATCATGTTGTATCTCTTCTCCCACCACAAAATTAATTTCTTTTAGATTTTTTTTGTCAGGTAGAATTGGGAGGGTCCCATACTCCCCTATTTGATCTCCTTAGCATCCCAAGTTCCATTTTCATTTCTGGGGTCTTTATGAATATATTTATATCGACAGAATTAAGAAGAATGAAATTGATTTCCCCTTTCTCTCGCTTCCCCCATCTTATCTCCCCAAACCCCAAAGAGTTAAAACTTGGGTTTCCCCTCAACAGTTGTATATTGTTTGTTTGAGGTTCCTGCAGCAGAAACAGATAGTATTTAATTGCACATCGAGATGTTTGCTGGGTATGTTCACTAAAAATTTTATTTAATCTAATTTTGGGGGGTTTTATTTGGGAGGTTATTTGGGAGGGTGGTTGATTTTGTTTTTAAACATAAAAAAAAAAAACAAATCTGTCCAAAAAAAAAAAAAGGGAGGACTAAAAGTAGCCTGATATATAGACCACATTATCCATTCGGTTTGGAATTCTGTTTTATTTCTGAGGAGAGAGGTGGGATAATCAACGACTTCCCCTGAATGTTCTCTGGAAATATCCAAGGACAGGAAGATGTGTTAACCTTTATTTTTTTCCCCATGGTGGATAATTAGTCTGGGCTCTTGAAATCGTGCATAGTGGCCTACTTTGGAGAAGCAGCTAAAAGCAGCTCTACCTCAAATCTATTCCCTGACATTCATACACACACACGCACTACCACCAGCACGGCCAGGGGGTGTCCTATGTTCTCTACAGGTGCCCTCCCTACAGGGAACTTTGTTCATCACTAGCTCCAGATGGGGGAACTAGGTCACCTGCTTCTCCCTGTGAGCAGGAAGGTGAGGGCTGCACACCCATTGGCCTGAGGCTGCGGCAGAGCAGAGACGAGGCCTGGCCAAAGACTATTTCACTATCTTTCATCTCAGGACCCAAAATGCTTTGGTTTAGAGCCACGGACAAAAGCCTTCACATTTCATATTTCTCTCCCTGTCGCTGTCACCCACACCTCCTCCTTTCCCTTTTTATTTATTAAGGGTTTCTCTGACAAGTAATTGGAGCACCACAGCCTTCAAAGTTCCTACCCATCTCCAGGGCCTCCTTTTCTCCCTTCCAGAGGGAATGACTGAGTCCCATAGAAAGTTACTGCTGTGCATGCAAACAGAGCTCCCCAGATAGGGGCAGCCAGGAGGTGAGGTAAAATAGACCACTTGCACGCACCCCACGCTGCCCCGACACCACTAAATACAACCACAGCCACACATCTATTCATATCCCACAAACCATACCATATACATACTCCATACACACAGGACTGGTGGAAGCTCCTACTTTCAGAATTCAATGGCGGAAAACGCACTGCATCGTCTGTCCTGTGTCTAGCATTGTCCATATTGCTGCCCGCTCCCTGTCCAAGACCTTGCCCCAGAGAGCTATAGAGTGGTTAGAGGAACAGCCCCTGTCTCAGACATCTTGCCCGGAACTAGCTTCTCCTTTATTTTCCCAACGTGTCATCCTTGGTCTCCTGGTCTTGTGTTTGGGCTTTTGATACTCAAGTTTGGTCCTTCCTTGGCTTACGTCTTAGGTTTGCGTTTCCCCAGAAACAGCCTGAACCAGTGGTTTATTTGAGAGGTGCAGACAACCTTGGTAGGAGAATCACAAAGGAAAGGAAGGCAAACAACAAAGTATGCCTTATGAAGCCAACCACTCCAGAGAGTTCCTGGATCACCACTCTGTGGGGAAGCTCTTGGATACAGTGCAAACCACATGCCTCAGAATCATGCTCCCCAAGGACTGAGGGAACTGGAGTATTCATACACCAGTTCCAGATAGTGTTTGACTATTCGTAGGGGCTGAGAACTCCCCAGGGCTTCTGCTCAGCCACTTACTGGCAGAGCAGCCTTTCATGGCTCTGGGAAGTGGGGCTCTTGGGCACAGGGATGCAGATGTTGGCAGTTGGAATTGAAGTGTTTGAGAGATCTGGATGGGGCACTGACAGCGTTTGCTAGAGGTTGCCAAGCCTGGCCCCTTCCTTGGCTTCCCACACCTGTCTCAAGGTGGGCCAGTCACATATCTCCCTTGGGATTTTGGAACTTGGAAATGAAAAGGCAGAGCAAGTGTCAGTTCCTCTCTGCTTGCGAGGGGCACTGCCCCCCACTGTTTAGAATAAATCCGGGTTGCAATGGGAGAAAAGGAAGCTGACACACCAAGAGACGCGGACATGACTAGAGGAGAGAATTCTATTGGGTTCTAGTCCATGGTTCCAGTTGAGATGCCTTTAGATCCAGCTAAGCCCCCCACTGCGAACTTTTAAGGAATTCTCCTTCTCTGCTTAAGCTATTTGATTTGGGTTTTGTTCACTTGAACTCAAATGAGTTCTGATTAATGTACCACTGTATAATCTTGGGTTGCCTCTTCTTGCCAGTATCCATAAATAATAACAAACACAATGGTAATAATCACTGCATTGATACTATGTGTCACATTTTTCTGGTAAACACTAGAGTATAAAGGGAGAAGTGATTATCTTATGAACAGAATCTGCCCATGATCCTAGATATTCTTATCTTTGTTTTCTCTACTTTCTTTAATGGCCCTCATTTGGGCCCCAATGCTCCTCACTGGGCTATGTGTTTTATATGCCCTGTTCCTACCCAGGCTTGTTTCTTGCTTAAGTGCTATCCCTCTTCAAGATAGAGTTCTTCTCTCAGCCAGTGTGAAATTACTGTGTGAAATCCATTTAAAAAATAACCTCCGTAGTCCTCCTGAAATTTGAATTTCTTTTGGCAAATAGAATAGACCTCCATTTGAAAGTTGAAAGAAATGTCCATGTATGATTGTCAGGAGCCTTTGCAAAAGGGATATTTACTACTCACATAGTGAAAACCTCAAGAGTAACCGCTTCAGGTATAAGGTATTGCTTCAGGTATTGCTCAAGCAATGCCATTATAGCACAGTATTGTTACATCTCTCAGATCTGTTTTCCTTGATACTGATTTCATTCTCAAGTGAGCTCTAGCCACATGGTCACCTCTCTCTTCATCTCCAGCAGCTTTAGGATAACACCCTATCAGCAAAACCTTAAGGCAATGTTCATTAATTAGCTCTCATTGGCCAGCTTGGGTCTTGTGCCAACTGCTTGACTTATCACTGTGGCCATAGGCATGTGGTGCTATTACTGGTCGTGTTTCAGTAATGTGCCCACATCTGGATTCAGGGGGAAGAGTTAGGTCCCTGATCCATATAACCTGGGGTTGAGGAAAGGAGGGTCTCTAAAAGAAAATAGGGACACTCTTCTCTGAGAAGTGTAATTGGATGCAGGACCCACAGAAACACTAAGCCCCTGCACCACTGAGAACAGCTCAGCGCGTGCACAATGTCTTCCCTCAATCAGTAACATACTGCAACGTCTAACCACAAATTTTTCTCTGTTCTTCTGGAGGAAGGGGATGTAGAGAGCAGGAAGACAGAAGGACCCTGAAGCATAGTGAGGATTTTTTGGCATCAGAATGTTAGCACTTCGGAAGAAAGAGCTCTACACTTAGCACTGCTTCTGGCCCCAGTGCTGAACAGGAGAAAGAAAGGAAAGCACAAGTTGAAGCAAGTACTGGGAGGGGCCAGTGGTAACTGCCTGGGGCTCTAGGGAAAGCCTTGCCAGAGCTAACATTTGAAGATAGTTATCATGACTTTTCTATAATACGATTCTGTGTTCTCCAAACAGAAAGCCAGTGAAATCTTCTCTGATGCCCTTGAGCAGGGTTAGTCACTTAGCATTCTGCACACACCCTGCTATCTGACTCACTTAAGCAGCATTGTATTATAATTGTGTTTACATATCAGTCTCCACTAGAATGCCAGCTCCCAGGACTACTATGTCTTACTTTACAAATCTCTCCCCCATTGGAATAATACCCGGGAAGTGCTTTACTAGAGCACTTATTATACCATACATTTTACTTACTTATTTTGTTTAGTGTCTTTCTCTCCTTCAACTGAAGTGCAATCTCCTTGAGTACAGGGACTTTATCTACTTTCTACGGGAATGTATCCTCAGCACCTAGGACAGTGCCCAGCATAGTGTAGGTGCTTAGTAAATATTTGTTAGATGAATGACCATTCATGAGACTGGAGGTGAAGTAGGAGGAGAACCAGGAAGGGAGTTGGTTCACCCAGGTGCTCGTAGTAGAAGAGGATGATAACTGGTTGCTGGCTAGGGAATAGTAAGTATCCTCTACCATGATGGGTAAAACATGAGTCTTCCTCGCGTTCTTCCTGTCATTTTTTAAAGTATCTGCTTAACAGTGACTTCTCTTTCAAACAATGATCAATTGTTTTGATGATCCAATGAATTAGAAAATAAACCATAAATGCAATATTGAAAAACTTTAACAACAACAAAAAAACCAGCAACACTTCATTGTATATGTTAACAGGATGTTAAATGGGACTGTTCCTGCTTTCTTGGGAATTTTGTTTGAGGACCAAAAGGTTAAGAACAGCCACACATCCTAAAGACATGTGAGAATAGCTATGCCTGACTTGTTAAGAGGGTCTCCTAGCACTAGCTCATAACCACATCAGCAGGAAGAACTGTTTTTGAAGAGTTGTAAGTATGCTAATTTTCATCTTTCCTATCTACTCCCATGGTACTTTCCCTTTACCTTGAGCCATATGAAGACAGTGTTTTAAGAGAATCATTCAGAGAGATTTGCATGTGTTCTCTGGAATTTGGAGGACCCAGTGACTCTCAAGGGATAAATCTAAAGGCTGCTGCATGTGGCAGAGCAAAATACAGAAAAGACTTTCCTGGTTGCTGCATTCCCACCTATGGCAAATAAAGGGATATAATTTCTTGTGGACTAAATAAAGGCCTCCTCTATAGAAGGGCCAGAGTGGGGTCACCTTAAGAGGGACCCATCCCAGGAGGACTGTCTGGGGTGGTGATGTAACTTTACAGAGGGGTGGACCACCCTGTGGCCAGGGGGAGGAGGCACTGCTTGTCCCAGGAGAACTTTAGACTTCCCATCTCCAGTAGGGGACCTCCAAGGGACCCATTAAAGTACCCCACAGGAGAAAGAGCCAGCAAAATACTCCCTTACTATCTCTGCTACCTTCACTTTGCTGCTATCCTGCTATCACTTCACTGTGATAGAGCCCTGATGAGTGGGCTTGTTTCAGTCACTGAGTGTTTTTTAATAATCATGTCTAGGTAAGAAAGCTGAGGCTATCATTTCTCTATTCTCAAGAGTACAAGCACAGACTGTTGAGTGTTCTGTGGGTTGGTGAGAAATGTTTTTCATGTGCCAGAATTATTCCCCATTCTTCTTCCCCAAGAGCAAGTGCTTTGGATCTCTGGCGGCAAGAATGTAAAGGAAGGAGATTTTCCAACAATAAAATTCACAGTTGATTTTGCCTGCCTGATAGAAACATTAAAAATTACTATTTCTTACTGGAATGACCCTTTTCTCCTCACACAAATTGAAAAACATAAAGAGTACTTATTGGATGCTTAAATAACTCTAGGATATTATAGTCAAATAACCAGCAATATGTAAAATTTCTGCATAGACTTAAGACCATTTGCAATAGAAGGTTCTGATAGAATACAATCTCTCTTTCATTTACTTATCCAGTATTCTACAAATACTTATTGAGTAGCTACTGTGTTTCTGGTACTCTATTGAGCATTAGAGATTCAATATTGAGAAATTTTTCACATGCCTAAATTATTTCCCATTCTTCTCAATTCCTTAGAGTGTAACAGGGAAGATCAATAGGTATTCAATACTAATTTGAGTGTGAGGAGAGTGCTATGGACTGAATGTTTGTATCCCCCCCTCCAAATCCCTAATAATAATACCAATATGATGGTATTTGGAGATGTGAAGCTTTGGGGAAGTAATTAGGTTTAGGTGAAGTCATGAGAGTGGGGCCCCCATGATGGGATTAGTGTCCTCATATGAAGAAGAGGGTAGACCAGAGTCCTCTCTCTCTCTCTCTCTCCCTGTCTCCGTGCCACGTGAGGGCACAATGAGAAGGTAGCTGTCTGCAAGCCAGGAAGAGGGATTTTACCAGGAACTGAATGAGCCGCACCTCAATTTTTGTTAGACTTCCCATCTCCAGAACTGCGAGAAATAAATGGCTATTGTTTAAGCCGCCCACTTTATGGTATTTGTGTGTGTGTGTGTGTGTGTGTGTGTGTATGAAAGAGAGAGAGAGAGCGAGAGCGAGAGCGAGCCAGAGATGACTAATACGGAATGTTATGAAGGGGCTATATCAGGAGCCCATATAAAGGGGGGACTGAATATAGTTTAAGAGTCTTGAGTGCCCTCCCTGAAGAAATGACACTTAAGTTGATACAAGTAGGAGGTAGAGAATGTTGGCAGGTGTAACAGCTTGACTTTGGTCAGGAAAAAATCATCCCTTTAAACATTACAAGGATAAAGGGTTTAATGCAGAGCTTCCACGAATGTGGGAGAAGCTGGGGGAGTGAAGATCTGGAAGAAGAGTCAGAGGTTTGGAGAAGCAGGTGCTAAGTATTCCATTTTGAAGCACAGGTGTGGTTGGAAAAGCTACAGTGTGCTGGAAATTTTGAGTTGGGTCTATCTGGCTGTCAAAGTTAGACCATAGACCATGTGGTGGGAGCTGTGGTGAGGTCTGAGAAGCCTATCTAGCAACTGCACCTGACCAAGCTCTCTGACCATCACCAAACTGTTGCCATGTTTGACTGCCATGATTTTGTGTGAGTAAAGGACTCTACTTCATTTTCACTTCTTAAATCTTACATGAATTCCTCTTGTTGCCAGTAAGGAAGAGAGTTCTATGAAATGTAGTTCCTAATCTTAGCCAGATGTGGCTGTGCCAAGTTGACCGCAGAGAACCTAGTTCTACAGGTAATGGTGGGGGGCAGGGGGGTTCTGGGCTAATAAAACAGGATGAGCAGAGACGTGGAGGTAAGAAAGCATGGTATGACTAAGAAGGGGAAAGAGAGCTAAGGCAATGTCAAGATGTGGTAGGAGTTCAGGTTGCAGAAAGTTTTGGCAGCTTTTTATGGATATTGAAACATTTTTCTAAGAGGAACGGGAAGCCATTAAGGGATGTCAAACAGGGGAGCACCTGATCAGATTTCCATTTTGAAGAGGTCACTGTGGCTGCAGTATGGAGAGTGGACTGGAGGTAGACAGGAGTGAGAGCAAGGGAGGATATAGCAGCCCTTCAGGCAAGATATGGCACTGATTTAGGCTGGGATGATGGTAATGGGGATGGAGAAAAGTGGAATGGTAAGAAATGCATTTTGGAGGTAGAGAAAATCTCCTTAGCTTTTAAAAAGCACCTACTTCTTGCTAATTGATTGAGCCAATAAAATGGCCATCTTATGGGTAAAGATGACCAAATATTGGCAATTTTATATGATTCAGGATCATACATTCTCTAAAGTTCTATAAGAGTTAGGTTGCTACAAAGGAAGGGCCACTAGGACAGTTACTGTGACTTTCCTTAACGGCCAGAATTGGGAGCCAGAAGGGGCTTTCCACCTACATAAATGCCTGCAAAGAAATACTCCACCCAAAAGGCCTTCAGTAGCAAGTAAGAGGAAATCTAATTCAGGTTAAGTTAACATTAAATCATACCTATAGGCACATGAAACTGAAATACCAGTGGTATGGAGACTAGGTTTGTTCAGGAATTTAGTTTCATTCCTCAATTCTGGTCTCCTCTGTGAGGCAGCTTCATCCTCAAGCTGACTTCCCTCATGGTATGAAAATGGCTGCCATCATCTTAAAAATGAAGGGCCTCAGGGCATCTGGCTGGCTCCGTCCGATAAGCGGGCGACTCTTGATCTTGGGGTCATGAGTTCGAGCCCCCATGTTGGGTGTAGAGATTAGTAAAAAAAATAAATAAATAAACTTTAAAAAAAAGGAAGGGCCTCATTGAAGTCTAAAAGTTTTCTTAGAGTCATCACATAGTCTAAAGGATTTCTTAGGGCCGACATTAGCCTGGCACTGCTGATCACGGGGCACATGCTCTTGGGTCCTGAGACTCTGTCACCCTCAATATTGAGGTAGCAGCAGAGAAGATTCAGCTTGAACTCATTTCCTGAAATTTGCTCTGGCACAGAATAAAGAAAAAGAGAGTCATCTTTTCAACTTGGGGTAATAATCCTTCTCATATAATTACATTAAGATGGTTCCTCAAAGGCTGTCTTCCCACCATCTCTTTGAAACGCAGTCAGATACGGGCTTAGAGAAAAGCTGAGTATTGTTTGCAAAGAGCTTGTTAAAAGTTTCCGTTGTTATAAATGCAGAGAGGAAATATGCTAGACATTAGCTCTGTGTCACAGTCCAGCTCTTCTAGGAGTGGTGTCCTTGCGAAGAACTCTCATTCATCACTGACATTTTTACATTTCTGGATCCTCCGAGAATTTACTACTGAACTCAGTAATCCTATCTTAGGTTGATGACTCTCCCTGAAAATGTGGCTGTCCAGGGTGCGTTCTTGATATTACTAAAGTGACCATAGACCCAAGTTTCCCCAGGGCCGATTGTCCCTGTATTCTGGTTTAGCATTCATCATGGATAGCAACTTCCTGATCTGGGTGACAGACTGTATGGTCATCTTAGCTGTTAACCACTTGGCTTATGTTGCAAAGCATACTGGGTGATGGAGAAAAGATGGAAACAGAAGGGGCCAACCTTAATCTAGCCCTGCAATTTCTAGTATGTACTACTGTCAGACCCTGCATTAAGTGCTTCATGGGCATTATCTCAATCCTCACAAAGATCCTTCAAGGGCAATAACATCACTATATTTATTTTACAGGTGAGAAAACAGAAATAAAACTAAGCATATTGCCCAAGCAAATTTTCCCAGCTCTTAAGTGGAAGAGAAAGGACTCAGAGTAAGCATATATACAGTCTAGGGGTCAAATAACAATGCATAACAATGCACAACCCCAACAGGGTCTGGATGTCTCAGTATCTGTATTGTTGAAGATGCTTTTATCTTTGGGCTGCAGAAAATCCAACTCAAAAGCAACATTAGCTGACACATGAGGAGCCCTGAGGCAGGGAGGCCGGCAGGTTGGGTAGCCAAGAGGTTCAGTGGCAAAGACCCAGGGTGTGCTCTGAGGTTCCCAGTGTTAGCTTCATGCCAAAGCTGCTTTTCTCCAGCCCTGTGGAATAGTTGGCATTAGCAATCAAGGGTACATGCTTCCTTCTTCTAACCCAGCAGAGAGAGGCTGGCTTCCTGTGATTTTTTTCTCTTCAGACCAAAAAGATTTTTTCCCAAAAACTCCCAGTAAATTTGTCCTCCTGTCTCATTTGCTCAAAATGGCTTAGGCCTTCCCCACCCCTGAACCAGTCACTTGCAAGGGGGATTATTCTTTCACATTTGGGATGGAGTGGAACGGCCTCTGGTCAGTCAACCAGTGTTCACACGCTCAACCAAGACAGAAATGGGAATCCAGTGATAGCAGCTCCTGGGCAGTATTAACATTTGGAGTCTTGGCTTTGGAGTTAGAGTCACATGCACTTAACATTCCATTTCGTCACTTACTAGCAAGGGACTTGGGGCAAGTTTCTTAACCTAAGTCTTGATTTTCTCTACTGTAAAGAGGGGATTAATAATAGTATCTGCTATACTGGATTGCTTTGAAGATTCCTTTAAACTGTTTAAAATATGTGAGAGCAGATAGCTCAATGCCTGACCCATCGTAGACTCCTAAGAAACATAGATCCCAACCCCCTTGATGTCAGACAAGTACAGAAGGAAAAATTTCAAACCCATCCCAATCCAAATTCAATATTGTGTATTTATAGTACAGCTTTTGTGTAATGCTTTTGTGTAATGCTGATATTCTGCCTTTTATTTGGACCTGGCCTCTTTGTTGAGGCCCTAGAATAAGACCTGCCTCTGTGGGTATATGAAAGGCATGGCATGTATAATTTTCGGGTAGAGACAGAGCATGAGCCAGGAAATCAGAATTTAAGAGGTAGGGTTTTAGACAGTCAGGAAGATAAACGAGAATAGTTGATTCTCTTTGGTTCTTATGCTCCAGGGTCTGGATGTCGAAGAGTTTAGAAGTAGTGAGGGAGAGATGGTTTCTGCTCCAAGGGGCAGGCTGGAAGTCAGGGAGAGATGGCCACAGGGTTTCTCAACTGTGATGAGAGGGTCATGTGTTATAAGCCAGGTTATAAAGCAATGTGCCATTCTCTGTTTTGATTTCTGTCTTATTCTTAACCAGTCTTAAGGAAAAGTGTGTTTAAATGTGGCAGGCTTTGCTAGTGAGACCTATGGGATAACTCTTGCCTGGGCCCACATTTGAGCTGAACCATCAAGGAGGCAGCAATACTGACAAATACTGTATGATCTCTCTTCTATGCAGAATCTAAACAAACAAACTCATAGAAAGAGAGATCAGATTTATGGTTACCAGAGGCAGCGGGTAGGGGTGGTACGAGGGGGAGTTGGAGGAAGGTGGTCAAAAGTACGAACTTCCAGGTATAAGATAAATAAGCACTAAGGATGTAATGTACAACATGATGCCTATGATATACAGATCTTCCCCGCTATTTGAAAGCAGGGTGTTCCTATGAAACCTCTCATAAGCCAAAGTGGCCCAGAGTGAAAATATCCTCTGCTTCCTGAAAGTTCATGTTATGCCACTTCACCTTTTGGAAAGACCTACATTAGTATCATATTGTGGTATTTTTTCACATAAGCAAAAATCCTCTTTAGCTCTCTTTTGGTTAGTGAAAACAGGTACTCGTGTAGGTCTTCCGTAAAAATGAAGTGGCTTAATGAGAACCTTTGGAAAGTGGGGGACTCCTGTACAGGAAAGTTGTTAAAAAAGTAAATCCCAAGAGTTCTCATCACAAAGAGACAAAACTTTTTTTTTTTCCTTTTCACTGTATCTCCATGAGGTGAGTGTTAGCTGAACCTATTGTGGTGATCATTTCACAATTTATGTAAATCGAACCATCAGGCTGTATGCCTTAAACTTATACAGGATGGAAGTCAATTATTTCTCGATAAAACTGGAAAAAAATTACCTAGTAAGAGGAAACAGAGTTTATCTTTGGAATACTCTGTTTAAGAAGTTTTCAGTGAGAATGCCAGAGGAGCCATGATGTTAAGCAGCTATTTTATGTTCCAGACTCAAAGTAAGAAGAAACAACAATCATTGTACATATATAACAGAATACCTTCTCTTGATATTTAGCATTTTCCCAATAAAAAGATAGAGATTTAAAAAATAGTGAGGAGACAGGGAAACACATGAAATAGAAGGACAAGGGCAAAGAGATTCAGGGCACTGCCTTTTCCTTTGTCAGGCAGAATCGGCCATCAGGGGAAATAATGGTGTTGAAGGGGATACAGAGAGGAATTTCTGACTTCAGAGACTCTGGATTTGTCACTGTTGGTTCAACTCCAGGGGTGGGGAGAGTGGAGTGGACTGAGTTGAGATCCTAGCTCCACCTCAACTATGAACTGACCTTAAGCAAATTACTTAATCTACTCAACCCTCAGTTTTATCTTTTCTAAGATGGGGTTCCTATTATGGTTATTATGAGGGTTACATAATAAATGAACATGAATAAGTATTCTGTAAGTAGTTTCCTTTCTTTCTCCTTTTATATTCTGTCCCCTAGAATATTCCTCCCTGCCACAATCTCCACCTCAAATACTGGCTATAAGGCCGCATCTAGCTCTATAATTTCAGGGTTTCAAATTCAAGGCTGGCCGACTGGAAGGGACCTTTCTGGTTGCCCACAGCGGTGTTCAGCTATATACATGGGAAGGAGGGGGAGGTGTGATGAAAATCTGAGTCTGCAAAAAACCAGCAGAAGTGGCAGAAAATCAAGCTTAGAACTCCTTTGAACTGAAAAAGGAATCATGATGGGGCTGGGGAAGGTCTACCAAAAAGGATTGGTGGATGGACTGAACGAAGGATAGGAAGAACAGACATCCATTGGATCTCCACCAAATGCTGGCAGCACTCTTGCCCTCCATATTCTCTCTCCAGTTTTCTGCATCCTGAATCATGACCTTTCCCTACAGATCAGCTTCTAGAGATCCTGGCTACAAACAGTTCTTAAATTTCACAGCTTGTGGCTTCTTCCCACAACCAGAGAAAGACTGAACCACCCTCTCTCATTGGTGTCAAGAATAAAAATGGGGGACTTGGCTTGAGGGATTTGCTTACCCTTGGTCCAATCAACTGTGACTTGGAAGGGGGTTTACAAGAACATGGTGACACCTACTCAAAATAAACGAATAGAGTTGAAATAGGACGATTTCCCACACATCAAAAAGGGAATTCTGTTCCTAGATGAAAAGGAGGGGTGCCAGATAGGTAAAGCAATAGATGTCTTCTACAGAAAGTATAAATCCCACAACATTATGCTAGATCGGTCACATTCAAGCTGGAATTTCTCAACCCAGGAAATGGCTACACTTTACAGGTGAGATGTCCTATCTGAATATTCATGGGCTGTCCTATAGATAAATCTAACTTGTGGGAGTGCAAGATTCTAGGGGTGTATGTTATTTCTATGGAGACTGTTAAGTCTAATCTAAGTGATGACTTACCAGATTTATCTGAGGCAGCCCACCCTGTGAGCCACATTGCCTTTTCTCACCATGGCTGAATGGACCAGGGCCGGCGAGTCTTGTCAGTGGTCTGTGAATTCATTCATGCAGGGATCCCTCAATTCAACAAATACTCAACAAGGGATAGGCACTGTTCTAGGCACCAGCGTATAGCGTCCCTGCCTTTATGAACCTCACATTCAAAAGGGAAGACAGATAAGAAATAGATGTTAAGTGTCATGAAGAGTATAAAGCAAGGCATGAGACTAGAGAGTGTCTCATTTGCCTGACGCGGGAAGAAAAGATGTGTAATCAGATTTCGGATAAAGCAAGGCGCGAGACTAGAGAGTGCCTCGTTAGCCTGACACAGGTAATAGTTGTACTTCTCTGTCACAGAGAGAGAGAGAGCTCAAGCAGGGAGAACGGCAGAGGGAGAGGGAGAAGCAGGCTCCCCACTGAGCAGGGAGCCCAACCCGGGCTCAATCCCAGGACCGTGGGATCATGACCCAAGCCGAAGGCAGACGCTTAATGACTGAGCCACCCAGGCGCCCCTTATTTAATCCTATAACAACCTTGTGAGGTACAACTATTACCCTCATTTTATAGATGAGAAACTGAGGCACAGAGAGGTCAAATGAGCTCCTGAAGGCCATACAACTAGCAAATGGCAGGACAGACATGAATAAATAGAGTGAATTGTACCTTGCAGGCAATCAGTGGGGGTGCCAAGGGGAGCTCACTACTCGACTATGTGGCTTCCCTTCCCAGGTGGACACACACAGCACAGTATAAAGCTGATGAGGGACAAGTAAACTGGCCAGACCTTGAGGTAAACAGTGAAGGAGGGGGGGGTCACAGGGCAGTATGTGGTTCCAGGTCTGTGTGTATGCAGGATTCCAGCTGGGTCTGAGCCTGGCTGTCGGCACCCTCACTGATGAGCTGCACCTTGGGCTGTGGGGTTTCGAAGGGGTCTGCGCCCCTGGAGCCCAGTCATGCAGAACAGGTCCTTGCCAGTCATTGTGGAGTTGTTTTTATTTGGATGCAGCTGCAACTGCCAGAGGCATTTCCTGAGGCTGGCCCAAGGCTTGGCAAGGGTTTGAATGTGGCCAGACTTGAAAGCTGAGCAAACCTCAAAAACCTGGTCGTGGGTCGCCCCCCGGAACTGGCAGCTGCCAAGGACCTGGCAGCCAGACAGCCATTAGCCTGGGTCCGGTGCGGGGCTCCAGCCCAGCCCGAGTCGGGAACAGAAGCTCTCACTTTCATAACGCAGTGAGCTCTCTCTCAGCAACCTGAGCTGCCACAGTCCTGACAAGTGGCCATGGAGCTGTCTTGTTTTCCTAGCTCAGTGAGAAGGCAGTCTGAGCCCAGCCAGGCCACTGTGGGTCCCCAGGGGTGGGTGGACAGAACGGGATTGTTCTGAGCCAATGCAAGGGCTGTGGTATCCCTCAGGCCTGAGTTCAAATCTTGCTAGCTGTTGGGTTCTGGAGCCAGAACTTAACCTTCCAGGCCTCAGTTCCCTCCCCTGCAAAATGGGGAGAGTCCCTTCGGGCTCACAGAGTCATGGTGAAAATGCATGAATAAGACTCGAGTCACAGCCACACAGGTGTGATTATCAGAACAGATCAAGTTCCATTGCAGATGAAGGCACAGATGCAAATTTAGGAAATCATAGGCTCCTCGAAAGTTAATGTATGGTGACATCTAAGAAATGGTCCGCCCAATGTTCTCATTTTACAGGGAAGGAAACTGAGGCCCAGAAAGATTACACTGATTATTACTAGGTCAGGACTGCAGCTGGAATCCAGCATCCCTGGGCTTTCTAGCTCATCCCAGCGTCATTCTCCATTGGTGGTAAGGCCAATGCCAGGGCCGAACATTTGCTTGCTTCTGAGAAGGTGCCAGTTCTGTGGTGGGAAGGAGGTCTAGTGACCAGGACTTCTCCAAAGATGAAGCTCCACATTCTTGGGGTAGAGCAGGGGCTCACTAATTGCTGGCTAAATTGAATCAGTGACTTCGGATGTCCTTAAGAAGATGCCAGGGTTTCAGCTCTAAATACAGCAATACTTTCAACTCAGCCTGCTCTCTTTTTCCGGGCATGCCTCATATCCCAGGAATATTTGCTCACATGGCCCCTGAGGATGCAGAAGCCCTCCAGCCGAGTCAGCATGGAGAAGTAGAAATGGCACTGGACTGGCCCCAGAGGACCTAGGTCTAAACAGCAGCTCTGCCATGGTCTTGCTACTTGAAATGAACCAAGCCATTCACTTTCTCTGAAGATCAGTTTTCTAATCAGCAAAATGAACCACAATCCCTGCCTTGCCTACTTAACAGGGAAGGTCTGAAGATTAAATGAAATTCCTTCATTCTCTCTCACATAACCAGCACGATTGGCAGTCTGTGTGGGAGAGACGGACTCTGGAGCCAGACTGTGGGGGTTCACATGGAGCTCAAATGCTTACCTACTAGCTGTGTGACCTTGGGCATGACTTAGTCTCTCTGGCCTCACTTTCCTCATCTGTAAAATGGGGATGATATTATTACCTCATAAGATTACGACTGAAGACAGAATGGCTAAAATTAACAAGTCAGGAAATGACAGATGTTGGCGGGGATGCGGAGAAAGGGGAACCCTCCTACACTGTTGGTGGGAATGCAAGCTGGTGCAGCCACTCTGGAAAACAGTATGGAGGTTCCTCAAAAAGTTGAAAATAGAGCTACGGTATGACCCAGCAATTGCACTACTGGGTATTTACCCCAAAGATACAAAAGTAGGGACCCGAAAGGCTACGTGCACCCCGATGTTTATAGCAGCAATGTCCACAATAGCCAAACTGTGGAAAGAGCCAAGATGTCCATCAACAGATGAATGGATAAAGAAGATGTGGTATATATATACAATGGAATATTATGCAGCCATCAAAAGGAATAAGATCTTGCCATTTGCAACGACGTGGATGGAACTGGAGGGTATTATGCTGAGCGAAATAAGTCAAACAGAGAAAGACATGTATCATATGACCTCACTGATATGAGGAATTCTTAATCTCAGGAAACAAACTGAGGGTTGCTGGAGTGGGGGGTGGGGTGGGAGGGATGGGGTGACTGGGTGATGGACACTGGGGAGGGTATGTGTTCTGGTAAGCGCTGTGAATTGTGCAAGACTGTTGAATCTCAGATCTGTACCTCTGAAACAAATAATGCAATATATGTTAAGAAAGAAAAAAAGAAGAAGAAGAATGTAGCAGGAGGGGAAGAAGGAAGGGGGGGAAATCGGAGGGGGAGAAGAACCATGAGAGACAATGGACTCTGAAAAACAAACTGAGGGTTCTAGAGGGGAGGGGGTTGGGAGGATGGGTTAGCCTGGTGATGGGTATTGAGGAGGGCACGTTCTGAATGGAGCACTGGGTGTTATGCACAAACAATGAATCATGGAACACTATATCTAAAACTAATGATGTAATGTATGGGGATTAACATAACAATAAAAAAAAAAAAGATTACGACTGAAGACTTAAAGGATTGATCCACGTGGTATGTTTAGAACAGTGCCTAACACTACGTACTCAATTAAACGGCAGTTCTTATGACTATTAGCTTAGAGGGTAAGTTTTTTCCAACTTAAATTCTCACATGGCTTCATTTGCAGGAGTCTGTTTTCTCCCTCATGGGCCCTTCCTTTTATTTTTTTTTTTTAAGATTTTATTTATTTGAGAGAGAGAGAGAGCGAGCACGAGCAGGGGGAAGGGGCAGAGGGAGAAGGGGACTCCCCGCCGAGCAGGGTGCCCAATGCGGGGCTTGATCCCAGGACCCTGAGATCATGACCTGAACCAAAGGCAGACGCTCAACTGACTGAACCACCCAGGCGCCCCCCTCACTGGCCCTTCCTAACTCATGCTCTCCCACCTGATTCTCGGTCGAGTTGCCCAACAAGCTCAGAATTTCCTCAGGCCAGCCTGCTTCCAGATGCCCAACACCCAGAACGAACGGGAGAATCTGGCTAGGCTTCCCACTCTCACCGGATGTTGCCTGGTCCTGCCCTGACACTCAGATGCTTGTCCACTCCAGTGACTCCCTTGCCAATGTTCCAGCAGGGCCCCTTAGCTGGGCTCCAAAGCTGCCCTCTTTTAGCTCACACTCACAAAGCTGCTCAAATCAGAACCCCATGCTGGAAGGCAGGGTCCACAGTCTCCCGCCTCAAGTCCAGGTGTGCAGGGGCCGGCCCAGCCCCAAGAGAACCAGAGCCCTCGTGTTGAACGCAGATGCCCCCTGCCCCCCTGGTGGGAACCCTTGCTATGCTCTCTGCCTGCTGGCCTTGGTCAGAGCTCTAACTTTGACTCTCCAGGATACAGGTTTGGGTTCACAGCAGTCTTCTTCCCCTCAACCCAGCTGATAAATTCTGTGAGAGCTGGGTTGAGGGGAAGAAGACTCCTGAGAACCCAAACCTGTATCCTGGAGAGATGGCCAGGAGCATCTGCTCCCCTTGTAATATGTAAGGAGCCCTGGTGGCTCTTGATAGAGCAGGCGCGGTCTACTCTGAAGTCACATGGAGCGTGGCCCACCCAACACGTACGTCCACCTGCGATCATATCTGGAAAAAGGGTCTTAGTAGCTGTAATTAATTTGAGGATTTTGAGATGAAATCATCCTGATTACCTGAATGGGCCCCAAATCCAATGTCAAGTGTTCTATAGGAGACGGAAGAGAGGAGGACACAGACACACAGGGGAGGTGGCCACGTGGAGACAGAGGCAGAGCTTGAAGTTAGGCCACCACCAGCTAGAAATACCCAGAGCCACCAGAAGGTGGAAGAGGCAGAGAGGATTCTGTTCCAGAGCCTCAGGAGAGGTGGTGGCCCTGTTGACAGCTTGATTTAGGATGTCTGGTCCCCAGAATTGTGTGAGAAAAATTTCTGTTGTTTTAAGTGGCCCAGTTGGCAGTAATCTGTTACAATAGCCCTAGGAAGCTAATACCTGGTGTGCACCCCCACGGCGAACAGGCCAGTAGCTTCCCACATCCTGCTGTGCGGGCATTCACGAAGCATACTCCCCACTTGCTGGTACTGGGCTAGAGGATGCCAAGAAAGGATAAAGCGTGCCTTGTTAACCACAAAGTACTCTACATACAAATGCGTATCATTAGCTGCTATGATGATTGATTTCTTAGAATCCGACTCTTAAGGTTGGGCTGTGATTTGAGAAGTTGTCAGAGTTTAACCTTGAAATTTCCAAGTTCAGGCAGTGATAATACCTAGCTTTAAATTAAGCCCTTTGAGTGAGGTACTGGTCTCTCCGCTTTTCTCGTGTTAGTTCATGAAACGCTCTTAATGACCAGAAGTACCTGTAACCACAACTGCTGTGTCGGGATGAGAAATTGTGAGTGCAGAGAAGTCAGATAACTTGCCCCAAATTCCACAGTGAGTTAAGTGTGGAAACCGGGTACCTAACAGTGGGCCTTGCTTAGCTGCTTGGTCATTTGACCACAATGTCTGGCCCATCACTTCGCAAGAGCTTAGAAGCCAGGAACTGAGCCAGGTGCTGGGGAGGCAGGGATGAATACAATATAGTCTGTGCCCAGAAGACAGGGGCAAGGGAAAAATGTAAACAAAGTATAATAATGTAAGTGTCCAGGGCACCTGGGTGGCTCAGTCGTTTAAGTGGCTGCCTTTGGTTCAGGTCATGATCTCAGGGTCCTGGGACTGAGTCCCGCATCAGGCTCCCTGCTCAGCGGGGAGTCTGTTCTCTCTCTCCCTCTGTCCTTCCCCGCTGCTCCTGTTCTCTCTCTGTCTCAAATAAGTAAATAAACTCTTAAAAAAAAAAAAAAAAGAAAGGACCGGGGCGCCTGGGTAGCTCAGTTGGTTAAGCGACTGCCTTCGGCTCAGGTCAGGATCCTGGAGTCCCTGGATCGAATCCCGCATCGGGCTCCCTGCTCGGCAGGGAGTCTGCTTCGCCCTCTGACCCTATCCCCTCTCATGTGTTCTCTCTCTCTCATTCTCTCTCTCTCAAATAAATAAATAAAATCTTTAAAAAAAAAAAAAAAAAGAAAGGACCTTTATAAAAAAAAAAATAATGTAAGTATCCAAGTTCTACATGGATTAAAGGTAAGACATGATTCTAGAAATTGACTGCAGACTGGTATGGGCAAAAGCTCTTAAGCTAAGCTGAGGACTTTATTCTGTAGGCAGGGGCAGGCACAGGAGGCTTTCACGGAGGGCTCTGCAGAAAGAGCTTGCTAGCAGCCAGGGGCCAGGAGGCCACTTTGAGGAGAGGTGGGGAGGGCGTGCAGATACACTCCACTGGACTTGGCTTATCAGGATGGTTGGGGATGTATAGTCCCGACTTTCTCCTCCCTAGGCTGGCTCATGATGGACTTCACTCTGGACCCAGGGAAGCCACGTGCTTTCTCCCAGGCTCCTCCCAGTTTGCCAGCAAGCCTGAAACTGGCCAGCTTGTCACTTGGCTGGTCCCTGAATGCAAGCCTTCTCTGTTTGAGCTGGTCTCTTAAATGGCATTCTCTTCTATAACTCCCTCTACAGTTCCTTCCACCTGGACCAAGTTAGCATTCTTTCCAGGCTCCAATTTCCTATTCTCTTCTTCTCCCTGGTAACCAACTCTCAGCTGCTGTGCAGATGCACTCAAGAAGTCATGAAATAATTCATCGATTTTTACTGCCCACCCTTGGTGTGCAAAGCTCTGTGCTAGAGACCGTAGAGGATGAACAGATGTGTCTGTTTCCTCCACCTGACAAGGACCTTATCTTCTCCTTGTGTTAGCACAGTGCCTGACTTTTGGAAGATGCTCAATATTTGTCAAATGAGTGACTAAACAAATGAAGAAATAGTTTCTGCCTTTAATGAGCCTATCAGCTAGTTGGGCAGATAGGTACAGCAATGTCTTTCTCACCTGACATCACTGGGTAGTAAAACCATTCTAGATATTTTCTAGATAAATGAAACATATTCCTTTCAATATCAAATTGTATCTTAGACAATTTAGATGAGAAAATTTAACTTCTTCCTTTCCTTTCTTCTTCTTCCTTTCTTTCTTTCTTCTTTATGCTGCCAGTTGGCAGAACTGAAATTCACTTTGATAATAGAATTTTCTGATCTGAAAACTAGAGGTTCTCACTTTCAGCTGTGGCTTGATCCAGGGTTCAGATAATGTGATCAGGATGTAGATTTGTTTTGTTTTGTTTTGTTTTCCTCTCCCCATTTCTGGCCCCTCTCTCTTAAATGTCTGCTTCATTCCCAGACAGATTTTCCCTTTGAAGTACAAGAGGGTGCCAGCAGATCCCAGGGCCACACCCTTCCTTTTGTCAATCAGGAAGAGAAGAGTATTTTTGGTACCTCTCATAGAGGAAGGAGGCTTGTCTTCCTCTGAAGACCCAGGAAATGTCTCTGATTGGGTTTTACACCATCTCTGATCCAAGCTGTAGTCAGGGAATTGGAATTCTGTGATTTCTTTGGGCCAATCAGGCCCACTATTTGCAGTGGGTCAATCAGACCCCAATACCAAGACTGGGCACTGGGAAGAGTGGTTCCCTCACAGGAATTCAGAACAGTGGCAAATGGAAGGTGAGAAGCAACCAATCAATGTTCACTACCTCCTTTCTTCTTTCCTTTCTTGTTCTCACCTTCTTTTCTTCTCTCCTCTGTGGCAAATTCTGTGCCAGGGCAGAGGCTAAACACATGAGAACATATTTCTTGCCCTTGAGGGCCTTCAAGGCAGGGCAGGGAGTGACAAATGAGAGCAATAATTATAGCAATGGACAAATGCTAGTAATATCGAGATGGGAACACAAGAAGAATGTGGACAGTGCTGTTGACCTGGGGAAGGCACAGAAAGCTTTCCAGAACTGTTAGAGCATGAGCTGATTTAGTAGATTGAATAAGAGGTCACCAAAGAGTCAAAAGGGACATGGTATTCCTATCAAACGGAAGAGAAAATGTGAATGTAAATAGATGTGAAGGGCCGAGGTGAACCTCAAGGGGCTCTGTGTGCCTGGAAGAGAGGTGGAGTGGGGCATGGAAGAGAAAGGAGGAGACTAAGACTGTTTAACTGTCATCCACTCAACTGGGCATCACACATCCATCACCTTAATTAATCCTAACATTAGCCCTGTATGTTCTATGATGGGATAAACTTACAGCCAGACATCCTTTCTCTTTTTCCACTTAGCATCTCTCCACTCCCTCTTCTCCTCATCTCTGAAGACAGAAAAGATAAAAATGGCAGAGACGAATTTTCAGGAGAAAAGCAATGAGAACAGAAGAAGTAGAATCCCTGAAGGGCTGTTCTCTGTGCAAAGACATGACATGTCAAGAACATGTTGTGGGAGTTGGGGGATTGTGGTGA
Organism: Phoca vitulina; assembly: GCF_004348235.1. Classification (NCBI taxonomy): domain Eukaryota; kingdom Metazoa; phylum Chordata; class Mammalia; order Carnivora; family Phocidae; genus Phoca; species Phoca vitulina. The sequence continues at coordinate 49,495,803 of NW_022589705.1, forward strand.
GAAAGGGGATGTGGGTATAACTTGATGGAACAGGGAAGGCTGGTGAGAAGTTTCCATTAAAGTAGAAAGGGAAGAGAGTCCCAGGAGGTTGGAGTGTTGGAAGAGAGGAGAGGGCAAGAGATTCGAGGCATTTCAGTGAATCTTGAGTTTTAGGCTCTGTATTAGTTTTCTAAAGTTGTGTAACTCAATAAACTAATTCAAAACTTAGTGGCCTAAAACAACAATAAACACTGATCTCACACAATTTCAGTGGGTCAGAAATTTGGGAGTGGCTTAGTAGGATGGTTCTGGGTCAGGGTCCATCATGAGGTGTCAGTCAAGGTGTCAGCTGAATGTATGATGAGGCCTAGAAGAGCCACTTAGGTGATGGCTTGTCCACAAGGCTGTGGGCAGGAGGTTCCTCACCACACAGAGCTCTCCACTGAGTGTCCTCATGACATGGTAACTGGCTTCCCCCAGGGTGAGTGATCCAAGAGGGAAAGAATGGACTTCGCAGTGTGTCCCACACACAATCATTTCAGCGGTGTCCCATTAGTTACACAGGTTAGCCCTATGTGGTGTGCGAAGGGCCTAAACAAGGGCAAGAAAACTGGAAAATCACTGGAGGCCATCTTGGAGTCCCAGCTACCACAGACATCCTTTTATGTTTGAGGAAGACATGAAGAAAAGATGAAAAATTCCACTCTGGGCCACATTCATTAAATGTTTTGTGCCTCAGGCAGGAAACTGAACAATTTTGAGTCCTGGCTTTATGTGCTAGTTTTGGTACTTCAAAAACCCATTTTACAGATGGAAAATATTACCCTAAGGTCAATAGCCATCTTGGTCCACCCAAATCCAAAATCCATGTTGTTTCCACAGGGTGAAACTAAAGTTAGGAAGATGTGTTGAGGTTCTGCAGTGGGGCATCATCGGACTCTTGGTTTCAGCTCAGGTCGTGATCTCGCAGTTGTGAGATCAAGCCCCACGCCAGGCTCAATGCTCAGAGCGGAGTCTGCTTCAGATTTTCTCTCCCTGGGATGCCTGGGTGGCTCAGTTGGTTAAGTGTCTGCCTTCGGCTCAGGTCATGATCCCAGAGTCAAGGGATCAGGTCCCACATCGGGCTCCTTGCTCGGCGGGGTGCCTGCTTCTCCCCCTGCCTGCCGCTCCCCCTGCTTGTGCTCTCTCTCTCTCTCTGACAAATAAATGGGTAAAATCTTGGAAAAAAAAAAAAGAAAGAAAATATTTTCTCTCCTTCTGCTTCCCCCCGTACACCTGGGATCATGCCCACACACATGCATGCACAGGCTCTCTCTCTCTCTCTCAAATACATACATAAATAAATAAATAAATAAATAAATAAATAAATAAATAAAATCTTTAAAAAAAACTTAAAAAGAGGCTCTGCAGTGATTGTCCTTGGTTGAATAGTAAGGGGATTACAGAGCCCAGGTACATCTTGCCTGCGAATTCAAACTCATTCTATTGTTCTATCTATTGTTCTTAAATTTCTCTCTTTTTATTATTTATATTCATTTTTCAATGAGTACGTACAACATATAATAGCATACAATCTTCAGGGGAAAGGATTATTTCTTATTCACATTGTTATTCCAACATCAAAAACAATGTCTTGAATGTAGTGGGTAATCAATATATATTAGTTTATCTGTCACTTTAATTTTATTATTAAAGTTTCATTCTTGGGAGGTGTATCAGCGAGGGTTCTGTCAGGAAAACAGAAGCCACTCTAGGTACTTCCGGTTGGAATTAAATGTGATAGTGGGAGATAGAGGCTTACACAACCATTGGGAGGGCTGGGGGCAAGGATGGGGAAGGCGGTTGCTCGCTATCAAGGAATCTGTATGTATAGGAATCCCAGCGAAGCTGCCACGAAGAGCCCCGCTGTTGGCAGCATCAGAGGTCCCTGGCAACTCCACAGCTTCTCCAGAAAACAATGTCTCTCCTTCTCCTCCGTCTTCCAGATCTCTCATTGGCAGAGTCTAGCCAAACTCCTGCTGACCAGGGCTCTAAGAAGTGTAATTTCCTAGTTTTCAACCTCTGTGGTACAAAGGGGAGTTGAAAAGGGTGGGACATGTGCTGGGCATCAAAAGCCATTATCTGGTACGGGCATCATTGCTTTCAGATGGTCATAGCCCATCTTCAGGGGCAATGGCATTTGCTTAGTATTATGCAGTGCTCTTTGGAGGACTAACAACTCAAGAGACAGATAGCTGAAGTCTGAAAAAGAATTATTAGTCTTAACTTCTATGGCATTAATTAACAGCAGTAATTATTTTTCATAACAGCAATAACAGCAGAATCATTATGGGTATGGGTTTCAGAATTCTAAAACCCTGTGTCAGTATCTGGTCTGTGACCTTGAAGACATCAATGAACCTCCCAACTTCTCAGTTTCTCATCTGTAGGATGGGGATAATAGAATCTCCTTCATAGGCTTGTTGTAAAGGTTAAATGAAGCTAAATATACAAAATACTGAGCATCAAGCTGGGAACCCAGTAGACACTTACGAAGTGGGAGCTATTTGTATCTAATATAATATACTACTATTTTCAAAATACCTCAACACATGTGACCTCATATGACAAACCCAGTTAAAAAGGGACATAGGATGAGGAAGAGAAGGAAGAGTGGGAGACATTAATTCAGGAAAGGGTCCAGAAGGCAATGGGAAAGTCCAGATGCAGGAGACCAGGGTCAGGAGGGAAGGGGATGTGGCTGGCTGGCTCTGGTCAGGGGGGAATGCTGGGCTCAGAGTTGGCATACCCCACCATCTTGTCAACATTCTTTTTCCAATGGTTCTGTTTAAACCAGAGGATAGGAAATACAAACAAGTGCTAAGAGTCTCTAAAGCCTATAAAAGATGACCATGGATCGAGATACTTTTTTCCTGCCAAATATTAAAACAAAATGTAAATGCCGAGACCTTCCTTCTGCCCTAGCTCCAGCCCCTGAGGGTTCTGTGGCTCCATTTATAACAAACAGATGAAAGCAGAGACTGTGGGCTTTGCTGTACCCATTAACTTAGTCTAATTATTTTGGGATTTTATATTTTTACCCAGAAATTAATCACAGATGAACTATTCAACTGATTTTATGATTTTTCCATTACTGATTCTGCAGGAGGCATGCTCAGACCTTCATAGACTTCTCTGTTCCTATCCTTCTCTTTGGGGACAGCACAGCTCAGGCAGGGTTGGAGAGGTGCGGTGCTGCCCTGAGGAGAGCGGGAATTCATGGCCACACTCCTGAGAGGGATGTTCCTTGGTCATCAGCACCCCCAAAGCTACCACTTCAGGGGCCCTTCGTTTTTTATATGGACACCTGATCTTTTCTCAATCTGTAAAAATGAGTCAAAGCATTCATAGAATTTTTTTTTTTTTGCTATTTCTATTAGTATGTAACACATTCTAACTTAAAGTATTATTCTGCAAAGTTTGACTTAGATCGAGTTTGCAAGCACCCCTGCACAACCAGGCTATAACCCCTCATCCTGAATAGAAATTAACTACAGCTCTGCCTCTTGTTAACCATGCTCTTGCGTAATCTTTGTCACTTCTGCCAACTTCAGTTTCCTCTGTAAACGCAGAATAACCACCCCTATTCCTGGCATTGTTGTCAATATTAAGTAGGTACCATAAAGCACACAGAGCAGTATTGGGCACAAAGTGAATGCTCAGTAAATAATTATCATCGTCATTAACTAGCATTAGTCCCAAGGTCATGCTATTAATAAAAGGCAGAGTCAAGATTTGACCCCAGATAAGCCTCCATAGTCCTCTGCCCTTTCCACTCTAGAACTCTGCTTCCCAGCTGAGTAGAAGCTCCAGACTTGGTGGTTTCCTAATGGGCAGGTCAGGGAAAGGAGTGAAACATAAAAGAAGTATGTGCTAAGTGGCCAAATCAGAAGAAAAGGAAGGACATACTGGAATAGCACAGAGATAAGGGGAGGCTTCCATCAGGCTTAAATTGAGACTTGATAAGCTGATAGAGAAGGGGGACTTCTTGTTTGCATTTATCCTCAGGGTTGACTATCAGATCTTTCTTTGGAATTAGGAGTTCAGACTTAGAGTGAAGTCCTGGCTCTGCACTTAGCAGCTGTGTCAGCCTGAGGACATCCTTTCACCTCAATCTGGAGTTTGGTCTCCAGTTCTATGAAACAAGGGAATTAGACTCCATAAAGCTAGCTCCTCTCGATATCCACTAGTCCTAGAAGAATGCAGTGCTCTGTTCTCGTGCCCAGGACATTTTGTAGAGTTATCTTGTTTTACTTTGGATTGTAGATTTGAAGAGAAACCCAATCAACATCCATTCCATAGAGGAATATAAGACTCTAGGGGTGTCTCACTTTGACCCAAGAGTATGAAGGCATTTAGGCCTCATGACAGTAAAGACCAAAGGGGGATTCTCTCTCTCCCCCTCTCTGACACGTTTGTCTTTTTTCTTGCTACATATCGGCTCCCTTCTCTTATTTCTCTTTACAAACAAGTTCTCTGCTTGCATTTCAGCACACAAAACCCCAAAATGTTCAGCCCCCACCCAAATGCCTGCCTTGACTTCTGAGTTTCCAGGGAAGGCACAGCCCCCACAGCCCAGTAACTCAATTTGTGCCTAATTCCAAAATCTTGGGAAGGAAATCTGACTGGTCCAGCTGTGGTCAAGGGATGTTCCTTGGTCTTACCAGCTATGAGTAATGATTCTACAGTGGAGGCCAGTTCCTTTCCTCAGGCAGGGGCATGGTAAGGGCAGATGAGAAAGCCATTCTGGTACTCATCCTTTCCTGGCATTGGGTCAAAGGAGTTACATCTTTCCCACACTAGACTGTGAGTTCCTCATCCTTCTTTGCATCCCCTTGACCAACAGAGGGTCTTAAGGATTCACAGTATTTGTGGAACTGAGATGACACATAATAAAACCAACATAGATCTTTACAGCTTACATCACAGTTTTCCCACATGTGATCTCATCTGACCCTCACAACTTCAAGCAGTATTATTATTCCTTCCATCTTATAATTGAAGAAAATGAGGCGAGCCCAAGGTCACATGGCTATTAAGTGGTGGAATCAGGATTCATATTTAATTACTCTGGCTTGAAATATCAGCACCCAACTGGATGGTTGCTAAGGATCCTTCTGGTCCGAATATTAACCAGTCCAAGAATATTAATATCATTGTGTTTTCAAAAACTCCCACATCCCAGTGCTTCTTGCTAATTATTTCCATCTCCTTTCCAATTTTAGCTTTGAATTGTGATATGGCAAATAAGATGCTGCACTTTTAAAATACCACAACACTTAGGATCTCATTTTATCTGTCGAAAACGCATTTCATTTGGAAGCAGGGATAGTAGAGAGGAAGGAGGAAGTTCACAATGAAAAGAGGGAGGCTTGCAAAGTGCCTCCTGGCTGTGTCTTTAATGAGAAGCACCGGCTCTGCTCTGGAGGCCACCTGGGAGGGGGTCTGGGGATCTGGCTGAAGTTTCCCGGAGAGCTCCGGTTACTGGCTGCCTCGGGCACCTGCATGAGCAGCCCTCTGTAGTTGAAATGGCAGGAATGCCTTTTATTTCTTTTACTGGCATAGGCCTTGCTCTTGGTTGACTTGCTAGTGTTAGTGTTTGTATAAAACCCGACCAAGGCTTTCTGCTTTCATCCCGGGGGGGGGGGGGGGGGGGGTCATTCCCTGGAGAAGAGCAATGATAAACACACTATCATTGATTGATTATCCTACAATGGGTCTGGCAGGAAGTAAAAATACATAATACTATTCATTTAATTCTCCCCAAATCCTATGAGATAGGTAATATAATATTTCCTTTTTACAGATAGTACTACTGAGGCTCAGAAAAGTAATGTCCCATAGTTAATAAATGGCAGAACTGGCATATAAACTAGATCTGGTTGTCTGCAAAGTGCAAGCTCTTAATCATGGGGCTTGGGGTCTCCTAAGCCTGGGTTGGACACCAAGTGGCTGAAGCTGGATATGAACCAGGATTTTGCCTTGTTCCAAAGCCTGCACTTCAAAGAAAGCATTCTGCTGTATATATTTGGGTTCTAGGGACCATATTATTTTTTTTTAAGATTTTATTTATTTATTTGAGAGAGAAAGAGAGCACAAGTGGGGGGGAGGGGTAGAGGAAGAGGGAGAAGCAGACTCCCTGCTGAGCAGGGAGCCTGATGCGGGACTCAATCCCAGGACCCTGGGATCATGACCTAAGCCCAAGGCAGGTAGATGCTTAACCGACTGAGCCACTCAGGAGCCCGAGACCATATTATTTTGAAAAAAATCTCTAATACTAAAGACACAATAAGAATCACAATAACTTTGAAATATGCTGAACTTCATTGTCATTCAGAACTTCCTCCAATTGTCTTTTTCCACCACCCCTCCCCACCATGTCCCCTTTCTCCTAGGCATTCAGCTAGATCACCTTTCCTAGTCCTCCTTGCACTTCTGTGTGACCACATGACTGAGTTCTGACCAACATGAGGCAGCAGAAGTGAAGGGCATCACATCCAAGCCTGGTCCTTCACTTTTGCCCTGTGGATTCCTGTCTGAACCAGGCCCCGCTTCCAAAAGGGGATTCACATCATAGTATTCCGATGCCTGGTCCATGACTTCAGATACCTGTATGTCAAGACTCGGGACATTTTGCTTGACGTGATCCCAACTCTGTTATCAGAAGCATGATTTGTTTTCTATGTACAGCTAATATCTCTCCACTCTTGCTTAGAAAAGACTGTTTTGCCATGTCCTCCTGCTTCAGGGCCACATGCTTTATTCTCCTTTGTGTATGTCTACTTTTCCACCATCAGAGCTCTTGAGTCAGACTGTGGAGAAAAGGGCCCCATTTAAAACATTTCTCAGAGAACTTTAAGATTCTCTAGCCCAAGTTCCTACCAAGGACAAGGCAGAGACCCAGGTACTCAGTCACCTGCCTAGGGACACACCATTAATAGTGGCAAGTGATGATACTAGAACCCAGGGCCAGGACCAGTGGGAGGAATCTGGGGTGGACAACTTAAGGAGACCCTCACTTTCAGAGGCTGACCCTGTGTTTATAACAGAACCCTCTGAGATGTTCTTTTCTTTAAGAAATAGCCACATTTTCTGCTGGGTAGCTTTCTCAGCCTGCTTCCTACTCCTAAACACTCAAGAGCAAAGAGACTTCTTTTCATTTTGAATTGTCTCAGTCTGTTTTAGCTCATGCTCACCCAACTCCCTTAAAGTCTTTGCATTGTATTACTGTCCACTCCATTAGACAAAAGCTACACCCATCCTTCTTTTCCAGACAAGCCTTTCTTTCCTGACATACAGATTTAGGTTTCTGGGGGACTGCAACCTGCAGATCCATAAAAGTTCTTTTGTCTAGCTGGGCGGGTTTACTGGGTTTAAAGAAAACCTCAATCTTCCTCCTGCATTTCTCCTTTCCTCTCACATGACGACACACTCCAACACTTCTGACCCCAGACTCATGGGGGTTTCCCACAGCAATTCTGTGACACCATCTGGGTGTCCTACAATTTAAGTCAGTTCTGACACCATCTACCTGGAGACAACAACAGGTTAAGGGCTCAGTCCCACAAGACTAAACCTCCAGCCCCAACACACATACTTCAGATGCCAATCACAAGTAGGAGGTCCCCAGGTTACCCACAAGTTTTGACTTGGCTACAAATCGGAGGTTCTCATGACCTCCTCCCCTTGGATTCAAGTACTTGCTCCACCAGCTTACAGAACTCAGGGAAACACCTCCTTATGGTTACCAGTTTATTAAAGTATGTGATGAAGGACACAGATGAGCAGCCAGATGGTACACAGGGCCAGGTCTGCGAGGGTCCTGAGTACAGGAGCTTTTGTCTCCGTGGAATTGGGGTACTTCGAGCTCTCAGTATGTGGATGTGCTTACCCACCTGGAAGCTCTCTGAACCCCAAGCTTTGGGGATTTTTATGGAGACCTCATTATGTAGGCATGATGGAACATTAACTTCATGTCTAGCCCCTCTCCCCTCTCTGGAAGATAAGAGGTAGGGCTGACAAATTCTAAGCTTCTAATCCTGGCTTGGTCTTTTTGGTGACCAGCCCACATCCAGGAACCCACCAAGAGTCACCTCATTAGAACAAAAGACCCTACTATCACCCAGGAAATTCCAAGGGATTTAGGAACTCTGTGTCAGGAACTGGGGTCAAAGACCAAATATTAGAACAAAAGATGCTTCTAGTGCTCCTATCACTTAGGAAATCTCACAACGGTTTTAGGAGCTCTATGCCAGGAATGAGGGGCAGACGCCAATATATGTATGCTTTCTATTATTTCACACCAGTATCACCTTAAACATTTCAAAAGTCTTAACAAAGGGTCTTACAGCCAGATCTTTGATTTGAGCTATTTCTCACTTTTAGACCCTTGGGCCCTTTGAAGAGATCAAAATGTGAAATAGTGTCATTTTCCAATCTAGCAAGCCCCGGGTCCTCTACATTTCTTCTAAATCCTGCCTGCAAACACAACAGTTCCTTCTTCGGCTTATCTCTCTGCAGCAGCTGAGAGCACCCGATGTACTTTTCCAACACGTGTTGGGAAATTTTAGCCAGGTCCAGACATTTGCTAGCTGTTTTCCATCTTTCCACTTACTCTAGACAATGCTTGGTCAGTCGTTTTGCTACCGATAACATGGGCCATCATTCTTCCAGCCTGCCACCTGAGTCTCCACTAAGGTTGGCTTTATCATTTACCCGGTCTTTGCTAACAGTTTCCTCACCACTTCTCCAGCATCTTCTCAGCCAGTCCTACGGCCAATGCCTAACTTCGTTCTTCTAAGTTTTGGTTACAGCTATGCCACTTCTGGTACCAATTTAGGATCAGTTAACTAATATTGCACAACAAACCACCCAGAAAACTTATTGGCTTAAAAAAAAAAAAGCCTTTTTTTTTCCTTTTTTCTTTTTATTCCTTAAGTTGCTGTGGTTTGGCTGAAGGGGTTTTCTGATCAGGGCTAGCTGGACTAGAGCTGGAGGGGCACGGGGGGCCCGGTCACATATCTGAGGACGAGCTGGAGCAGGACCCCCAGGCCGTTTATCTCCAGCAGCTAGCATGTGAGCCGAGGCTTCCTCACACGGAGGACACTGGGTCCTGAAAGCAGTGACAGAGAGCAAGCCCTTTTCTGTTATCTGTTTGCATTTCATTTGTTAATTGCCAAGGGACCAAAGCCTTGTCATGGGGCCAAACCCACACATACTTCAGATGTCATGGGGCCAAACCCAGATTCAACCAGTGGACAAATGAAATTGATGATGGTGATGTGGGAAGCAAAGGCAGAGGGAAATGTAGATAAAATTAAACATCCTTACAACCTGCAGCCTATTGACAAATACTTGAGGCAGGCAGAGTATAATGTTCCTCCAGGAAGGTCCTGTCTTTATGTTAATGCCTTGCGAGAGGGAAAAGCAACCTTAGTTTGACAATAGCAAGGCTTCCTGTATCGCATGAGTCTTGTTTAGCATATGAAAATCCTTTTGGAACCTCTCTTATCTTTATTTCCCCCAACCCCAAAGTATATAATCACTTGTTCCTCATAATCCTGGGGCAGCAGAAGGCTGCAGCAGCTCCTTCTGCCCACAGGTCCTGTCCCCGCGCTTTCATAAAACCACCATTTTGCACCGAAGACGTCTCAAGAATTCTTTCTTGGCCGTTGGCTCCAGACCCCACAGAACCTCACATATATTCAAAAACTACATCAATGGGAACTGCAAAATATGTGGCCATTCTGAAAATCTATAATGTAAAGTAAGCATTGTTTTGTGGAATTATTTCATGCATGCTTAGGGGACTGCTTGTCGTCCAGTGTGATGGATAATTTTATGTGTCAACTTGACTGGGCCACAGAATGCCCAGATATTCTGTCAAATATCACACTGGGTGTGTCTGTGACAGTATATCTGATGAGAGTCACATTTAATTTGGTATGATTGGTATACTGGGTAAGGTTGGTTGCCTTCCATATGTTGGTGGGCTTCATCCGACCTGTTGAAGACCTACATAGAAAAAAAATTGGGTAAGAGGGATTCTGTCTGATTGCTTGAGCTTGGACACTGGTCTTCTTCTGCCCTCGGCTCTCTAGTTCTTGGGTCTTCCTTCAGATTGGGACTAGAACTTCACTACCGGTTCGCCTGGGTCTCAAGCATGCCAACTGTAGACTTTGGACTTCTCAGCCTTCATAATTGTGTGAGCCAATTCCTGACAATAAATCTCTTTATAAATATAAATTTAAAAAATATCTATCTATATCTATATGTCTCCTATTGGTTCTGTTTCTCTGGAGAATACTGACTAGATGCAGCCAGTATTCCGGTAGTTGTGGGATGGTATGGGGAATCATCGTCATACATCATACGTAACACTGCTCCATGTGACTGTTATACTCCAGGTACTGTTCTAAGTGCTTTACTTTTATTAACTCATTTAATTATCATAACAATCTGTGAGATAGACATTTTTATTGTACTCATTTATAAAAGATAAATAGGAGATACAGAGAAGGGAAGTAACGTGCCCAAGGACACATAGCCACCAACGACAAGACTGGGTTTGCGACCAGCCCATCTGGCTGTAGAACTTGTGACCTAACCACTATACTTTACTAACTTTCTAGAAGAAAAGGAAGTGGTGGAGGAAGGAGCGAGAGATGGAGGAGAGGCCACAAGAGGAAAGGAGCTAAGGGATGATGTAAGAGAGGTCTGTAGGACCCAGATCATAACAAATCTTGTGTGACAAAGTAGGCACTTTGGGGGGGTATCTATATACCTATACAGGTCACATAACCTTTTCAAGTGCTTCTTCCCGCCAGACACTGTCAGGAGCTATGTATGAATGCATATTACCCCTTTCTCCTGACTCCAGTTGGTTGAACTGGATCCAGTCTGGGCCAATAATAATCTTGGCAGAGTTTGGAAATGGGACTGAGAGATGCCAGATGGGTCTGGACTTGACTATTGTAACTGGAAGAAGCAAACTCAGGAGCTTGGGGTGGGGGTGGGGGCAACTTCTGCATCCCATGTGTCCTTGAGAGACCGAGGAAAAGAAATTCTAGATGCAGGCGAGAGCAGAGGAGATGGCTGGCGGGTCCCTGAGCTGCCCTTTGTTCTCAGTCCCAGGAGCTCCCTGTACTCCTGCTCTTTCGGTCTGTGAGGCCCCCCCATTTCCACCATTTCCTGCGTCCCTTAGAGCCCATCCACCCGTGGTACTTAAAACCCGAGGTCTGAGGGATTTCCTACAACCAGGAAAAAAAAAGTTTAAACTTACTGGAAGGTGATGGAAACCCTCAGAACAACTTAAAAACAGAGAAGAGGAAGGGGGAGTAGAATTGTTCTGTCTGTACCAAGGTGTGGAGGCTCAAGGGAGACCAGTCGGAGCTCCGAAGAATGAAGAACTTCCCGACATCAGCGCGGTCTGAAAACAAGGCAGTGTGAACCCCACAGTGGGGCTGACACTTGGGTGGCACAAGCCCAGAATAACCCACCAGGTGACAGAGGGAATTCAAACGTCAGGAGGGGCAGGAGTTGGATGGGGCGATGAGGGTCCCTTCCACCCTGCAACTCGTGATTCTGTGAGTCTGGATTGGGGCGCAGATGTGTTTGTCAGGACCTCGTTTCTGGGAGGAGGCCCTCGGGGTTAAGAAGCCCAGTTGGACCGGCCACCTCAGGGAGCAGTGGCTTCCGCGGGAGAGCCGCTGTGAGGGGACAGCAGGCGTCCTAAGGCCCTGCGCTGGGAAGGCTGAGGCAGGAGCCAGGGCCTTTCTTGTCCTGATCAACAGTGTTTCTTCCCCGCACCTGCCCTAGCGGGCCCGCCAGTGCCCGGGGCCCGTTAATGAGCTCTCTCTCTGGCGCAGGCCCCAGGCACAGAGCCCCCGACGGGCGATCACAGCCCAGGCAGTGTGGGCAAGCCCACGCCGGCCTTCTGCAGCTCCGCACCCCTCGCCGTGCCCCCTTCCCGCCCGCACACAGGTACCTGGTGTTGCGGGCTCTGAACCCCACCGGCAGTTACTCATTCGTAAGGAAATCCAGAAGGCCTAGAGAACAGAGGAATTATTCAAAACCCCGTCTCTCAGGAGTCATCAGCAGTCACCTTTTTGGTGAGCATCCATCGCCTCTCTGCCAGCCACACGCCAGCACATGCCGCTCCCCTCCTCTGGGGCGCTCTGTAAACGGCTTTTCAGGGCACCCCCTCTCCCACACAGGTTTTCCAGCCGATGAACACGGGCCAACCTTCCGAGGCCCCCTCGTCTCCCTTGCGCGAGCTTTCCCTGCTCCATTTGGATTTTGGCAGCCGGGTCAGCCCCGCCCGCGCGGCCGGCGTCCGTCCCCAGACGCCAAGAACGGAACGAAAGCCTCGGCCGAGTGCGGGCTGCGCCCCCGCAGCTGCCCCCGGGCCCGGAGGCCGCCCTGCGCTGCTCAGCCGCCACCTTCCCGCTGACGCTTGGCGAAGAGCAGCTGCTCGGGAAATCACACTGAAAGAGAGCGGCGACAGAACTCTCTCTTGGCTCCTCGACTGGCTTGTCTCATTCCTCCTTTACGGCATTCTTGGTTTGTCTTTAATTATGTAGCGCCCAGAGCCTCTGGCGAGGCTGTGGCTGAGAGGACGCCGTGCTTCCAACAAGTCATCAGGGGCGCGTAGGATCTTTGGCACAAAGGACACTGTAGAAAAGCTGAATGCGGCCGTGGATCCATCAGACTCTTGCCGGCTGAGACTCGTGGCTTCGCAGGCCACAGGGACGGTGCCTGATTCAGGGGGAGGGTGTCCAGTGGGTGTGCCTGCCACTGGCGTCCCCACTGGAATGTTCATCCCGATGGGAACCTGCCCCACTCCCCGGGGGCTTATCCTAGAACAACAATCAATGCTTCACCTTTCGAGTTTTGTTTTTCCTCTAGTTGGAGGCATTAAATAGAGGACATGTTTTCTCAACTTCTCAACTGGGCACTATTGACATTTGGGCTGGATAATACTCTGTCTTAAAGGGCTATCATGTGCATTGTAGATTATTTATTTATTTATTTATTTGAAAGAGAGAGAGCACACAAGCATGAGTAGGGGGAGGGGCAGAGGGAGAGAACCTTCAAGCGGACCCCCTGCTGAGTGGGGAGCCCCACAGGATCCATGAGATCAGGACCTGAGCTGAAACCAGGAGTCGGGTGCTCAACCCACAGCCACACAGGCACCCCTGCATTATAGAATATTTAGAAGCATCCCTGGTCTCTACCCACTAGAAGCTGGTAGCATCCCCCCTTAGTTGTAACAACCAGAAATATTTCTAGATATTGCCAGATATTCCTGGGGAGGGAGGCAAATCACCCCTGAGTGAAAACCACTGGCATAGAGGTTAAAAGGGTAAGCATTGCAGCCAGACCAGTCTGGATTGAAGTCCTGCTGATGTGGGAAACAAGGGCAGAAGGAAATGTAGGTAAAATTAGATGTCCTTAAAACTTGCAGCCCATTGACAAATACTTGAAGCATGCAGAGTATAAAGTTCCTCCAGGAAACCCCCAAATGTCTTAATGTTAATGCTCCCCTAGAAGGAAAAACAACTTTATTTTTTATTATTTTTTTAGATTTTATTTATTTATTTGAGATAGAATATGAGCAGGGGGAGGGCAGAGGGAGAAGGAGAGGTAGAAACAGACTCCCCACTGAGCAGGGAACCCCCCGTGGGGTTAATCAGTTGCCCTTCACAATCCCAAGGCAGCAGCTCTTTCTGCCCACGGGTCCTGTCCCTGTGTTTTAATAAAACCACGATTTTGCACCAAGGATGTCTCAAGAATTCTTTCTTGGCCGTTGGCTCCAGACCCTAACCCCAACACCACTCCAAACCACACCACTGGCACTGACCCTACTTTACTGTGTCACCTTAGGAAAGTTATTTTTAATAGTTTTGCTCCTCAGTTGTCTCATCTTTACAATGGGAAAATAACAGTACCTATCACAGGCAGGTTAGTGAGAGGATTAAATAACACAAGGGAAATAAATAGCAAAGGGCTCAGTGAATTATCTGATTTTGTTTTTCACAATAATTCTTTGAGGTAGATAATATCGGGGTGCCTGGGTGGCTCAGTCGGTTGAGTGTCTGAGTCTTGATTTTGGCTCAGGTCATGATCTCAGGGTCGTGGGATCAAACCTGGCATTGGGCTCCCACTCAGCAGGGAGTCTGTCTCCCTCTGTCTCTGTCCCTCCCCCCACTCTCATGCATGTGCACTCTCTAAAAAATAAATGGATATATCTTTTTTAAAAATGAAGTAGATAATAACAATAAACTCATTTTTCTGGGCTGAAAATTGTGCTGGAGGGATGTTGGGCAACTTCCTTGATTAGGAAGTGGTTTGTGTCATTAATTCCTAGGGCAAGGGAACTTTCCAACCATTCCCGGAACAGGTTATGGTATGCTGAGATACCAGCTCCCTCAAACCAGGGGCAGGAGGCAGAGTTTGGGGTGCCCAAACTCATGGACTTCTTGTCTTGGTTTATAGCCCAGTGTGGTTCATAGATGTCATCACTTTTCTCTATGACCGGGGTTGTACAAGAAAGCCTTTTTGTAACTCCAAGCCATCATGCAAATGAAAGCCATTATTATTATACAGAACTTATCCCTCAGAGGATGCAAATGCCCAAGGGAGAGGTTTATTTACTTTGTAAGAGTTGGACCTCATTAGCCTTTAAAATCCCTTTCCCTTGGGGCACCTGGGTGGCTCAGTTGTTGAGCATCTGCCTTTGGCTCAGGTCATGATCCCAGGGTCCTGGGATCAAGTCTCGCATTGGGCTCCCTGCTCAGCGGGGAGCCTGCTTCTCCCTCTCCCACTCCCCCTGCTTGTGTTCCCTCTCTCGCTGTCTCTCTCTCTCTGTCAAATAAATAAATAAAATCTGTAAAAAAATAAAATAAAATAAAATCCCTTTCCCTACTTAAGATTTTGTAGAGCCAACATCTTATGAATAAAGATGCTGAGAACTAGTGCTCATGATGAGAGAAGGAAGACAGACAGTAAGTAGCTCGAGCTGGACACCTGGGGAGGGAATAGGACCCCCAAGACAAGCAAGTGATCAGGCAGATTACATCACAAGATGGTCCCCCCTAGAGGCTGCTTCATCCCTGAGGATGCCCCTCTTCTGCTCCATCCTGAACTTCCAGAACCAAGGTTCAACCATGGGTGAATAGAAGGATGAATAGATAGGTAATAAGCAAGTATAGCAACGTGTAGAGGATAGAATGTAGGTGGTGGGTGTGTGGGTGTTCACTGTAACATTATGTCACTTTGCTGTATGTTTTGAAATCTTTCATCAGATAAAATATTTAATCCCTGGAAGAATGAAAGAAAAACTCTCCTCAGGCCAGAGACCCCAGCTGCAGTTGTGGACAGACCTCAAGTCCTCTTCTCACTCTTGCCCATTGGAAGCCTCAGCTGGGCTGATGCTGCTGAGCTGTGGCCACCCCCGCCTCAGCAGCGTGTCATGCCCTGGGGAATGGGGGTGGCCTGGAGAGAAGCAAGACTCACTGAGTCACACTCCTGAAGGCTGCAATTTGATTTCTGGGCTACCTAATTTCTCCTTCCCCCACTGTCTTTCATGCGTGTGGAAGTCCTCTGGAAGAAGCAGCCATCACAAGTATGGTCCCCAGCTTTGGGCCTCTTTCTTCACCTCCTGCTTCAGTGGTGACCTCACTGGGCTCCAGACCCTTCCAGGCCCCACCCTGGCTTCTGATGCTGACAGTTACCTAAATACCGGAATAGTCTATTACAGTTCCTGCATTTACAGTTTTACCAGGAGCCTAGGAGAATATATTTTTCCTTCTGAATTTCAAACTTGAAAAGATGTTTAAAAAAAATTTTAGGGGCATCTGGGTGACTCAGTCAAATGGTTAAGCATCTGACTCTTGATTTCAGCTCAGGTCATGATCTCAGCGTTGTTGAGATCGAACCCTGTATTGGGCTCCATGCTGGGTGTAGAGCCTGCTTAAGATTCTCCCCCTCTCCCTCTCCCTCTGCCCCTCCCCACCTAAAAATTTCAAAGTCTTTCTCAAGAGCAAAAAATTTCCTCCAGATCCTTCACTCTAACCTGTTATTTCCTGTCAGAACTAGTTCTTGTTTGAGATGATAGTTTTTGGACTGGCACAGGTTTGAATCTCAGCTCTGCCACTTTCTGGCTCTATGAACATGGGCCAATTCCACAACCTTTCCAAGCCTCATTTCTTTACATATAAAGTGACAATTGCTGCTTCATGTTGTTTGGAACTGAGAAAATATGTTTAAAGGTCTTTGTGTGATGCTCGGCATAAAGTATGTTCTCAATTAATGGTAGCTATTAATATCATTATCATTATTATATTTCTCTCTTAGCTTTTGTTTACAGATACCTAAATTTTTATGTGAGTGAAGGAATAGTTGACTTACATATAAAATTTTTGACTAAATTTTTGACACAAGAAGGCCCTGACTGTCCAGCTGCCAAGTACTAGGGTGACATTTTCAGTCTCTTAGGAATTTATTTATATTCATCAAACTCATGGAAGGCTGAAATACAAATCCAAGCATCAATTTTTTGACTGAGAGATATATAACTGTCTCAATTGTTTAAAAAAAAATATATAGGAGAAGATGTATCCCAAGAGTCTAAGGCCTCTTCCGATGAACAGGAGGGCTTACCTGATTTATACAAGGATGGATTAGTTTAATGCAAGACTGGACAGTTGACTTGCAATTTAAGAGAATACATTCTCTTTCCTACAATGAACATACTAGAGGTTAAATGAACAATAAGATATTTATAAGCTTTAGTGGTCATCCCTTGTTTTACAGTTGGAGGTGACATTCCTCCATGAGATTAAACAGGAAATCTGAATTGTGTAGTCCTGGAAGAATTTTTTAAAACCTTGAATATCAAGAGCACAGAGATGTAAATGTTTTCCAGCTTCCTTTTCTTATCTCATGAGGAAAGAAATGACTAGCCTAGTGCTCTGAGTTGTCAAAGAACTTATGTCAACGAGATTATTTCCTCTCAGGGCTTTGGATTAAATATACCCCTGTGCCTTATGGTCTATATTTCCATTAATTTTAATGAAAGCCAAAACAAAGATTGTAAGTTTGTGATTTGTTTCCACACACTGAACAACAGCAAAGGCATATCAGTATGGTGTTAGCCACTGGAAAGAAAACACTGAGGAGTATGGGGCAGATTGCTCCCATGGGCATGATGAGGTGCTTTCTCTCTGTAGAGACACCATTTAGGAATTCAAACATAATCTAAATTTCCCCAGTAAGAAACCACAAAGAAATAGTAAATAAATAGGACTGGAGAAAGATATAAATTTCTTCAGGTAAAAAAAAAAATGAATGCGATAAAAAGGGAAAAGGCAAACTAGGAAAAGTATTTTCAAAATATGTGGCAGAAAAATGATTAAGATCCTAACTCTATGCAATGAACATCTGCACTCATAATTTTGGTTGTCTGTCAGTTTGAACAACTTTTTTTTTTTTTACAGTTGGGAAAATGCCTGTTATGAGTTCAGCCTCCACAATTTTGAGTCAAAACCAAAATTCCCAGCTTCCCAGCTAGACAAAAGGAAACTGATTTTGAAAAGAGCAAAGAAAGGAATTAGGCTTTCACAGACTTCCACTTCATTGGCACTAGGTCAAATTCCTAATACAGATGGGACAGTGATGAAGATGTGCTGATTTTATGGTCTTATTCTTAGAGGGAAAGCTTATCTGCTTTTTAAGGGTATGGCTTAGTTAATTCCCAGTACTTCCTATATTATTAACACACATTATTAATATTTTATTTAAATACGTTTTAATGATGGGATGTCATAAACCTTGGTCAGTTGTTGGGGAAACCACTTGAGACAAGATGGGGGTAGCAGACTTCTGAAGATGGCCCTAACAATAGCTCCCATCCCACATGCTATTTTACCAAGTGACCTTGCCATGCCCCCCATCAAGAGGTAGAGGCTAATTTCTCTCATTTTGAATCTGAAGCTGTTCTTGGAGTCACTGATAACCAACGAATGCAGCAGAAGTGCTACTGTGTGATTTCTGAGGCTGAGTTAGAAAATGTGCTGTATCTTCCACCTGGCTTTCTTGGGTCTTTCTAGGGGCAGCCAGCCATCCCAATCACCTCAGGATCTCTATGTTGGGATGCCACATGTGGATACCCAGTCGACAGTCATAGACACACCAAATCTTCCAGCCATCTCCACAAGACACAGATATGTTAATGAAACAGTTTCAGACTCTCCACATTAGCCCATCTGCCAGCCAAGTACCACAGGTGAAGGACAGAACAGTCACCTGACTAAACCCTACTGAAATTCTTTGCCCACAGAATTCACGACATATAACAAAATGCTTAACATTTTCATCCTCTAAGTTTTGAAATAGGTTTTCCACACCAATAGTAACTTGGACAAGGAGCTTTGGGGAAAGATTACAATTTAACAAAATATTCAACTAGGGTCTTCTATGTGTGAGGCACTGTACAAGGTTCTGGGGATTATAGCAAAGAGTCAGAGAGATCCCTATTCTCAAAGAATTTATAGATCACTTAATAGAAGCTGACTTGCAAATAAATATTAGTACCATCACATGTTTCAGGGGCTGTAACAGATGTATGAAATAATGTTGGGTGGCATAAAGTAGGGATAGAAAATGATTATGTCACTCATGATTCTAGAGATTTTGCTACCTATTTTTTCTTCTAGCCCTTTGCTTCTGACATGGAAATGTTGACTAGAAGTTGGAATAGCAGACATCCTTGTCTCATGCTAATCTCAGGGTAAAATGTAAATATTGTAGGAGGTGATTTTGGGGGGTTTTGTTTCTTGTTTTTTGAGGGTTCTTTTTGGTAAAAACTGTATGAGATTAAGGAAATTCTTTTATATTTATCAATATATATTTAATCTTGAATGGATGTAGAATTGCCAAATGCTTCTTTCTTTATGAACTTATGATTTTTCTCCTTTATTCTGTAAACGTAATTAATTTTATTGATTGATTTTCACTGTTAAATCACCTTTACCATCCTGGAATAAATCCAACTTGATAATGATATATTATCCTTTCAATATATTGCTAGATTTAATTTTCTAATACTGTAGGATATTTTACATTAAGTTCATGAAAGTGATTAGCCTGAACTTTCCTGTCTTACATTCTTCTTGTCAGTTTTTCACCTCATCTTTTTAAAAAATATATATGGGTGAGTTGTGCAAGACTGGTATAATTCCTTCCTTAAAAGTTTGGAGAATTCACCAGTGAAATCACGTGGGCTTGGAGATTTCCTTATGGGAAGGCTTGTAACTAGAAAATTAATTCCTTTAAAAATTTGTTTTTCTATTATGTCAAAACACAATAGGGGTTTCTGGGTGGCTCAGTTGGTTCAGCAATTGCCTTCAGCTCAGGTCATGATCCCAGGATCCTGGGTTTGAGCCCCACATCGGGCTCCTTGCTCAGCAGGAAGCCTGCTTCTCCCTCTCCCTCTACTTGCTACTCTGCCTTCTTGTGCTCTCTGTCAAATAAATAAATAATCTTAAAAAAAACCACACAATAGTTGTTTCCTGTTAGAAAATTATTTTTGTTGTTGTTAGGAATAGGACAATTCAGATTTTTTATTTTCTTTTTTGTCAGTTCGTTAAGTTAGGTTTTTCAAAGATTGACCATTTTATTTAAAGTTTCAAATTTGTTGGCATCAATTTACTTACAATATCTTACAATCTTTTTCATGTCTGTTGGACCTGTAATGATCCCCTTTTCATTTCAGATTTTGGTGATTTGTCTGCTTCTTTTCTTGATTATATTGCTAAAGGTTTTCAAAGAGCCAACTCTTGATTTTCTCTATTTTGCATTTGTTTTCTATGTTATTTGTTTATTCTCTTATAACATTATTGTCTTCTATTTTCCTTAGATTTATATTGTTGTCTTTTTATATTCTTGAAATTGGCACTCTGGATCATTCTTTCCAGCTTTTATTTCTAAATATGCATTTAAGGCTCTAATAATACCTCAACTACAGCTGCATCCAACAAGTTTTAATAGGTTACATTTTCATTATCACTCAGTTCAAAATATATTCTGATTTTGAGTTTATTCCTTGCCTCAGGGCTTACTTAGAAATATATTGCCTAATTTCCCAACATTTGGATAATTCAAATGTTTCTAGTTTAATTCTACTGTGTTTAGAATATTTTCTACCTTAATTCTACTGTGGTCAAAAGACATTATAACGAATAAATCACATTCTTTGGAATCCACTGGAATTTATTTTATGGCCCTGCATATGGTTAATTTTGGTAATGTTTCATGTGCATTTGAAAATAATGTATATATTGTCCTTGCTGCAGTGTTTCATATATGTCAGTTAGGTCAAGTTGTTTTACTGTGTTATTCAGATTTTCTATGTCTTTATTGATTTTTGTTTCTGTATGCTGTTTTGTCAGTTCCTGAGAGTGGTATTTTAAAACAATACCCCCACACAAATACACACCTACCCACCCTATGATTATAGGTTTGCCTATTTCTTGTAGACCTGCCAATTTTTGCTTCTTAAGTTTTGAAAGTATGCTAACAATGCATGCAAATTTAGAATTGCTATATCATCCTGGAAGATTGACTTTTATCCTTATGAAATATCTTCCTTTTCTGTGGTAAGTCTTCTTGACTAAAAGTCTATATGTCTTCTGGTATTAGTATGATGAAGGCAGCTTTCTTTCCATTTGCATCTGCATGCATTCTTTTTAATGGAACACATTTTAAAAATGAAATTCTCCGTATTGTCATCAGTTTCTTGGATCATAATAATTAGCAATTTAAAACTCTGTGCCTAATAACAATAATGTTTACATTGCCCAAAAGTCTGTTTTTATCCTCTGCTTTTTTCCTTTGTTTTATTTCTTGGTGTGCCCGTTAATTGTGAATGCTAGACACTGTCTAAGAAAAACTGTGAGGCCCTGGATGATGTTATATTTCTCCAGAGAATATTTGTCCTATCTTCTTCTTTTTTTTTTTTTTTTAAAGATTTTATTTATTTATTTGACAGAGAGAGACACAGCGAGAGAGGGAACACAAGCAGGGGGAGTCGGAGAGGGAGAAGCAGGCTTCCCACTAAGCAGAGAGCCCGACGCGGGGCTCGATCCCAGGACCCTGGGATCATGACCTGAGCCGAAGGCAGACGCTTAACGACTGAGCCACCTAGGCACCCCTGTCCTATCTTCTTTTAGGCATCTAGGCTGGAGGCAAACTGTCTTAACCTAATCAGGGATTGGGCTCACCTGAAGTTGGGGTACAGCCTTTGTAAGGCTTAGTTGCAGAATTTGCATGATTTGCTCTCTGCTTGATTTGCCCCAGGCTCTAAGGTAGAGTCTCAACCAAGAGACCGGAGTACTTACCAGGGCACTTGCCCTTGGCAGATCCTAAATTCTAATTTTAATTCCTTAGCATCACAAAACTTTCCAAATTTGTTCTTGGATTTCCAGCTATATTCTCCTCATTTTTTTAGTCTCTCATGTCATCTGGCCTATGAAACAACAAATTCCTTGAAGTAAAACAGGAGTAGAGCATTGGTCTCAGTTCTTTGCATCTCTTTTCTTTTTGGAGTTTGGCCCCTCGATTCATGGCAGCCATAACACATCCAAACCCAACTTTTGCCTTCCCAGTCTCATGAGGTTGATAAAAGCTCTCTTGTCTTCTCTCTAACATCAGCTGTCTCCCACCCATCTTCTCAGCCTCTCATCTCACTACTTAATATTTGATAAACACTCCAGAGGAGAAAGTCATAATCCATTTGTCAGACTCAAATCAGTAACATTTCCTTCTCTCTAAAATCTTGATCCCTCACATCCTGGTTGCCTCTGTATCTCTGTGGCTTCATGCAGATTTTTGTTGCCTGTTTTGTTGTTGTGTTTTATCTGCTTTTCTACTTCCTTCATTGTTCTACTGCAAGTTACTCCAGCATAGCCACTGTTAATTATTTACTTTTAAATATAAAATAATCTCATGTACAGAACTCATACATGTTCTCATAAGGTCCTATATTAGTTATGTTTTATAATAAAATCTGTTATACATATAAAACTCATAGATTCTAAGGTTACTACAATGAACTTGGATGTAACCATAGAGGCTCAAAGAACTAGGCTTATAAATGGAAACCACAATGGGAAATCTACCAGTGTGATAGTTCCAAAAATGGCTCTATGGCTTTATTATAAATCTTTTAAAAAGTCCCTAAGAATTAAATTTTTACCCATGTAAATTAAACTTTCCACTTTACAGAGCAATAAGTAAAGAAAATTAGCTCTGTGCCCGAGACATGTGTGCCTGACACATACGTTATAAATATGAGAATATTTATAAAATAAATAAAAGAAAACGGGTTATAGCTGACAAGGTTGTAAAGGGGATTCTTTTACTGAAAAAACATAATGCTTGATTTCTACCAAAATAAAACAAGAAATTGATAAAGACTGTGAAGATGATGGTTCTTTTGAGTGAAGAGTCAGCTACTTTGATCTTTCATGCAGTGAATAATTTTATAGAAAGATGGTCATAGTACTCAAGAGGTCAAACAACTGAAATATTTTCTCTCTACTTTCATGAGAAAAAAGAAAACCAGGAAGATAGCAACCAGATGGTAAGGAAATCGGGTTTAACAAGTTTCAGGTTAACACTTAAATAACTTAGGATATAGGTTCAGCTGTTCTGACAGACTTAAAATAACATGTTTTTAATTATATAGATCAGGCGTCCTCAAACTATGGCCTTGGGGTCAAATCTGGCCCACCGCCTATTTTTGTAAATAAAGTTTTATTGGAACATCAATATACCCATTCATTTATGAATTGTCTGTAGCTGCTTTTGAGCTACAACAGAAGAGTTAGTAGTTGTAGCATGTATCATATGGCCTGCAAAGTCTAAAATATTTACCATCTGATCCTTTTTTTTAATTAAAAGATTTTTTTTTAATTTAAGTAATCTCAAAACCCAGCATGGGGCTGAAACTCACGATCCAGAGATCAAGAGTCACACACTCTTCCGACTGAGCCAGCCAGGCTCCTCTACCATTTGATCCTTTACAGAAAAAAAAAAACAAAAACTTGCCAACCCCTGCTATCACAATTTCTCTTTTGTGTAAATATATGAGCAGTTATGATGGCTCTGCTCTGTGAGGTCTTCAGGAGCTCAGGAGCTTTCCGTCCTATCCCTTGACCTTCCCTAGATGTTGTTCCTGTCTGCATACTACAATATGACTCACCATTAGGTCTGTATTACAGCCACTGGAAAGGAATCATGTAAATTCCAGTCAACCTACATCTATAGCACAATAAGTGAATTATTATGTAATGGTCCTCTATTTCCAAGAAAGAGTTAAGCTATGTTCAGAATATCCTGGTTTTTTTTTTTTTTAAGGTAGCAAAACAACATATTTTAGAAACATATTTCCATTTTAAATTCTCTACACCTGAAGTGAAAACTTTAGTTATCTTGTGTACCTCTGCTCCCAAACATGACAGTTAAATGATGGATATAAAAGCTGTATGATGTAGTGGAAAAAGGATGTGCTTTAGAGTCAGATCAGGTTTAATCTCAACTTTCCCTCAATGACTTGGGCAAATTCTTTAACCCTACTGAGCCTCAGTTTCTTCATCTGTAAAAATGGGTTGCTGAGCAAGTAGTTGTGAAGAGTAAATTAGATATGTATGCTGTGCTGACAGCTAGTAGGTACTCTGTAGCTGTTGATTTTTCCCTTTTTGTGGGTTTTCCAGTTATGTCAATAGGAACTTGAAACACGGAAATATTAACTTCACTGTTTCCCTCCCATAGCAATGTACCAGGCCCTACACACATTATTTCTTGTACCAACTTTGTGTAGTTAAGTCCCATTTATGTATCAATCATTTGTGAAGAGCCTAACTAGGAAGCACATCTTTGTGCAGGAAGCCGATGACCATTCTTTGGTAGTGGGGGCATGTGGATTGAAGAGCATCTTTGTCTACTCTGCTTCTGAAGCCAGTAATTGATGCCTTAAACTACAGTATGTAATTTAGTGCGACAGACTTCTTTTGTGTTAACAAGAAGTTCCTCAATAATTCATTTCCTAGACCTCTCCCTATAAATCGTGATAAACTAATGTGGTTTTAATGAGGCTGTAATATGCTTTTCCAAGGGAATTCTGCTGTAACAATTAGTGTACCATGATTTTAAGGCATAATTGCCTCAAGAATGGATGCAGCTCAATACCAAAGGAGATGACACTTTCAGTGCCAGTGATGGGCAGGTCCCCAAAATACTTTCCACACAGTTGTGGAAGATGGAGATTAAATGATAAGCGCTTAGCACAAAACTCAGAGTCTGGCCTGTGAAATGAAACAGTGTTCTTCCACTCCCTGAAAACTAGTGTCCGCTAAGGAAGAAATAAAACAAAGAAAAGAGACACATTGAGGCTTCCAGCACTCATTGCCTTAAACGCGGTAACTAACCCATTCCAGGTGCTTGATAAGACTCCTCCGAACTTTGAATTCCTTTGTTCATTTTAATGCGATTACTTTTGTTTTGATTTTCTTTGTCCTTTAATATTTTGCTTAATCGTGGGAGTTGGCTCGTGTGTTTTTTGAAAGGAAGGAGGGAGAGAATTACTTCTAAACAGAAAGCCGAACAAACAAATGCGTAAGACTTATTTAACTGTCGTATATCCTGCTACTTAAATTTCTCCTTCCATACGCTAGGTGTTTCTCCAGTATACACATTACAACATTTATCCACAAGGAAAGTAAGTGACCACCAACATCGATTCAATTCAATAAACATTATTTACGCACCTCCACAGGTGCTTAATACAAACAAAATGCAACATATTATGAGGACATAAAGATGAATAAATGCTCCTAGGATCCCATAGCATAACAGAGAACACAAAGGCAAACACACACAGTGCTGATATATGGGACTGTGTGAGAGCTGCTATTATAGAGTACTAGGTATTGAGGAAATATAGTAACTTTAAGATGAATTGTACTTTTATAATTTACAAAAGGCTTTCATGTACATTATTATTCATTTGGATCCCACAAAAAATCCATTAAGTATATGAAGATTATCATCCCAGTTTTAAAGAGGAAGAAATTGTGGTTCAGAGTTGTTGACTAGCCCAAGTTCATATGGCAATTAGGAAAAGGAGTCAGGCTCTAAGTTCTTTGCTTGATTGGCAGTATTATTCTGCTTTTCATATATAATATGAGCAGGCAAGACATTAGTGTGTTCTCTCTAAATAACGTTAAGTCCAGTAACTGTCAGGAAAGGCTGATCTGCCCATGTCATATCCAAATCCTTCACTGGCTTCCCAAGCCCTGGATAAAGTCCAAACTTCAGGACTTGTATAGAAAGCCGCTCATCACGGTGGCTCTTGCTGGAGTTTTCGGCCTCATTTCTTGTCATTTTTGGCCTTGAAGTCCAGCAACACCGTGGCAGCGGCATCTGTCGTTAGTTCCGCATGCAGTCAAGTGGTTTCTCGTCTCTGCCCAACTGGACCCCTCTACATAGAATAGACTTTCTCCCCTATTTAACCTGACAACCTCCTATCACCTTGAAGACGGCTATTCTACTTCCCATTGGAAGTTTTCCAAACTCTATCAAGGTCAGTTAGGTTTTCATTCTCTGTGTTCCTCCAATATCCTTAGTTGCGTTTTCCTCACTTTATTATCATTATGTCCATGAGCCTTTCTCCTCTATTGAAGTGTGAGCCCAGTGAGTATGGGAACTAGGTCTTCTTCCCTGGTGCCTGATACATAGGAAGTGCTCAATAAATGAGGCCTGTGTGAATGACTGAATTTGTTTAACACATAAGTGCCCCTTCAATGAGGCTCAGCACAAACCATCAAAGGCTACAGTGGCAAGCTACTGGAGGTACACTTTCTCACATTCTATAGGATGCCACTTGTGGATGAATGGAGAAGCTGATCTCTGGTCAGCACTGGGCTGTCAACAGTGCTTCTTCGTCTAGACTAGAGGTTATACTAAAGGTAAAATACAGTAAAATTTTCCTAGTACAGAGGAGACAACTAAGTAAAGACAGCTTAAAATGTTGAAATAAGTAAATTATACTTTTATTAAAAGAGAGCAGTAATACTATAAAGTTTGACTCAAAGATGCTTTATTCCTAGAAGCAGATCATTCGAGGCAGATGGAATGCAAAGGATTGTCTGGGCCAGCACTGATGTGTAATCATCACACACATACAAAGCTGAACCTCACTACGAATGCAAATGAGGGTAAGACAGCAATCCCACTCCCATATCTCTCACTCCAGTCACTCTTCCACTCTTCTAGATGGCCAATTAGCGCTTTCTTTTCCTTTTATTGTTTCCTGCTTCATTGAGAAAAGGGGTGTTGTACTAGCACCTGGAACCCTGACCCTCCTGATGGGGGGATGCAGAGCCACTCATCCCAGCTAACTCATCTCCAGGCAACCCAAAGAGGTCATCTGGCACACCATCTGGTCTCTTCACAAATTTACCATGACCAAAACTAAACTCATGACTTCTCCCCTAACCCCAAACCTGCTCCCCCCACAATTACCCCTATTTCAGTAAATAGCAATTCTTTTTTTTTTTTTTAAGTTGTTCAGACTGAAAAATTTGTGGGCATTCTTGATTTCCCTAGTTTTCTCAGACCCTACATCCAAACCATCAGCAAATCCTATAAACTCTATATTCAGAGTTACTGGTCAGTGGGCCCCTCCTTCCCTGTTCTCTCCCCCGCCCCTCCCCCCGCCCCCCTGCTCTCTGCCACCCCGTGCTTCCCTCAGAGCTCTGTACTAGTCTCCCAAACTCATCTCACAGCTCCCCCTTTGCCTCGCCAGTCTAGTCACCACTTAGCAGCTGGGGGATCCTTTAAAACACCTCCGAGGGTTTTCATTTCATTCCGAGTTAAAACCAAAGACTTCACAGGGGTTCTTCCATGACTGGTTCCCCACTACCTCCTGCCACACCCCACCTCACATGTTGTGCTCCAGCCACATGGGCCTGCTCTCTGTTCTCAAACACACCAAGTAGGCTCCTGTCCTATGGCCTCTGGTAGCATTTGTTCTGCTCTGAGCCAGGGAGGCTCTTCCCTTAGACAAATGCTTGGTTCCTTCCCATATTTCAGTCAGGTTTCTGCTCAAGTGCCTCTGATGAGAGAGGCCTTCCCTGCGCACAGTCTACTAAATACTAACCCTCCTGGGGCACCTGGGTGGCTCAGTCAGTTAAGCATCTGCCTTTGGCTCCGGTTGTGATCCCAGGGTCCTGGGATCAAGTCCCGCATCAGGCTCCTTGCTCAGCAGGAGCCTGCTTCTCCCTCTGCCTGCAGCTCCCTCTGCTTGTGCTCTCTCTCTGACAAATAAATAAAACCTTAAAAAAAAAAGATTTAAATTCTAACCCTCTCTCCTACACTCGCTATCACCCTTACCCAGCTGTATTATTTTCCACACTTACTACCACCTGACTTATTGTATACATAGTATATGTTTGTTCGTCCATTTATTACCTCTTTCACCTCTAAAACAAAGTTTATTGTTGTGTGGACAGAGACTTCATGTCTTACACTGAAGTATCTCCAGGAACTAGAGACCTGGAGGCACATGGTAGGCTCTTAGTACGTTATGTGTTGATCGAATGAATGAACGGATGAATGAATCACATTGGAAAAATTGAAAGGATTAGTAATATTTAGTGGTGGTGGGGATATGGAACAACAGCGTCATATTCTGTTTGTGGGGCGGGGGAGGAGATAAATTGAGACAATCATTTTCAAATGCCTATTTGAATCAAAATAAAAAAAAAGTAGATATCCTTTTGCTCCAGCAATTCAATTTCTAGGAATTTCTCCCATAAGAGTACTAGTTCACAAAGATACATGGCCTAAGAAGTATTTTTTTAATAAGTCAAAACAACCTTAATGACCATTGATAGGGTATTTGTTAAACAGGTTTTGGTGCCTTGGAAAACAGCTTTGAAAACAAACAAGAAAGACCCAAATGGGAGGTACTGTTGAGGGGGCGGGGGAGGGGGGAAGTAGGTAACAGGATTGTATGAATAGAATGCACCAGCTTACTTCTTCAAAGAGGCATGGTGTAGATTTACACATACACAAACTTTTGTGCACTAGCAGATCCCCGGCAGGGTGTCATCAAAGAGGAGCTGTGATTATCTGAGGGGGAGTGGGAAGGGGACTTTGCTTATTTACGTAGTTCTGTGCTATTTTCTTTAAAAAATTATTTTTAAATGCCACATTTCTCAGAAAGCCTAAAAGCGCAATGAAGATAGATATGACGACTTGTTTGAATTTTGGCTCTGCAATTTACTAGCTATGTGACCTTCAGCAATCAATTTAATCTTTTCAGAAATCAAATCCCTTACTTGACAAAGAAGCAGGAGCATAGGACTCCCACCTGGCTGTAGGATGGGGGACCTTCTCGGACACGGAACCACACTAAGGAGGGAGTGGCAGATAACGGAATAGATGGGGTTTGGGGAAGAGGTTAGCATAACACTGTTTCATGTCATTTAATACTGACATTAATGGGCTCCATAAAGCTTTTTCCCCTTTTTACCCAGGATGTGAACCAGACGTCTTTAAGATTGCGGCAGTTAATTTTATCCATCCAGGCTTCCCAATCAATGCTTTTACTTGGAAGATATTTATGTTTAGGATGCTGAAAAGCTTTCCTCGCAGTCAGGTCCGTAGGGCATTCTAATACACTTTCTAGAGTTAAGTGCTGAGACCTTGGACCCTTGATGTGAGAAACAATAAATAATAATGACTGCAGCTCTTGGCAAATCTAACGCTCTGTGCAAAGTCGTAGAAAGAATGCTCAAGCATGCGGAATGAACAAGTGAAACAGAATGTAATGCTCCCAGCTTTTGATCCTAGCAATTAGAAGTGAAAACAGCGGCTACAATTTTGAATGTTGGACTGTCCCCTTCCAAGCATTTTCTCTGTCAATTGTCACTGCTTGTTAGGGTGCGTTTCCTTTTCTTCTCAGTTTCTGGGCCCCTGTTCCTCCTTCCCACACCCCTCTCGCTGAGCTGAGGCTCTCTTGACCCACACCATACCTTAGTTACTGCTTTCTTTCTTCCCGCCCTCACTGGAGTCCATTTTCCATCTCAACCAGAACATTCAGCTTTCCATAGCACTCTTTCTGACATGTCCATCCTCTGCTTAAATGCTTCCTAATATGTGCTGAATCAAGCCTTTCTTAAATTGGTACTCAAGGACTCCTCGGTAATCAGATCCCCTCCTTCCGCCCTAAGAGCAAGAGTAGATCCTGTGGTGTTAAGAGACTTGGGTTCGAGGTCAAGCTGATTAGCTTGTTTGCATTTCTTGGACCTCTGTTAGCTTCAATTTTCTCATTTGTAAACTGGGATTAATAATAATACATAGATCTCAAAATTGTTGTGGGGATCAAATGAATGAGTGCTGGTGAAAACACTCTGGAAGCAATAAACACTGTACCACGGAAGAATAGCGCAGACATTGAGTGAACACGTGCGTGAAATGCCAGGTCGTATTCTTACTCGGATCTCACAGCACCTAGAAAGCCTATTGCAGGTTCCACCTTAGCAATAACATAACGGAGCACACGTGGGCTAAACAGTGCATCCCAGTCACACCGCAGCCCATGGCAGAGCTGGGAGACTAACACAGCCCGTAGGGCCCTGGAGCTCGCGCCTTCCCCACCGTGCAGCCCTGCAGTCACACAGGGTGACGGTCTGATCCTGACAAAGGGGCATCCATTCGGGCTGCCAGGCTCGCTCTCCCTTTTCCGTGTTTCAGAGCACACCACGCTTATCCCTACCTCCTACCCATATGAACCCTCCTTTCTTCCCTTCTACGGAGCCACATCCTTCACTGCCCAGTTCAACTCCCACCCCTTTCAGCAAATCTCCCTTGCCTGCAGAACCCATTTCTCGTCAGCAAATCTCGCCCAGCCATGTATTTGCGTCCTCCGTGGGCTTCCGCAGGCCAGAAGGATCTAATTGCTGTGTTTTTCAGCATTCAGCGTGATAGAAGTTGCTCGGTGAATACTTCTTGAATAAATACGTATTATCTAATTTACTATTCTTCAAACCCATTTGTATGAATCACTTGGAGCAATTGTTAAAAATACGTTTCTGTGCCCTATGCTGGACCCGCTAAATCAGCAACTCTGGTGGTGGGTGGAGCCAGGAAATATATAGTTTAACAAGCTCTTCAGGTGATTGTTGTGGACAGGTAAGGCTGGGAAGTACTGGTCTCATTCAATGATTGGTAAGCAGGGTATACACCTGAATCTCCTAGGAAGCTTTCAAAGCGAGCAAGGCCATTTTCACCTCCACCTGTCTCAGAGATTCTGATTCATGAAATCTAGGATATTTTTAGAAAAGCTTCTTAGGTGATTCTTATGTTTCCCTTTGCCATCCCTGCCTCAGTTAAGAACCCATTTCTATTGCTTCATGTATAAGCACTGTGATCAGCAACCTGCCACTTCCCATCCCCCCATCCCAACCACAAAAGAGACTAAAATATTGGTGGTAAACATGGTGTCCTATAACTTTGAATCCAACACAATGCCAAGGGCATAATGGTCTTCAATGGGAAATTATTCAGTTGATTTAAAAGTTCTATTCCATTCCCTATTGCTACCCCATCTTCCATCTAACTAGCTTTTAACTCTACCATGTATCCAAACCTACTTTTGGTTGAATTTACTGTGTCTTCTCATTTACCCACTTAGGTATCTTCTTACACTGGAATCCATGTTAAGTTACTTCAGAACCTGTCCTCATTAGAATCAGTGCATTCTGATTTATTCAGGCCATTGACGTAAGCCCTACATCACATTTGAAGCACACCCTGGCTGCCAGTGAACCTCTGCCCTTGCTCTTGGTAATGATATATGTCCACAAGATCAATTTTACTGCAAATGAATCATGGGTATCCCTGCGATGTGACTGATTGGACCAACGAGGACTGCTCACCCAGAAAACATCTCCCCAACAGACCTGCCCAGGTGCTTAGAATTTCTAATAAGACAACTATACAGTCCCTGACCATCAGAACAATGCAAACATAACAAGAAGGCATAGTAACACCCATAAACACCCACTAGTTTGTCCAGTTAGCTCAGAAGAAGACCATGA
The DNA here is from genome assembly GCF_004348235.1 of Phoca vitulina. Taxonomy (NCBI): domain Eukaryota; kingdom Metazoa; phylum Chordata; class Mammalia; order Carnivora; family Phocidae; genus Phoca; species Phoca vitulina. Next base: position 49,526,987 of record NW_022589705.1, read on the forward strand.
GAGTAGAACATGGGTTGAGTCAGCTTTGCTAGATGGGAGAGGGGAAGGGCTGATCTGCCTAGCACTTGAGGGCTAAGGGACTCTACTAAGGCTCTGTGAGATCCATGTATTTGTGACAAAGACAGGTGCTGACAAGGGCAAAGATGCTTGATGAAGCTGGGAAGTCATCGTGTAATGCTTTGTCTGAGAACACAGGAATGAAATAGGACACTCTGATCACTCGATTCAATTTCTAACCTCACATCCTCCCTCAACACAGTATTAATAGGCTGATACTCATTACTCGTTTGGTGTTCTCATCCTCTTATTTGCCCTCTCTCTCACTCTTGTTTCTCTTCCTGTCTCTAAGATCCTTTAAACATGCTACTTTCCCTCAGGCCTTGATTTTCACTCTTCCAATTCTCCTCAAATGTGAGATGAGTTGGTAAAGAAGAGGAAAACAGGGAGCACCTGGGTGGCTCAGTCACTGAAGCAACCGACTCTTGACTTCAGCTCAGGTCACGATCTCAGGGTCATGGGATCAGGCTCTGCACGGGGCATGGAGTCTGCTTGAGATTCTCTCTCACCCTCTGCCTCTTCCCTGATCTCTCTTGTGTGCACAATCTCCCTCTCTTAAAAAAAATTAGGAAGATTTTTTTTTTTTTTTAAAGAAGGGGAATAAAGACTTCAATGAAGAATGCATTTGGCTGTTTTGTAGTTGATGTGTGTGTGTGTGTGTGTGTGAGAGAGAGAGAGAGAGAGAGAGAAAGTGACTCATTAATTCTCTATTTTCCTTAAAGAGAATTGGGATTTCACTGTATTATGTAATTATATATGAGGTTTGGATTTCTTTCTTTTCTTTCTTGTCTATCCCTCCCTTTTCCTTAAGTTGCTTTGGGTTGCAATAAAGGCCAAACAATCTGCCATTGTGTATAATTTGCACACAAGCTGCCAAGCTGGCTGCCAGGTTTAGTCTTGATGTGATCAAGAATGGTTGAGTTACAAAGCCACTGAGAAAACCGGTTTTCTACAGGAAATAGAAATTTATTAAAATCAGACCTCCACAAATGCCCTGGCTGTTAGGCTGGCAGGCGGCCAAATCAGCTGGGCTGGGAGGGAAGGAGACCTGTGACGCGCTCTTCCAGCCCTGACTCAGGCCAGGCGGGGGGCACCGCAGGGGCCTGGAGACGCATCTGCCGGGCATACAAAAGAGCCTCCATGTGATTCCACCTAGGACACCAGAATTTTGGTCTTCTCTTTGCTTTAATTTCCAGGTTGTCTAGGGGGCGCCATTTGTGGAATCTGGACATTCAGGGGCTCCAAACTACATTTCAACTGAAATCTGATCTACTTGTAGCTTTTCCCCAGCAGGATAAAATGTTAAGACCTTTATGGAATCTTGGGTTCTTATCGCAACAGAGTTCCTTAACTTCTGAGCCTTAGTGACCTCATCTCTACAATGTGAACAATACTCACCCCATGAATTGTGAACTTAAGTGAAATAATGCCCAGTGACTGATAAGGACTGCTATTGTTACCTCCTCCCACCCCAGCACTGGGTGCAGAGGATGACTGGCCCTCTCTAATTACCCACCGTGTTTGGACACTGCTTCAGTGCAGGGCCCATGGGCCTGAGGTGGCACCAGCCTGACTCCCCAGCTTCTCCTCTAACCCTCCAATGCACTAACAATAGCTAACATTTACTGAAGGCTTACTTGGACCAACAATCAGTCCACCCACTTTTTAGAAAAATTTTTTTAAAGATTTTATTTATTTGCAGGAGGGAGGGGCAGAGGGAGAAGGAGAAGCAGACGCCTTGCTGAGTAGGGAGCCCAACACAGGGCTCCATCCCAGGACCCTGGGATCATGACCTGAGCCAAAGGCAGATGTTTAACCCACTAAGCCACCTACGTAACTCTGAGACACAGAGTTTTAAGGTAGTTTGTTACACAGCAAAAGCTAACTGATACACTATTTGATCCCTTCCTTTTGTGAGCAACTACCACACCCTTATAGATGTTAGGATAGACATAATAGGGACACTATCTCTGTGCAAAAATAGATAACCCTAGTACATAGAAAGATCGTACCTATGACTTGACTTTAGAACAAACTGGACTGACGGATTTTGGTAAAATCATGAGCTGGTGTTTTAAAGTGCAGAGATTCATATTTTTCTTAAAGTTCACATATCTCTTTTTAAATTGGAAGACAAAGTGAATTTGGAAGATTGTATCTATTTGGATCTGAACTTCCGAAGCTTCTTGATGAAATTCAGACTTTTTTTTTCCATTTCCAAATATTTTAGTTTAGTAGTAATTGTGTGTTTATTATTTTTGGCAAAGTGAGATAGGATATCTGTTAGCTGCTCTGACCAAAACAAGATGGCATGTTCTGGAGGTTTACTTCTTTGTAAGGTAAGTAAATGTTCAGTTTCATGTAGCTATCTCGTGAGCCTGAACATTCTTTAGATATTCTTTGAAAAGTTTCTTTTAACTTTTTCTGGTGAAATTAAGATTGTTAAAGGTAAAAAAGAATTCTTGAGATTTTCTGGTTCTCTGTTTGTACAAATCAGATTTCTTAATATGGGACCATGGCTCTGGACTTCTTTTATCCCTAAGGCAATCAACTGAGGGCCCAAGTCTGGGAGACTTAGATATAAGTCTCAAAATGTTCTCATTTATAGAGTGAAAGCAGTTCTGCAACTCAGAGCTTTTCTGACATGTCAGTCTTGAATGCTGAGTCCTCCCCACCAACTCCCCAGGGACACTGCACTTTACCACTCTTAGATAATGATCTGAGTTGCTCTTGATCATGGAGTACCTTGTTCTCCCATCAAGGTCTCTTGGGTCTAGACCTGCAGTTCATGCTGGATGATGACATTAAGCCATCACTTTCTGGGGCCACCCTGGGTCTGACCAGCCCTGACTGCTGCTGTGTTCTAGGGCACTGTGGTCTAAGCACACCTTCGTTTATGGCATGTCAACAGACAGCCTACATCATTGAAGTCTACAAATTCTGAAATACAGAATGGGCCTAATCATCCCATTATTGATTCATTCTAAGCTATCTTATGATTGAAAAGAAATTCCTTCAAGGAGGGCTCTGTATCATGAATTTTTATACCTACTGGTTTCATGGGAAATGTTAAAAGCCTGTGTCTTAGGCCAGCCAGGATATTTGGTAATGCAACCAAGATGTAAATGCCTAGAATTCCTATAGTCTCAATTCCCTGTCTCCCATCTGAGTCAAAGTGACCTGGACATTTTTGCAAGTACAAAAATATAAAATACAAATGGATATATATATATATAATTACCCATTTTCTCCCTTATCAATTATTAAATGCATTTTAAAATGTGGCAAAAGATATTGAAAACTACCTATTGAATCAGCAATGAATTAAAATAATGAATGTATGGATAAATTATTAACAGGACTGACTTTAAATTTGCTAGCAGTTTTGGTTTCTAACACTGAAGACATTGACTCTTTTTGAGGTAGGCGTTTGCTCTGAAACAGAGGAATAGCATCCAGCATCACTCCCCTTTCCTGTTCTCTCCTTCTTCCACACAGAGGCGAAACACAGTGGTTAAGTCTGGAGCTTTAGCAGCTATGTTTTAATTATGAAGCAAAAGGTCTGAAGACAAAAGCCAATGCTCCAAAAATGTCAGAGTAGAAATAGAGAAAAAGCTTGATCTTTGATGGCATCATTGCATAACTAGCTGGACCACTGCCAGTAACTTCCCATCTCAGGGCTCCTTGCTTTATGAGAAAAATAAGTCTCTATTTCTTTAATCCTCTAGTAGGTCTTCTGTGAGTCATAGCTGAATGTGGAAAAAAGTTTACTTCTAGTGATCACATGATATGAGAACTCAGAGTTATAACCTGGACATTTTTGAACATTAAAGTAACATCTTATTAATAGCCTTTATTGGTGACATAGATTGAAGTTTATTTTAGACTTACTATAAATTAATTATTACATATACACTTAGCCAGAACAGCATCTTAATTATGTAGTTTGACTTCGAAATGGATAGCAGCTTGTGGACACATCTGCTATATATATGACTTTAGAGAAAACATTTGTCTCTATCAGTAGAGCATCGTTAACATGAGCTACTTGTTGAGACACATAAAAAGCCTCAGGAGATCAGATTGGATATCGCAATTGTATTGTTGAAACAGAATTCAACTTGTAAATATAATTGTCCTTGGTCATTCGAGTGGTCACTTTTCATTTCAATTCTAGTCTGGTCTCTAGAACTTAAAAGTGAGATGAAGAGACAGAAAGAGGGTTTGGACATTCAGGCCGTGACAAAAAGCAAAAAAGGCTGGAGCTGGTTAGTACAGATAGTAGGAGAGTATGGAACTCTTAAAATTAGCCTTCAGATCTATTAAGGGATACTGTTCAGAAAATGAAAACCAGCTGTTCTCCATCTTTTATGATGAAAACCTCAAATCAAGTAGGCTTATGCTTTTGTATCTGGGAATCAGATTAGCCAAAAAGAACTCCCTCTTGAAAGGTGAATATTGAATATTCCTCCTGGGACTGAATATTTGGGTAAGATTTAGATCTCACTCTCCGGAGACAGTGGCTTAAATTTAATTCTGGGACTCCCAAAACAAAACAAAACAAAAAGATAATTAAATTCTGGTTCTCTTTATACCCTTTGTTAATAAACAAATAAGCAGAGATGCCTAGGACAGGGTCTCCTGCGATCCCCCACCCCACCCAACAATGCTTGGCATTTACTCTTTAGGGACAACCATGGCCGGTAGGTGAGAAGCCAGAAGGCAAAAGGCTCTCTAGGTGGAGGACTGGCCCTGGAGCCTTCTGGCTTTCTGCCAGCCCCCAGAGAAATTCCTCTTTCCCTCAGGTAGGAGGCAAAGCAGCTCTCAGTGGATGCACGATGTCTGGAAGTCATTAAACAAAAACCTGAGCTTTACTGTTCTCTCTTTATACTCATTCTCATCTACAAGAGGGTGGTGTCTGTGTGGTCCTGCCTGAAGGCAGTGGTGAGGACTGACGGATTTCTTCAGGAGGTTGGTTCTACGATTTTATCAATGTGCATAATGTGTAAGCTCTGGGTCATTTTCCTCTTAGTAAACCTTTCCCAGCACTGAGTAAACAACTTCCTGGGAAGGGAAAACAAAATATTCCTGCTTTTATAAAATGTTCGTGTGCCATGCAAGCCTTTAAAAGCATAGTAAGATATCTGGTGCCTGGCTTCTAGGGAAGTCCGGGCACCTCGGCTAGAGTACAGAAACTAGCAGCTAACTGGCGCCATCTGGAGGGAAAGAAGAGTCTAAACAAAAAGGCGAAATTTAAAAACCTAACTCTGGGGTTCTAATGACAAAATCCAAACATTATAGGAAATTTTCAAAAAATGGAATCTCCTGTTCCTTTTCTCCTGTCTTCTCTGAAAGCACCTGGACTTATAACAAGGAGGCTGGGACTCATGTTCACACAGGACCTCAAATTTAGACTTGACATCTCTCTCCAAATTAGGCTGTGTACTCAGTCATGGGGCTTCATTATAAAATGAGCCCAACCCCCAGTGGCACCACTTGCACCGTGTTAATCATATTAGAAATAAATCTTGGAATTATATTGTGTCACGAAGTGTCAACCACTGATAATTTACATCAAAATCACCTGGGTATTTCATAAAACTGCCAATTTATTAGGCTTTCTGAATATGAATTTCTTTCACACTTCATTAGAACAATTACTGGGAGGAAGTAAAATGTGCTTTTTATTTTATCAAACATATATATGGCACTTACTATGGGTTAGGCACTGTTCTTTTTTTTTTTTTTAAGATTTTATTTATTTATTTGACAGAGAGAGCAAGAGAGCACAAGCAGGGGGAGCAGTAGAAAGAGAGGGAGAAGCAGGCTCCCCACCAAGCAGGGAGCCCGATGCGGGGCTCGATCCCAGGACTCTGGGGTCATGACCTGAGCCGAAGGCAGACACTTCACCATCTGAGCCACCCAGGCGCCCCTGGGTTAGGCACTGTTCTAAGCACTTTACAAATATTAATGTACTGATGTATTAGGTCTTCTCAACAACTATAGGAACCTAGGTGTCATTATTATCCATCCTTGACTGATTAGGAAACCAAGATGCAGGAAGGTTAAGTAATTTGCCCAAGGTTACAAGGCTAAGTGGCATATGACAGAGTCAGGCTTTTTTTTTTTTTTTCCTTTGTTTAAGGAAAACACTCCTATTTTGGCTTTCATGTATTTTTAGTATATTTTTTCTGTTTACATCCCAAAGTAGAAAATATGAATATAACTATAGCTGGGTAATGAATGCAGTCTGATATGTTAGGAAATGTTCTCATTGCCTTGAATAAAGAGAAATAGCAAATAGTCACAGTAATTAACAGATAGTAAATATTCACTATGTCCTATGCTCTGTTATAAGTAATACATCTTATTTAATTCTTTTGAAAACTCTAGAGATAGGTAAAACTGTAACAAATAGGTTAAAAGCAAAAGAATAGGGGCACCTGGGTGGCTCAGTTGGTTAAGCCTTCAGCTCAGGTCATGATCCTGGGATCCTGGGATTGAGCCCCATGTGGGGCTCCCTGCTCAGTGGGGAGCCTACCTCTCCCTCTCCCTCTGCAGCTCCCCCTGCTTGTGCTCTCTCCCTCTCTCTCTCCCTCTGTCAAATAAATAAATAAAATTTCTTTTTAAAAAAAGCAAAAGAATAGAAAAGGATATACCATGTTAATATTAATCAGAAGAAAACTGGACTGGCTATATGATTATCAGACAAAGTAGATTTCAAAGCAAAGAAAATCATTTCATAATGATAAATGGGCCCGTTCATCAAGAAGACACAATAACCTTAAATGTTTTCAAACCTAACAACAAAGATTCAAAATACACAAAGCAAAAACTGATAGAACTGATGGGAGAAATAGGTTAACCTACAGTTTCAGAGAGCTCAACACATCTCTCTCAATAACTGATAGAACAAGCAGAGAGAAAATCAGTGAAGATGCAGAAAACTTGAACAACACAATCAACCAGTTTGACCTAACTGACATTTTTTTAAAAGACTTTATTTATTTATTTGAAAGAGAGAGAGAGCAGGAGTGGGGAGGAGCAGGAGAAGCAGGTTCCCCACTGAGCAGGGAGCCCCATGCGGGGCTCCATCCCAGGACCCTGGGATCATGGCCTGAGCAGAAGGCAGACGCTTAACCAACTGAGCCACCCAGGCACCCTTGGATAACTGATTTTTGACAAAGGTACTAAGATAATTCACTGGAGGAAGGATAGTCTTTCAACAAATGTTGCTGGGACAACTGAATATCCATATGGGAAGACATGAATGCAGGAAGGGAGGGAGGGAGGAAAAAGGGAGGGAGCAAGAAAGGGAGGAATGGATGGAGGAAAAAGAAAGGAGGATGGAGGAAGGAAAGAAAAGAGATAGGAAAGAAGGAAGGAAGGGGGGAGAGAGAGAAACACATACAAACTTTGATTCATTCCTTTTACCACATACAAACATTAACTCAAAATGGATCATAGACCTAAATAGATAATATAAAATTATAAAATTTCTACAAGAAATAATAAAAGAAAATCTTTGTAATCTTGGATTAGGCAAGAATTTCTTAGATACAACATCAAAAACAATCTATACAAGAAAAAAAATCGGTAAGTTGGATTTTATCAAAACTAAAAACTTCTATTCTTTGAAAGAACTGTTAAGACAATGAAAAGACAAGTGGCAGACTAGTCACTAGTTTGCAAATTTTCTATCTGTAAATCATTTATCTGATAAAGGATTTGTATCCAGAATACAGAAAGAACTCTCAAAACTTAGTAATACAAAAACAACCAACCCAGTAACAAATGGATAAAAGCTTTCAATAGATATTTCATCAGAAAAGACAGAAGGATGACAAATAGGTACATGATAAGATGCTCATCATCACAGCCATTAGGGAAATGCAAATTAAAATGGGATGCCACTTCACATCCTTTAGAATGACCAACACTTAAAAGACTGATCATACCAAGTGTTGGCCAAAATGCAAAGGAATTCTCATACACTGCTGGTGGGAATGTAAAATTGTAAAATTCCTTTGGAAAATAGTTTGGCAATCTCTTAAAAACTTATGCACCATATGATCCAGCCATTTACACGAATGTTCGTATCATCTAGCTTAATCTTCTATTGTTGCATAATAAATTCCCACAAATTTAACAGCTTAAAAACAACACACATTTGTTATTTTGTAGTCCAGGTATGGCCTAGCTGGGTGCTCAGGATCTCACAAAGCTGAAATCAAGGTGTTAGCCATGCTGCATTCCTTTCTGGGAGTCAGGTCTTTTCCAAACTCACACAGTTATTGAAAGATTCAATTTCTTGCAGTTGGAGGGCCAAGGTCCCTATTTTTTTGCTGGCTGCCACCCAGGAGCTACTCTTAGCTCCTAGAGGTTGCAGGCAGTCCCTGGCCGTGCAGCCCTTTTTTACAATATGACAGCTTATGTCCTCAAAGCCAGCAGAAGAAACTCTGTCTGCTAAGATGGAGTCTTAGGTAATGCAACATAATGACAGCAATGACTATCCAATCACCTTTGTCATATTCTACTGGCTAGAAATAAGTCATAGGTTTTATTCACACTCATGGGGAGGGGATCATAAAAGGGCATGACTCACTGTTGGTAATCTGCAGGTAGATCTGCCACACCAGCTTTTATATTTATAATAGTCTCAAGTTGGAAACAACTCAAATGCCCATCAACAGGGGAAAGGATAAATAAATTGTGGTATATCTATACAGTGGAATACTACATGACAATAAAAATAAAAGAATAACATATACAAAGCATGAATCAATCTCAAAATAATGCTGAGTGAAAGAAGCTAGGCAAAAACAAGTATTTACAGTATGATTCTATTTACATAAAAATGTAGAAAATTCACAATAATCTATAATGACAGAAAGCATATCAGTGATTGCCTGGAAATGAGAAGTGAAGGCAGGAAGTGCTCGGGCAGGAGAGAGGTATTACAAAGAGGTATGAGGAAACTTTGGGGGCTGACAGATGGGTTCACAATCTTAATAGTAGTGATGATTACATGAGTGTCAGAATTTATCAAATTGGACACTTTAAATAGTTCAATTTATTGTATGTCAATCATACCTTACTAAAGCTGTTTTAAAAAATCTAACATCTTTTTTCAGAATCAACTCTTTCAAGGTATTCCTGCTTATTAATAAAAGCTTCCCTTTTTGTCACTTTAAAATTCACCAATTTGCTAAATTTTTCAAGTTTATTTTTTAACAGCAGATTCTATGACAGTGAAACAGGACCTTTTGTATGAGGTGGAGAATTTGTGACAACTGTTCGTATGTGGGTCCTACATTATGAAATATCTGAGTCTGGATTACACAAACAGAAAATTTCAATATAATATAACTGTACACATACATACACATATGCAGAGAGAGGAATAGAGAGAGAGACAGACCGAGACTTAGCCCAGCCTGGGGTGGGTCTGAGGCATGCAGAGAAGATTTTATGGAAATGATGAATTACGCTTTAAGAGATGAATAGGAGTTAGTCAAGTGAAGAAGGGAAAAGGCATCCCAGATAGAGAAAGTGGCATAAGCAAAGGCAGGGGAGAGCATGTTACATGTGGAGAGGCATACAGAGTTTGGTAACATTAGGCACAATGTGGGAAGTTGTGGTGGATGAGGTTGGAGAGGGTGGGTGATTTGGACATTCTCTAATAAGAGGAGATTCTCTGAAGAATTTTAGGAAAATGAATGATGTCCTTAAAGAAAAGTATAATCCCACCTATTTATTAAAAGGGCTTCATAATAGGGCGCCTGGGTGGCTCAGTCGTTAAGCGTCTGCCTTCGGCTCAGGTCATGATCCCAGGGTCCTGGGATCAAGTCCCACATCGGGCTCCTTGCTCCGCGGGAAGCCTGCTTCTCCCTCTCCCACTCCCCCTGCTTGTGTTCCCTCTCAGGCTGTGTCTCTCTCTGTCAAATAAATAAATAAATTCTTTAAAAAAAAAAAAAAAAAAGGGCTTCATAATATAAAGTAATGGTAAGAACAGGAATGAGAAGATGGATTTGAGACATCTAAAAGATAATATTGCAAGTCTTGGTGATCAATTGACCGTAAGTGAAAAAGAGAAGTCTATAGTGATCCCCAAGTTTTTATCTTGTGATTGTTCCATTAACTGAAAAAGAAACACGAGAGACAGAAGGTAGAGGAGGAGAAATGAGTTTAAACCAGGCATGTTGAGTTTCAGAGGCATGGGGGACGTTGAAGTGAAGATGCCTTTAAAGGCAGGTAGAAAAAAGGTCAGGGAATGACAATATGTGTGGGAGGTAAAACTCTGACAGTGGCAACATTTTTCAAGAAAAATGTATAGAGAAGAGCATTGGGCTGGAACCCAAAAGAATCTTTCACCAAGGGTCAGAGATGGAAGGGAAATTCCTATTGAAGACCCAGAACGAATGGCCAGAGTTATAGTGAAGGTAATTAAATAAACTATCCTGTTCTACTGATTAATGTCTCTATTCCAAAAATGTGTTCTCTATCCGTCCTTCCCCCATCACCCACTTTTACCCCCAGGTCTTCTGGTTGCAAGAAAATAAAGCAACAAACGTAAGTTCTTTTAAGAAAGAGATTAAATGAAAAGAATAAAGTACAATATATGACAGCTGATATCAAGGAAATATTTTTGGTTGACTGTCATGGTCCTTTTGGGTTTAATTTCTTGGTGACTGCTGTATATCTGTTGACAGTCTACGTGTTTGTCCTCCTAGAAAACCACAAGAGAAGAGTCAGAGGCCCAGCCTCCATCAGTGTGACCATCCGTAAAATGCCTCTTTCGACCACATTCTATAATTTCATTGAGGTATTGGATGGGCCATTCACAATGGTACTTTTTATTGGGTATAAAAATAACTCTGATTGTTATCAAGTTGGGCGGGATCATGAAGCTGGCTCTTCTCTGTGTTTTGCCATTGACAAAAGGAGGGAAAATCTGGGATAGCTGCTAGAACTTTGTGGTTCTGGCTGTGGAGGATAATGAAAGTGTTAGGCAATACCATCACTGGGGGCCTTATTGTCTGAACTCCCACAGGCAGACTTGAAGACATCTAGCTAGCCAGGGAAGTGTCCAGACACCAGAGTACATACAACAACTTTTTCTTTTTTCATAGGAAGTAAAATCAGTTTCTTTAGAAATGAGGGAGAGGCCTATTTAACAACTAGATCCAAGGTCAGGCATCTATCTATGTCTCTATATAGCTAACATATTTATATGTATACATATTTATGGTGTTTGCAGGAAGAGATGTGTGTATAGGTAGGTGGCCTCAAAACAAGCCTCTTCAAAGGTGAGGCAATAAACATTAAAAATGAGAGATAGAAGTGATCAACAATATTGAATATAGCCTAGAGGTCCAGTAAGATAAGGTAGCTATTGTATTTTGGCAATATGGAAGTCTTCGGTGATCCTAGTGAATTTTAATCAAGTAATATAAGCAGAAGACAGATTTTATTGTGCAGTGGAATGCAAATGGGAAGTGAACCTAAGAAATAAAGATGGCAAATGATAGACTGTTATCAATAAACATAACTGAGAAAATATGAATAATATAGTGTTTGCTTTTGTTTTTTAAAGATTTTATTTTTAATCTCTACACCCAGCATGGGGCTCAAACTTACAACCCTGAGATCAAGAGTCCCATGCTCCACCAACTGAGGCAGCCAGGTGCTCCTGAATAATATAGTGCTGAGGGAAGTAGAAATATAGGGTCAAAGGTAGAGACATATTTTAAAATAGGAGAGACCCGAGTACATTTTCAGGTTGAGACAATGCAGCAAAAAGAGAGGAAGAAAATAAAGATATGAGAATATGAGGGGATAAGGTCCAAGAGGAAACAGAACATGTTTTCTGGGAGAAAACAGAAGAGGAACATTGGTGGATGGATGACATCTCATCCCCTGAATATGGAGGAAACATGACACTAAACCAGGCAGATGTAGACATCTGTAAAGATCCCTCTCTTTGGTTAATGTCCAGCCTTTGAAGCTCCCGAGTGCTCCCCTCCTACCCCAGCCTCTTCCTGACTCATATCCTGCCCCTGCCTGCAAAAACTTGCATCCCATAGCCTAACAACTCTGGGTGTAATACCATTGATTGAAATGCCACAATGAATACCCCTAATTTGGTTAACTTAGCTTCAAACAATGAAGTAGAGGCTCAAAAAATTCAAAGAAACATATTCAGTGATTTGTACTTATATTTCTAATGTGTACTTGACATGAGAGCATGAGGCCAACTTCAAAAAAAAATGGAATCCAAGTTCCAAAGTTGCCTCATGAAGCCCAGCTGTGGTTTTAAATCCTGGAGCATCAGGCTGAATCTTCTAAAACATCTATATCAAGAGTGTTAGTCCAGGCGACCAGGTCTTCTGCTTCTTCTTCCCATGACTCATTTGCATTATCATCATCTGGTAAAGCTACACTCCTCCACCTCTCCTTTGTTCTACCAGTCTTCATGACAATGTCCATTTCAGTCTGTGAGTCAGCAAAATTTTGAACTATAAGAGGAAATATAAAAAAAATTAATAGACATGGCAGGGAACACAATAAAAAGAGATGTGTTCCTGCATTTTGGGGATAGAGCCTAAGATCAGGTAGTGAATGCAAGCAACTTTTTAAAACTCTAAATTTTACATTTTGCAATTACTTTGTCATAAATCATTCCTTCCATTCTGGTCAGTCTTCTTTATGCTTTGTTAGTTCATTCATCTAACGTGTAATTACTGAGTCCCCACCAAGCACTGGTAGGCATGGAAGGGAAACAGCGTCTGAGAGTGCTTCAGCAGCACAAGGGTGGAACTGTTGTGTGTAAGTGAAAACAGGCTTGGATTTTGACAGAGGGGCAGTTTGCTGAACAGAGAAGGGCAAAGAACGAAGATATGAGCACTCTAGACTGAGAACACAGCACATACCAAGGCACAAAGGTATAAGAGGACTTGACAGGTTTGGAGGTAATCAAAGTTGACACATCAGCATTTATGCTGAGCCAACTGCTGTGCTAAGCAGTCTACGTGGATAATATTATTTAACTTAGATACGACCCTTGTGACAGGTAGGTATTACTATCCTTATTTTATAGATGAGGAAATTGAGACTGAGTGACCTACAGTAACTTGTCCAAGGACACCCAGCTAATAAGAATTGATTCCAGGTCCATCAGATCCCAAATCCCTGGGTTACAGTGGAGAGTTGGGTGGGGCTGGCTAGTTAGGCTGAGGCCAGATTAGGAAAGCCTCCTATATCATGCAAAAAAGATTCATCTTTTACTATAGGTCTTGTAAATAGGGAAATAAACTAATTACGTTTAAAGGAAGAATATAGATATAGTATCTATATTGCTCAATATTTCTACCCAGCATGGGGAACTTGGTTTTAGGAATGTTTAACCCTAGTCGTGCTATTTATGTTTTGCTATAGTTGCCACCTAATTCATTGCCTAGTAAGGGATCCAGGACAAATTCTGTTGTCTCATATGTCATTTCCCCAATTACATATCCAATAAACCTTGTAATATTCATTGCCTTCTAGTTGTGCTATGGACAAGGGTTATGATCAAGTTGTTTTCTTGGTCTCTTTGTTTTATAGAAAGACTTGTAGAGAGCTATGAGTTTAGACAACTGCCCTTATCCTAGGAGAATCTTGAGGTCTCCAACGATTGAGTTTTTAGTTTTGTATTTTAATATTTACCTCTAGCTTTCATTAGTTTAACTGTGAATTCTGTCTTTCCCTTGAGAAAACCTACTTTATTTTCTATGAACACATCATTGATAGACTAACTCCAGTCCTTTTTAACCAGGTTTAGACTGTTCTGAATTTACATGTTTTGGGGTATGAGAGATTCAGAGCCCAATTCAAACCAGTTTAAACAATAGGCAAATGTCTTAATCTCACAGAAGAGGAAAATCAGAGGTAGGGCAGAACTGAATGATCCAGTGACTCAACAATATCATGAGGGACCAGTTCTTTCCACTGATCTGCTTTCCCATCTTTGGTGTTGTTTTCATCTTCAGACTCATAGCAAGAGAGCTGTAGCCATTCTAGTACTCACATCAGACATGGCAACATCCAGAGGAAAAAAAGGGGTCTTTCTCTCCAGAGTCTCATTTTTAAGAGTAGGAAAACCACCCCCTGGAACCCTCAGCATACTTCCTCTCAGGCAGAATTGTGTCACATGCTGCTCCTAAGCAAGTTCCTGGCAAGGAAAATGGGATTACCATGATGGGCTGATACCAGTTGTTGGCCAGGAATGAATGCTGAAAGTCAATCAATCACTTTGACCATTTGCCCTCTAGCTTCTGCTCTGTTAAAAACAAGAACTAACAAACAAAAACAAAAAAACCAGCAAAAACCAAAAAAAAAAAACCCAAACCATAAAAACCTCCTCAGAAGCATAAAAAGAAATTCTGGCTAGAGTAGCTGACCATAATGTAAAACAAATATAAAAATATTTCCTTACGACACAGAAAAAATATTATTTTGAACTTCCTTCCTCCAGAAAATCTTAAGTATTATAAATCCCTCCAAGAAACCTTGGATTTACTAGTTGGAATCAATACTAAAGATGGGAATTCTGTTACTATGTTAACAAAATAACTTCTGAAAGCACAAACACTAATTGCCGTAGAGTTTGTATGCCTTTCTGGGGATGGATTCTGGAAACTCATATATACATATACATATATATATATATATATATTTTTTTTTTTTAATCTGAAAATAATTTAATTGGTAAAGGTATTAAAATTTATTCTGACTGGTGAGCTCTGATTATTGCCAAATGGTTTATATCCATTCACTTCTGTTCCAGTCTGGGTTCAGTTAGGAAAACAGAGGCACTATAGCTAATACAAGAACGAGGAGTTTAACATAGAAAATAGGGATTACACAGGTGTGGGGAGATGCAGGGGAGTGAAAGTCTGGAAGGCTACAGCCGGAGAACTGGAAAAGCAGTCACTACCTACTTTTTAGCCTGATGTGGAAAAACCAGGAGTTCATGGGGCAGTGCAAGGAGCTGTACACACCTAGCCACCCAAAGTGGGACAAAAATTGAGAGTTCATGGAGATATTTGTGAATCCATCGTATCTGTAAAGTGGGAGTTTGTGAAGAGTTGCATGAAATTGCAGTCTGAGGAAACTGCCAATTTCTCAGGAATTAATGGCCTCTGCCTCCCTTCTACCTCCTAAATCTTTGATGTATTTTTCTCATTAGCAAACTATGATATGCTAACCCCCTCTACAAAAGAGGAGCACAGAGTTCATTCCTTTTTCAACCGAGTCATGCTTCCCTTTCATATGCTGTATAAGCTCACTATTTCGACATAATAAGCAACCACAACATCTCGGCGGTGAGCATTTGTCCAGATCACATGTCTGCAGGTCCACCAGAGATTGGCTTATCTGGGCTGGGGGTGGCTGGGGAGCTTATCTGGGGAAGCCCAGCTCTATGGCTCTCATCTTCCTCTGTGACCCGAAGGCTAGTCCAGGCATGCTCTTGTGATGGTGGCAGATGTGAAAAAGAGCAGGCCAAATTGCGCAAGCTGTTCCCAAACTCCGGGCATACCACACCCACCAACAGTCCACTGATCAAAACAAGTCACATGGCAAAATTCAAAGTCAAGGGTCAAGGGAGTATATTTTGCCTATGGAGGTAGAACAGGATAGTGAATATTTCTTTTGTTCTTTTTTAAAGATTTATTTATTTATTTTGGGGGAAGAGAGAGAGAGAGTGAGTGTGTTGTTTAGGGTAAGAGTGGGAGAGTGGGAAGAGATGTTACTGAAAAGGCAGATAGACATTAGAGCATTAAGGACTTTGCCATGTCAAAGAGTATAAATTTTATCCTGAACGAAATGGAGAACAAAGGATTTTAGACTCAGAAAAACATAAGCAGATGTGAGCTGTAGAAAGAAGTCTGACAAAGCATGAGCAGGAATTATTGTAATCATCAACTCAACCAAAAGATCTCTTCCCCTCGTACAGATGTGAGGGTGTGGAGAGGACAGAGTTTGCAGAGAGCAGAGAGTTCATGGAGGAAGCAGAGTCTGGCTGGAAAAGGCAATGTTTCTCACCAAGGCTTGCAGGTACCCTGAAATGTAGAAGGTGGCAGAGTGGAATAGAGAAGATTGAGGCTGGTCAGTCAGATGAGGGAGTCTAAGTGGTACACCAAACCAGGAAGGAGGAAGAAAAGTAGAATCTGAGCTGGGGAAATGCAAGTCAGAATAATGGAAACAGGGCTCTTGGAAAACCACTGAATGAAGGCTGCTGCCTCTGCCTGCCATGTCTATGCTCTTGTGTTTGAAGGACAGGGGGTCAGTGAAATGTGATAACTAGGACTTCTAGTCCTTTCCTATTCACAAAGAATGTTTACATACATGGAGTCACTTAGTCACAAGAATCCTGTGTGTTAGGGCAGAATATTAGGTACTAGTATTTACTGAACATCTTCTATGTATTCAGTACTGGCTGAAGATGCAGAAACTGAAACTCAGAGGTTAAATGCCTTTCTCATAACTGCACAGACCTGGTATCTAAACCCAAGTTCTCTGACCCCAAATGTCTTGCTTTCCCCTCTAAACTAGCTGATTTCTATTATAAGTTACCAACTTTCTTCCTGCTCAAGACCCTCCCTCAACTTATCCCAAGTATTTTTTTTTTTTTAAGATTATATTTATTTATTGAGAGAGAGAGTGAGAGCAAGGGAACACAAGCAGGGGAATGGCAGAGGGAGAGGGAGAAGCAGGCTCTCCCTGATGTGGGGCTCGATCCCAGGAGGCCAGGATCATGACCTGAGCCAAAGGCAGACACTTAAGTGACTGAGCCACCCAGGCGTCCCCCAAATATTTCTTTAAAAAACATTAATTTTAAAAAAGATCACCAAAAACAATTCAACCAACATTATTCCTTTCTTCTCAGCCATATTGCATATATCTCTGAATCTACAGTGATCTTTAGGGATCAGTTTATTTGGTGTTTTTCTTGTTTTGAATGCCTTTATACACCTTGAAACTTAGCCTTAGATTTTCAAATTGTACATTAACCTATTAAAGGGTGGTGAGCTTCAAAGCGTAAGTAATTCAATTTTTTCCCAAGCTCCAATTCCTATGTAAATAATTTACTGAATTTATTTGGTTAGTCAGAAAGAGTTAAAGCAACCTTAGAAGGAGAACACAAGATTAGGCCTCACAGATTTATATTTATCTGAACTGAAAAAAATTTACATCTATTATTATGACTAATATTTTAGTTCTAAAAACAAAGCAAAACAAATAGGGTGAACTCAATGTACTTGGAGTTGGGCAGAGATGGAATCTTTCAGTTGGATAATTGACTTTGGAAGGCCTTCTACTTTCTCTAGCCAGCCGAGCCATGGAAGCAGCATACCTAGAATGAAGAAAAGAAATCATCTAAATTTCCAAGTGAATTCTGAGAAGTGTACATTACTTTTGAGAAAGATAAGGCAAACATATTAAATCAGACAGACAAGCAGAGTAGCAGGGTTTGATTGTGGTGCCATTCTGAGTGTTCACTAGTACAATGGTCAACGGAAATTATTCCAGTATGTTTCCTAGCAGAATAGTCATTACAAAAACAAATATGGTGTAAGATAAATACTGTAAAAGTAATGAAAGCTTCAACTGGTAAGGCAAGGTGCATTTGTTTCCTAGGGCTTCCATAACAAGTTTATTCTCTCACAGTTCTGGAGGTTGATTTTTTTTTTTTAATTAGGAACCGGATGTTGAAATTTTCTTCACTTATTGAGATGATCATATGATTCTTCTTTCTTATTCTATTTTATATTGTCCGAATTTTTCAAATATTAAACCAAGGTTACATTCCTGACATAAACCCCACTTGGTCATGTATAATCATCACAATTATTTATTATATAATTATATATTTATGTTATTTATGATAATTATACAATGGGATTTAATTAGCTAAAATATTTGCATCAATGTATATGAGGTGTATTTATCTGTAATGGGGTTTTTATTTTCTTTCTGGTACTGTCTGGTTTTGTTATTGAGGTAATGCTGACTTTATTTTGTTTGTTTCTTTTTATTTTATGTTTTTAAATTCAGGTATAATTAATATACAGTGTTATATTAGTATCAGGTGTACAATATAGTGATTCAACGATTCTATACATTACTCAGTGATCCTCGTGATGAGTGTACTCTTAATGTACTCTTAATCCTCTTCACCTGTTTCACCATAACCCCCCCACCCCCCTGCCCACCTCCCCTCTGGGAACCATCGTTTGTTCCCTATAGTTAAGAGTCTGTTTCTTTTGTCTCTATTTTTCTTTGTTGATTTGTTTTGTTTCTTAAATTCCACATGACTGAAATCATATGGGATTTGTCTTTCTCTGACTGACTTCTTTCACTTACCCCTGTACTCTCTAGATCCATCCATGTTGTTTCAAATGGCAAGGTTTCATTCTTTTTTATGGCTGAGTAATATACCACTGTGTGTGTGTGTGTGTATATATATATATATATATATATATATATATATATACCACCTCTTCCTTATCCATTCATAAGTGGATGGCCACTTGGGCTGCTTCCATAGTTTGGTTATTGTAAATAATGCTACAGTAAACATATTATTGCATATATCTTTTTGAATTACTGTTTTTATATTCTTTGGGTAAATACCCAGTAGAGGAATTACTGGATCATAGGGTAATTATATTTTAAATTTTTTTAAGAACTTCCATACTCTATTCCACAGTGGCTGCACCACTTTACATTCCCACCAATAGTGAACAAGGGGTTCTTTTTCTCCCCATCTTTGTCAACACTTGTTTCTTGTGTTTTTGATTACATTTTACAATCCTTGAGTACATTTTATAAGATAAATAATAGCTACTTTAAAATCCATATCTACTAATTCCATCATCTCTATTATTTGAGGATCTATTTATATTGATAGATTTTTATTTTGGTTATGGATTATATTTTCCTGCTTATTTGCATGGCTGGGATTCTGGACGTTATAAATTTTCCTTTTTGTGGAATCTTATATATTCTTTTAAATATGGTTGTTCATTGTTCCAGCATGCAGTTCAGTATCTTACAAGTCAGTTTGATATATTCAAGGATTGTATTTAAACTTTCTTATGATTTCTTTATTTATTTATTGAGAGAGAGCCTTGGTCTCTCTCTCAATAAATAAATAAAGAAATCATAAGAAAGTTTAATGCGGGGCTAATATAGCCCTAAGGCATGACCCTTCTGAAGTCTTTCTTCAATGTCCCCTTGAATTAAGAGGTCTTGCACTCTAGCAAGAACACACACTGTTTCTAGCCCTCTGCAACCATTGTGTGAGTACCAAAACAAATAAACAAACACAAAAAACAAAAACAACAAAAAATTGGAATCTTATTTTCCTCAGGACAAATATGATTTTGGAAAATAACATAACTGGGGTGCCTGGGTGGCTCAGTCGGTTAAGTGTCCGACTCCTGATTTTGGCCCAGGTGATGATCTCAGGGTTGTGAGATCGAGCCCTGCATTGGGCTTCGTGCTGGGCATGGAGCCTGATTGAAAGATTCTCTCTCTCCCTCTCCGTCTAATCCTCCCACTCCCCTAAAAAACAAACAAACATAACTTGATTTATACATTTTATCCCTTACTGATAAATCTTTGTCTTCAAAAAACTATGCAAGTATTAATATTTTCTTTTTTTTTATTCAACCATTTGCCTTTATATAGTTGAAAACATAAATGATAAAAAAGTTTAGTGTTGAGCGCCTGGGTGGCTCAGTCGTTAAGCGTCTGCCTTCGGCTCAGGTCATGATCCCAGGATCCTGGGATGGAGTCCCATATCGGGCTCCCCGTTCGGCAGGAGGCCTGCTTCTCCCTCTCCCACTCCCCCTGCTTGTGTTCCTGCTCTCGCTATCTCTCTGTCAAATAAATAAATAAAATCTTTTTTAAAAAAAAGTTTAGTGTCACTAAAGAAATACAAATTAAATGACTATAAAGGAAGATGTCATAATTATTGTTAAAAAATAAAACTAGGAACCCAAATACTTGTTCATCTTAAATTCGTAATAATTTTGTTAGCACTGTAAGTTACTACCTGTTCTTGGAAAGTAGCTTTATGTACATAAGGAGGGTCATAAAACTTATTGTATCCCTTCCATCTAGTGATCTGACTTTTTGTAACATGTTCTAAGGGAACTTCTTGGCTTCCTTCCTGTTTCTCCCTTCAGGTGGAACACAATCTAATAGGCCTCTGGGAAACCACAGCCCTCCTCAACTTCACCCCTGCTCAGACCAAGGCCCAAGCTAATCTAAGTATCATATTTCTGTGGCCACAGTTGGGGGTGGGGTGGGGTAGGGTGCTGAGGGGAAGAGGAAGGTAGGGAGGGAAAGGGACAGAGAGACCCCTCACAAGAGTGTTCTATGTGGGTACAGAACCAAAGGAACAATTCTCAAAAAAAAAAAAAAAAAGCCCAATATGTGTTTTTGACTCCTATCAAAATCCCTCTTTTGGGAAGTGAAGGGGAATGCAGCTTTAAGTCATGGTGTTTATAATATAGAATGCCCCACCAGATTCTGTGCTACAACCAGAAATCCATGGTAAAGTTTTGGGGGTACATTCTGAGAGAAAAGTTGATTAAATGAATTAAACCCATAAAAGGTGAACAATAAAAAATGTGGAATTCATTAAAAAAAACAGTTGAAAGAACTGGGTGTGTTTATTCTGAAAAAAGAGAAAACGGGAAGTAGGAAAAAGACACAATAGCTATTTTCTGAGAGTTAAAGGATAATTCCACAAAAAAAGAAGAGTCTTATTTGTGTTGCTTCCAAGGACAAGTGGAGACACTTTCTTTTCTGCCACAGTATCACCGCTTGAACCATGCCTACTACCCATATCCGAAGCCATCCCCGGGTCCTCAGTGTCTGGACTGGTGCTGGTCCTAATAGATAAAAGCATGGGTTGTAGCATCTGGCAGGCCTGGATTTGAATTTCAGCTCGGTCACTTTCGGACTGTGCGATCTTAGGGAATTTTTGTTTAACTTTTTCTGTACATCTTCTTTATAAAATGGAGATAATTTCTCATTTTCTGGATGGTTTTGCAGACAAATGTATAAAAAACATAGTAAGTCCTCAATAAAAATCTTAAGTGAATGAAAGAAATCTAGAATTGTTGAGTATCATAAGGTATTAGATTTGAGCTAGAAATACAGGAGATTCCAGCTATTTGAATGGTCCTTGAAGTACTGAGCTCCCTGTCTCTAAAACCATTCAAGCAGAGACTAAGTAGTTGCTTGACAGAAATCATTTTTTTAAAGGGATTTTTTTCCTTTGCCTATATATTTTTTCCATGTCTATTTTTAAAGGGGACATTTCCAATGCCCATTCTAATGCTAATTCTCTCTTTAACCACAAGATGGCATTCACAGTTCAATCTTTGGGGAATAAAATAAAGCCAGCATTCCTCCTTAAAAAGGCATTAAATATATAATTATGTAAATCTATAAAAATAATGTTTAACTTCAAAAGCCCTGAAAGGACAGCACAAACATACATTAAAGTAATGTATTCAGCATAAATGTTTTCTATATAACTGGAGAAAAGGGAATCAAACATAGTAATCCCATATTTTTGTGAGTTAAAACGCAAAATCAGATAGGAACTTAGGAATAATATATATTAACCCCTTAATTTAAAATACAGTACAGCTATGTCCATAGTATATTTTATAAATATAGGAGTGTTTTATGAAGGAGAAAGGAACTAACATTGTTTAATAATAGAATTTGAGATTGACCAAAAAAACCTTTTCCACAAAAGGTAGACTTGATCTGTGCTTGCAGTTGGGTAGACCATATTTTCACATTACCTGAAAAATTTAAGCTTTTAATAAGCATATATTAATAGGAAAGTAGGAAATAATTTAGTTTTAGTTTTCAAATACAAAATGTGCTTATCAGTAACTTTGGGCAAGTTGGTTAATCTCATGTTTCTCTCATTAGTAAACTGTAGATACTATCTACATCGACGTTTCCAGCCTTTCTGTGGAGAAACTTAGGGGTGACAACCCAGATGCAGAGGGAGGCTGGGGATTTAGTCTTGGAGCTGCGTCTGCGTGTAACAAGGATGTGGTCTGACTCAGCCTGCGGGCGGACTTGCTACGGCTTTGCAGGGGGCTGATGGGTACGACTGGGGGGTTACACTTAGAGTGTGGGCGTCAACTCCACAGATGGCTGGTGTTCCATTAGGAAATGAAAGAATACCTGGTTCCTGTTCCTTCTGCACCTCCGACGTATGGACAAGAGCAATACTCTCCTCTGAAGCTGAGAAGAATGTAAAACTCCAGAACTGGTAACTTTTATTTAGATAACTTGCTGTCTGACAAAGCTTAGGCAACTGGCACAGGTATTTCCATTACCACATAAGCACTCATTAGCCACAGAGTATGACATGATCAGTTTTACATGTGCATAAGGAAGAATATTTAACGAACAGCTTGCACTGCCTTCTAGTTTTGAATCTTTCATTCTTTCTCCAGAGAAAATAAATACAAACTACTGATTAGCCTCTAGATTCATATTCCTTCCCATGTCTTAGTAGAAATAAAGCATTTGCATGAATAGTTAAGAGACAGGCAAGGCAACAGGGGAGGGAAAAATGCCTTAGAAATGATCAAATGACCAAACCAAATGATCGATTCATGAATATTTATGAGCTGCTTATAATGACAATGGGATCCTATTAATACTAACTAAAAACATGTGTACAACCTAAGAATTTGCATAAAATATTCATAACAGTCATTTATATTTCCAGTTTTCAATCACTCTTCTACTACACCCTTAGAATTCCCCAAATAGAACCATTATCTTTCTATTAGAACTGACCTTAATACAAGTCAGTGTCTACATTTAATTTTTCTAAAAGTTAACTGTCTTCGCATTTAATTCACCTATTGAGTGGGGCAACAGGGTAAGTATGTACCATCCAACAAACACGACTGCGTGCCTGCTAGGTGCCGGGTACAGTGTTAAGTGCTGAGAATAGAAAGCCACAATACTGGCCTTGCCCTGGTCACTCTCCATGAACTGATGAATTTCTCCACCACAGGTGCTGAAAGAGACAGGGACAGAGTGCTATGGAAGGAGAGCATGGGGGGCGTGGAAGCCTGACTCAGGGTTCCTTTCACAAAGAGATGTTGGGCTGGATTTTCACGCCATCCTTGTGATGCACTTTGCCAGGCAGGAGAGAGCACAGCGGCGGAAAAGGGAAAAGAACCACGTGTATGCTGGAATTAAAATAAATGTGGTCATGATAGGTGGCCGTGCCTGTGTTCTAACTGGAGAAAATGTTACAATTTTAACCTCTTTCTGACAGAGACTATATTTATTCTCTGAAAAGTTGGGGGGTGTGGGTTTTTGTCTCCTCCTCTCCTTAGGAACTGATATTTATTGAATGTCTGTAAGTCAACACTATATGACTATATATCTATGATCTCAAGAGAGCAAATGCAAAACAACTTTGCAAGGTAAGTCATGTTATCTCTATTTAACAGATAAGGAAACAAGCTGAAAGTGGGTAAGAATTTCTCTAAGATCCGTCTGACCCTAAGGCCCATGCTTTTTCTCCCCATGCTACCTCCAAAGAAAGGTGTTCTGTCTGAAAATGGAACTAGGGCCACAGTAGGAAAAGCATGAATAATAGTGAACCAAAGAGATACTGTTTGAAGAAGTTTACATGTATTAATTTATTAATCCTCCCGATCTCCTTGAGGGGTGGGTACAGTTATCACTGCCACTTAACAGATAAGGAAACTGAGGCACAAAGAAATCTGATAACTTGCCCTTGCCCTATCAAGGCATTGGTAACTGGCAGAGCCAGGATTGAAATTCAGATAGTCTGGCTCCTGTGTCCCTGTGCTTAAGGACTCCACATTCCACCTTTTCATTCAGACCAAAGCCTAACTCTAGACCACCAGCAAAGACCCTGCTGGGAAAGATATCCCAGGCGGAAGGCACAAAGTGGTGAAGAGATCTTATGTCCCGAAATAATAGTGAGAAAAAAGAACTTCGTGTGGCTTAAGAATCGAGTCTTGATTGATGAGGAGATGGGAGGACAGTAGGAGGAGGGATATGAAGCAGGAATGCTATGCAGATGAAAGGCTGTTAATTTGCATTTTCTGGCTTTTTTTTTAAACAGGAAATTTCAGTGCAAAAAAAGCATTTTCAATATTAAAACAGAGAAATGCATAATGGTATTATATTGCATGCATATATAGACCAATCACTCACTTGCAAAGATGCCCAAACATTTTCTACTTGAGTCTCTAGGAATTGACCACTTTATTATATTGTATTTTGACAGAACGTGAGACTTCTAATAATTATTTGAAAAAGAAGCGGATTCATCACACTTTAGATTTTTGCAACATATTGTTGCATACTTATGCCACAATAAAATTATTCAGCTAAATGTAATATCTTTCAAAAACTTTATTTAGTGTTTTTAAATTAATCAACTCCCAAATTTAAAAAAAAAACTATCATTTGATCTAAATATATTCTCATCAACCACCAGATGGCATAAGGTGTGAGAGTTTTATTCTGACAAGTCAACCATACACATGATAATTTGACCTGTAACTTCAAAATAATGTATTTGGAAAAGTGTTCTAGCACTCAAACAGCTCACAATTATTTCAACCATATATAGAAGTGTATGGATAAGTTGAAAATGACATGGCCCTACTATTTCTAAATTTGGGGTTCTGTGGGATGCTGGCATTACATAATGAATTGATGATCAAATAAATAAAACAAAGCAGTCTGTTAAAGGAAATAAAAAAGGAAGTCATGTCAAAGCAAAATTAACCTTATATTCTAAGTAGCTTTCTTTAACTCTAAACGAAACTTGAAACACGGCTTCAAGAAAAAAACATGCTTGTACTCCTTCAAATTCTGCTTTAAAAAACTTTTCTACTGCCTATAATTTATTCTGAAAGCAGAAAAATATCGAATGCAAAAGCTTTTCTCCACTTTGGCTCGAAGGGAAGTTGTCACAGACGTCAACTGAAAAAAGAATATCCAACCGAAAAACCCAATCTGAATTATGATGTTAAAGGACAGGAAAGTATGTTTTTTTAAGAACTTCAATTTCTACACAAATTCAAAATACACCACATTATTTTTATTAATCCCGTATTTCCATTTGTTAGCAAGCTAAAGAGCTAAAAACTAAGGTAAATGAGGTAAATGCCAAAAAAAGAGGAGGGATCTTTAATTCCCCTTGTGTTGTGTAGAATATGTACTGAGTACTTTGAAATAAGCGTACTAGACTAAATAAGTACTATAGCCTAGCCAACATCACAGGGCTTTGCTCTAGTATGATGAAAAAGAAAAACTGCCTTTAGGACTCAAGTGACCAAAGATGAGATTAAGATCCCTTCAATGTAGTCTAATAGTCAATGATTTCTGAAGATACTGTAATAGTTTAATTTCATATTTTACTATATACTTCCTTGTTAGATGAAATAATTTGGTTCCTGAATGAAAAATCTGTGGAAGAGGAAAAGATATTTGGAACTATGAGAAGGATGAAAAGCTAACTGGTGATATATAAACAGGGTTCTGTTTTGTTTTTTTCCAATTTTTTAAAAGAGTTTATTTAAGAGAGAGAGAAAGAGAGCGCACATGCGCACAAGTGGGGGAAGGGGGCAGAGGGAGAGAGAGAATCTCAAGCAAACTCCCCACTGAGCCCGGAACCCCAAGTGGAGCTCCATCCCACAACCCTGAGATCATGACCGGAACCGAAATCAAGAGTTGACAGCTTAACCGACTGAACTCACCAAGGCACCCCTTTCCTAGTTCTAAGTCATATGTTGATAAGGATAATGGGAATGGGCGAAAGAGAATTAATGCAGAGGGTATTGTGAGAGTCCTTCACTGTGCCTCATGTCCATCTTTATTTTTGGCAGTCAATAGGTGAAAATTAATAAAGAGAACCCTCACTAAAATGGAGTTGGGGGGCCAGAAGGTGGAGCCCTACTACCCAACATCAATTACAGGAACTGTTCATTACAGAGGAATCATCAACAGAAAAGAATCCTCAAAATCCTCGGTCACAGATACCAACAGGGAAAGATGTACATTGCATCTCCTGTAAGAAACTGACTACTCCAGCCACTCAGCCAAACAGGCATCATTCTGAACACTTGCTTTTCTCCCATGGACTTCCTTTCAAAACAACTCTTCCCAACTTCTTCTTTCTCTATAAAGTGACATTCCTCTTCCTAATTTCTTGGACTTGCCCTGTGGTTTTGACCTAGCTTGCAAATCCCAAATTGCTATTCTCTGCTATTCCTGAATAAACCCATTTTTGCTGGTCAAATAATTTACATTTTTAAAGTTAATAGTAGCAAAGATGTTTCCCACCTGGGTTCATAGGAAAGGAAAAAAATTATATGTCTAATTCTTGCTCTTATGTTTAGAAAAAGGCATCCATTGTTATTTCCAAAGATTTCTTCTGATGATTCAGTTAGACAGTAGAAAGTAAAATGATAGATATTTAAGTTAATACAAAGTACTTACTTTAAATTCCATTCTTTAGGATGTTTTAATTCAGCTTTCTTCCATTTATAATACCCTACAACAAAATTTGGATCTTCAAGCACTGAAATTAGAGTTTTGAAAAAGGAGTTGTGTATGCATTCTTTAATAATAGTTCAAAGTTTAAAATAATTTACTTTTCATCAAGTCGATATATGGCAATGATGTACACTATATAGTTCAAGTCATACTACAATGCTCACTTTACGAATTTCTTCCTTTTACTTGAACTTTGAAACAAGTAGATTTATCTTCAAAGTTTTCATTATAATAACATCTGTTTATATATCATTTATAGTAATGAAGAAGGTGTTAAAATAACTCATATAGAAACTACAGACACCACAGTTTAACACCACACTCACTACAAGTGAAAAAATAAAATCTTGGAGTTGGAAGTGACATTATAGGTCTTGATCTTCCACAAAGAATTGTCAACGGAAAGGGGCGCCTGGGTGGCTCAGTCGTTAAGCCTCTGCCTTCAGCTCAGGTCATGATCCCAGGGTCCTGGGATCGAGCCCCGCATCGGGCTCCCTGCTCCGCAGGAAGCCTGCTTCTCCCTCTCCCACTCCCCCTGCTTGTGTTCCTTCTCTTGCTTTGTCTCTCTCTGTCAAATAAATAAATAAAATATTTAAAAAAAAAAAAAAAAAGAATTGTCAACGGATGGATCAATTGGATGATCACCCAATCCAGCCTCTGAATGAATCCCTTGCCAATGACAGAAGACTCCCCTCTCTGTCGTTGGGAAACTGCCTGTTCCATTGCCAGACAGTAAGGTCACAATGTCTTTCTTAATCTGAGTGCTGAGTTTCCACTCGTCCTAGTTCTGACCTCTGGAGCAATACTAACTAGGTTCATCCTTTCCCCATGGGAGAGAGCCCTTCTAATATTTGAAGATAGCTCTCAGAACAGCCTCAGTTCCCTTAACTTCATCTTAAGACATGGCTTCTAGAGACCTAACCATCCTCACCATCCTGGTGGTAAACTTTGTTAATGTTCCTATTAAAGTTCACATCCAGAACTGGCTCAGGATCTTGATTTCTTTTGAATAGCAAAGGTGTAAGTGGGTTACTACCTCTCTTGACCTGTGTGCTACACTTCTATCAATTCATCTCAGATCTGTAGTAGGATTTTCTGGAAATCACATTATACCACTGGCACATATGTCTGTGGTTAATTATAAGCCTTATGCCTTCAATCAAATTAACATAAAATTTATTGAAAGCCAGATCTCTCACACACACACACACACCTTATCTATCTATCTATCTATCTATCATCTATTTCCCTGTTTCTTGTAATTGCTCTGGCTTTATAGTCTTGAACAATTTAACCAACTAGATGCTCTCCACCAGACTTACATTTATCTGGAGCTTCCCTCTAAACAATGATTGATTAACCTCTGCTAGCCTGATGAAATATGTCATTGATAGAAACATTTAAACTGAATAGTTCTCATTTTCTTCTGTTAATATTACATAATTTTCACCAGCAATGTTCCTGTCTTTGATTTTTTTTCTTCCTTCAAACACAAATACACATACATACACTTTTTTTTTTTTTTAAGATTTTGTTTATTTTATTTGAGAGAGCACAAGTGAGGGGAGGAGCAGAGGGAGAAAAGCAAACTCCCTGCTGAGCAGGGAGCCCTGGATGGAGCTCAATCCTAGGACCCTGGGATCATGACCTGAGCTGAAGGCAGACACTTAACCAACTGGGCTACCCAGGCACCTCTACGTACATATTCTTATAGCCTTTATTAATATTCTTTTTGTTAGTATTTAGACTTATGCTCCTCCATTCCTTATTAAGGAAGCAAATCTGAGCTCCCTAGGGTTCTTAGGTCTCATTATTTCCTTTAGATGATTATAGTAACTAATATTAATAGAGTTCTTCCTACACATTGGACACCTGTAAAGTAGGTAAGCAGTGGTTACCATTACAATATACACTTTACAGCCGGGCGCGGGAGCGCGCGCCTGTAGTCCCAGCTACTCGGGAGGCTGAGGCAGGAGGATCGCTTGAGCCCAGGAGTTCTGCCGATCGGGTGTCCGCACTAAGTTCGGCATCAATATGGTGACCTCCCGGGAGCGGGGGACCACCAGGTTGCCTAAGGAGGGGTGAACCGGCCCAGGTCGGAAACGGAGCAGGTCAAAACTCCCGTGCTGATCAGTACAATATACACTTTACAGATGAACAAACAGAAAATTAATGTCTTCTCATTGGGACTATTCTTTACCACTTAGACAAAATTTAAATTTGAGGTTTCTATTCAAGAATAATTCATATATTTCCTTAATTTTTTTGAAATCACCTTTCCTACATTTTCTATTTGAATATGTGCATTAGTTTCTTCCTTATATGTTATGAAACCCCAAATGGCATGGTCATCCTTCCTGAATATTTCCATTAATTTTATATCATTGACTCATCTTCTTCATTGCTTTCTCTACTGAGAGATGAAAAATGCCACAGTATTTGTACAGACTTTTATTTTAATGCTTCCTATTTTATCCCTATAATTTTTTCATTCACCATTCTACCATCTGACCATAAACTTCTTAAAAAGCTTAGCATAATATGTATGTTGTCTCTAACACACAGCCCATTGTCTAGACATGGAAGATGCTCAATGAGGGATGGTGATAGGAGGGCAATAATGCAGGGGGAGGGGGCACGTGAGAGCAAGTATGAGGAAAGGACCAGTGAAATTTTGTCAGAAGTTTTTGAAGCTGAAATTCCCCATCATGACCATATCTCGTCTTTGTGGCAGTTTTGTAGTCTGTGGTAAAAAATCATCTTCTGTTGGCTCCATAATACACTTATTTCTTCCCTTCCTTCTAAGGATTACTGTACCTCACCTTCACTTTGTTTTTTCCATGGCCAACATCTGTATAGGTTGATCTAAATTTTTCTTCCACTGCTGGGACTGTCACATCCAAAGAAACATTATAGCATCAACTTGCCTTAGGATGTTTTATTTTCAGACATATTATCTCATACTAACCATAGAGCAACTTAAAATAGAGTGGAATGCTTCTGTCAATGAAAAGAAATGAAAAATGAGGCACAAAGAGTTAAATGACTAACCTAAATGCACTTAACTGTAAGTGGCAGAAGCAGTACAGAGCTATGGAGTCTCTAACTTCCAACCTCATGCTCTTCCCACTGCAGCCTTTTCAACCTTGGTTGCACATTGTAATCACCTGGGGACCTTTAAAAACTTGACTACTGCCAGCCCCTGCCCCCAGAGATCCTGATGTCAGTCTGGGGGTGTGCCTTTTACACAGGAATTTTTACAAGTTCCTCTGGTGGTTCTAATGAGCGGTCAAGACTGAGAACCACTGCATTAGAATGAGGTGATGCTGCCTCTTGCATCTAAATGCATTCTGGAGACACTTGCCCTTATTTCCGGCTCAAAGACTCAAAGAAGGGAAGTCTTTTAGGGTGAAAGCAAGCATCCCCATGATGTTTCAGGGTGTCTGGTCTGTCTGATGACAGCAAACCAACACCAGGAAGCCTCCATTCAGTATTACAGGGTACACTGGTCTAAAGGAATTCTTTTCCCTTTAACATAAATATTTCCTCATGGGGATCATATTCTGTCATTAAGGTGCTGTTGCCCACAACCATATGTATTGGTTTGTTCTCTGCCAGACTTTTGTTTGCCATTCTATACTGATGGACAGAGAACAGTGGATCATCAGTACATTTCCCCATATGATTGCCTATGATTATAAACTAATAATTATAATTATTGAAAAATATACTGCATATACTTCGGGGTTTGAATTTAAATCTCAGGCTACATAGAGATAGCATTTTTATACCACACTATGGAAGCAGTATAGCATGATAAAAAGAGCAACAGATGTGGAGTCAGAGGAACTGGGTCAAGTCCTAGAGCGACAGCCTACTTGTACTAATTAATAACAGCCACCTTCATTGAGCACTCACTATGTGCTAGGCACTATTTTAATTGCTTCAGTGCTATGAGGTATGTGCTGTAATTATTCTCATTTTACAGACAGGGAACTGACACAGAGAGGTTAAGAAACTCACCCAAGGTCACATAGCTAGTAAGTAGCAGAGCCAGAATTAAATCTCAGCAATCTGGCTCTAGAATTTATACTCTTTACCAATATATAATATCCCCACCTACCTGTGTGACTTTAGGTAAATTACTTAGCTTCTCTTGGTCTTGGTTTTCTCATCTTTAAGACAGAGTAATAATAATAATAATGCTTGGTTCATAGGCTTGATATACTACTATGCATGACATATATTAGGCATTCAGTAAACATTGGTTGACAAATGAATAAAAGATTAAGATGAGGATGATTAAAAAACAATACAGAGTATACTTTGTAAACTGTATTGTACATGAATAAACTTACTATTACTATGGCACACATGACTATGGGTAGATTTGTAGCACAAAGATATGGAAAAGAGTTAATACCCCAAATCAAAATATAACCACTCATCAGTATGAATAAAAAAGCTTTTAAAAATATGCACAAGAGTTTCATAATCTTTGCAGTGATAAGAATGTAACTGTAGAGGGGCACCTGGGTAGCTCAGTTGGTTAAGCATCCGACTCTTGATTTCAGCTAAGGTCATGATCTCAGGGCTGTGAGATTGAGCCCCGTGTTGGACTCTGAGCTGGGAGTGGAGACTGCTTAAGATTCTCTCCCCCCTGCCTCTACGTCTCTCCAAAAAAATAAAATAAATTTTTAAAAAAGAATGTAACTGTAGAAACTGAAGTTATTAGAAGTTTCCCTTTTATTTCTCAGTAGCTGAAGAAGCATTCTATAATCTCAAAACTTCATCTTTATTATTGCCAGGAAATTAGGCTGTTAAAAAATAGTATTGGATCTCATCCAGCTGAATTATCCAAAGACAAAATGGCCAGCAGCACATGTAACGTTTAAATTTAATTTTTAAAAATTAAGTGCTGGTTATTATTAAAGGAAAGCTCCTGAAACATTCTTATAACAAATCCCTAGGGGAAGAACAGGCAGGATGATTGTGAAATCTTGCACCAAGGGCTAGAATCAGTCTCAGAAATTCTTCTGGGCTAGAGGCAGCCAGTAAAGCTATTGCCTTTGCAAAAGGGGATAAATTACATACTAAGTAGTGATAACCATGGAAATGAGAACCAAATTAAACATTTTAGTGTTAACTCTTTTGAAGAAGAAACTGCAGTCAGTGGTACTTCATTATTTCCTTCCATTTTTAATTGTTTTTTATTGCAAGACAATCATTTCCAAATTCCCTGAAGTTCTGGCATGTGCTTCTATTTGTTTTTCTTAGCAGTTTGAAGTTTCCAAATGCTTCTATATATTTACATGCTCTTCCATAAGACACCATTTTCTTGGTTTGTTTTGTGGTTGAAGGAGTTGGATGCTGAATCTTTCCCTAGACTGTGCCAACTGCCTCTGGACGCCTTGTTTGTTAAGGGTTCCTGCCTCCTGGAGCCCATCTGAGTTCCTCAGTGTTTCCACACAGGAGGTACTCAAGATGTGTTTGCTGAGTTGACTAGGCAGCACCCAACCAAAAATCTATGAAATGAAATAAATACTCATGTACTCTGGCATCAAAAGTAATAAAATTCTTTATACTGATAGTGTTGCCAAAGATTGTGTTTCTTTAAGCACCTTAATAATTTTTCATAACCACTAATCTATGATTAGTGAGGAAGGTAATGGGTGATCAAAAAATAATACCCAACATCCTGAAAGAACATGTAATTTCTTAGAAGTTACTGATCTAATTTATTTTTAAATATTTGTTAAGCTTGGCATTACTTTTTTGCTCTAATTTGTGCCTTAAAACTACAAACTTTTTTGGTGATATTTTGTTCTATTGAAACCAAATATGAGACTATCACAATAATGAGATGAAATTCAGTGAGACCACAGATTAAAGCAGTGGTCATCAGGGTGGAGTGGGGAAGGAAACACTCTTAATGTTGTAGGAGATAAAGTAAACAAGGCTTAATTTGGCAGGTAAAGAGCTCTAAGAAGCATCTATGATTTTGGTCTAGACAAGTAAATGCAATAATGGTGATCTAGCACTAACCAAGGGAGGTGATAATGGTGGGAGGATAGGTTTTGGGGCAAGATAATGAATTAACTTTGGGACATCTTAAGTAGGAGATGCCTGAAACCCATGTAGGTGAATGTCCAATGGACAGTTGTAAATATGCATGCAGAATTCAAAAGAGGGCCTGACCAGAGATGAGGCTTTGGGAATTACTGGCAGGTAGGCATAGCAAAAAAGAGTACAAGTAAGATAAAGGCTAAAAAGTTATCATTGAACCTGGGAGTTAGGAAGTCATGGGTCACTTCTGAATTCTCCATTTCAGCAGGATAGCAGGGCAGCAGACTGGATAACTTACTTGGATCTAAATCATGAAATAGCACACTAAAGATTCAATTAGATGGGACAGAAAGTTGTCCAGCTCTCCCCTTCTGTCTTTTTAGCTCCTAATATATGTGATTTTTTCCTTAGACTGATATAATTGAAAGCCCTAGGTTCATATGTTTTCTTGCTATCTTTCTACTTAATACTTTCTCTGGCTTTGAGGATAATTGTGTTTAGAATCAAAAAGGCTCCTCTTGCTATGAAGGTGTAAACATATCCATGTTTCGGGGTGGAGTAAAGTAAGTCTCATAAGATTGAGAACGTCATCTTTTATTCCTCCAATTGTCTATCTTTCTTTCTGACTTTGAATGAGGCTTCAGTCCAGGACTCTATACAAAAGAGAAACTAAATTAAGAGTTGTTGAATGTTTCATATATAGAGGTAACAGAGAAGTTTATCACCTTCTGATTATAAATATATGTCAATTAGTCTTTGAAAGCAAGACAAGTTGAGTATAATTAGGAGATTAATATATACAAAAGGACAAAAGATAAGGCTAGACCACCTTACATGGACTTCTATAGTATTCTGTGGCTTTTGATGTTGCTATTCCAGACCATGTCTTGTAGTAATCATTAAATGAGATTGCTTTAGTTGATCTGAAAATATACATTGAAATCAGATGAGTATTGGCAAGTTTCCTTTTTAAAATTATTTTATCAGAGTAGATTGTTTCAGATAACAATATCCTGCCATAAGACATTAAACTGATTTGCCATTTCTAACAAATGATCTATCAATTTCTCCACTAACACATACAAATCACAAAAAAGAAAAACTCTCCAAAACATATTTCAAAATAAATGTTAAAAATGTACACCCATGTGTATATTATAAAAAGAAAAATACAAGTTTAAGATATCTGCCTTTCATGACTACCATTAAAAAAGGATTTTAATAAAAGCATCATACTTGCACTTCTTTTCTTTCTACAATAAACAGTTTTCTTAAATATCTATGCCAAATTTCAGTAAAATCACTTTTATTTCCTTTTTATTATGAGGAGAAGTAAAACACCAGAATTGAGACCAGTTTAATTTTCACACAGAATCTGGTCATTTTCATAGAGGGAAAAAACCAACTCTTCTAACAATCCTGCCTACACTTATCCTTCCCTGTGCTAATATTACTCTATCCTAATGGAAGAGCAAAAATAATAAAATATTGAACAGGATCTGCGAAACAGTCAATTAAATAACTGCATTTCTAATTTTTTTCCTACAAACAATTTAATTGCAGAGATTCTCAATGCTCTACAAACAAAATGTTTCTTTGGGCTGTTTTTCAGACATGTGAAATCACCAATTAGCTGGCTTAAGTAGATGCTGAAACATCAGACATAAAAGACCTTATGTCTGGTTTCCATTTGAAGTTCTTAGCTCTTTGGAGGAAGCAGCAACTCTTCAGTTAGAATGAGTACACCAGCATTAATTTTTATAGGTGAATTATAGGTACCTTAAATATTGAACTCAATTTTGAAATGAATAGGACAATATCTAAATTCTTGAATGCGTCATTTATTTAAATGATAATTACAGATGCCTAATTTTAAGAGTAACATTTTTTCAAATGTGTTATTGTTTTTGCAATCACACTTAAGTAGAAATCTGAAACTGGGTGAAGATAAATTAATCACTACTATTATTGCTTCCAGAGCTACATGCAGTGCTTTACACCACTAAATGACATATTAAACTAACATTAATTTTGCCAACAAAATGTTTCGGCATTTGGCAACAGAGGTAACAAAATGAAAGGCTGCATTATATCTCCTGCATGAAAAAGCTTGTGATCAATTTGCTGTCACAGATCATTTAGCAGACAACAATGACCCAAGAGGAAGGAAACTGTCAACACACTGTCTCGTGAAAAAAAATACACCATCTTTAGGCACAATCGTCTCCATTGTTTTTTTGTCTGTTTGACGACGACCCATGACCCTCTCCCTTCCCAGTGGTGTCCTGTTCAATTTCAAACTGTTAGCCTTCAGGGGCTTTCTTTTCTTCCCCAGAATAATTAAAAATATTACCCTAAAAGGTATGACTTTAGTATAGTTTGAATATACAAAGCAGAATGTCTTAAACATTTGAGAATACTGCATTTTCAATTCTGTAAAAGAAACACTCCTTAAAATAAGAGAACAGTAACAATTTTTATGATTATTCAGATAAGCTACTAAGTTTACAGGGAAGTATAAAATATACATGTGTTTATAATTTGAAACATTAACAGGAATTTACTGAGTATTATCATTAGCA
This sequence comes from Phoca vitulina, assembly GCF_004348235.1. Taxonomy (NCBI): domain Eukaryota; kingdom Metazoa; phylum Chordata; class Mammalia; order Carnivora; family Phocidae; genus Phoca; species Phoca vitulina. Next base: position 49,562,341 of record NW_022589705.1, read on the forward strand.
TTATGAATAAGGAAAAGTAGAAGATAATTTAAAACTGAACATCAGAGCTTATTATCCTATTGGGAAAATAAGATATACACCCAAATTAGCAAATAGAATAGCTTTATATATTGACATATAAAGTGTTACATCATTTAACACAGACATTTGGAGATGACAACGACAGATACTTCTTTGGCAGTGGCAGTAAGCTAAAAAAGTTGGAAGCGAGAGATGTAACTTTGTCTTGGAGCCTTTAGGGAAGGAGTCACTTGGGATATGGACCTGGAACAGATGGCGGAGGCATTTTAAGTGAGGAGAACAGTATTAGCAATAGCTCGGATGGGAAGGAGCATGGTGCGTGTGCAACAGAGCATGTTGGGGGAAGAGACAATAGAAATGAGATAACTGACTAGGGTGGAGAGTTCCAATTTCAGAGGAATTGGAATTTGATAGAATAACTGAAACTGGGCAATGCAGGTCTTCAGATTTAGGCAGAGAATGGGTTAGAGTTGATTCAGGAATCTGATTTATTAGGTGATAGAGAGCAAGCAGAAGTTCTTGAATAAGGCAAGTAAATTATGAACCACGTGTCTGAGTAAGAGTTTTTTCTGGCGTTAGTATGCAGGGTGGAGTATATGAGAGATTAAATGCAGGGAGACAAGTTAGGAAACAGATGCAGTAATTCAGGCAAGAAATGCAGAGCTAACAGAGGGTGGGAGCAGAGACTATGGAGGTGAGGAGATGAATCTCTGACATGCTAATGAAATGACTGGACTGGTTTTCTGATAGGGTGTGAGAGGTGAAGGAATCTGAGGGTCAGATATTTTTCTAAAGCCCAGAAGACCATTTAGTTTTGCTATTAACAGAAAGCATCTAGAGACTCTGAAGTAAAATATGAGTTTAAATTTAAACATGGGTTTTAGGTGATGACCTTTAAGAGTGTGATTGAGAAATTGAGACTGGAAATAAGAGATTTGGGTCAAATCAACATAAAAGTTGATAGATGACGCCATTAGGGAAAACAAACACAGAAAGAGTAAGTGTTTAGAAAAGAAAGATCAGAAACCAATTCAGAGTTAAGGGGAGCCAGTGAAGGAAATAAAAAGGATCATTAAGGGAAGAAGAGAGTCGGGGTAGTGCTAGTTCATGGAAGCAACATCCCAGCCATAACCCAAGCCTACTAATTAAACCCCTACAAATCTCTGGATATTTAGTCGTGTAATATCATGATTAAGAGTACAGGCTCTGGAATCATCTGGCCTGTGTTAAAACACTCAGGTACCACTACTTTTTAGCTGTGTGACTCTGGGCAGGTAACTATTTCACTCCTGTTTCCTCATCTATAAAATTAAGAGATAGAAATTTGTCCAGCAGTTGTGGTGAGAATTCTAATGAAATTATCCACAGGAAGAGCCAGGCAGGAGTTTAGCATCCCTTAGTACTCAATGTCAGTCTTGGGCAAGTACCTCATCATTTCTCTTCCGCAAACTCTACCTCAGTTTCTCTCTCTCTATTCCAGGACATCATGCCTCTGCTTAAAAACCACTTTTGGTTATGTAATTATATAGGATGGAGTCTAAACACTTTCAAACATAACTTGGGGTTCATTAGCATCTGGCTATTTCCAACCATTTCTTCCCCCATTCATCTGCACATGCAGAGGCTCCATCATATAGAACTTCTCGATGATGTGGAGTACACCACAATATTACATTCCTGTGTGTGTGCAAGCAGGTCTATCTGGAGACTTTTGTGTCTCCTGTACTTGTCAAACTCTTATTTACCAAGGTTTCAGTCCAATAAAAATAGTATGTATATGAAGGCTGTCACAGTGGACATTGCGGTTGCCTCTCCAATAACTATTCCACTCTTCCCCCCTTATGTACATGACATTCAATCTGACAGGACTGACCTCCACCCTGACTCTAAGTCAGAGCCTGATGGGTTTAAGGCTGTCTGGCAATCGTAACTATTTAGGGACAGGAACATGAACCTAGAAAAATCCAATCAGAGTGAAATTTATTCTAACTTTCCACTACACCTTGATATCTGAGAATGTCAATCCTCTTTGTTCAAGATTATCTTATCCTAAATCCTTTGCATTTGTAGATATATTTTATTTTTTACTTATGTATTTATTTTTTTAGAGGGAGAGAAAGAGAGGGTGAGGGGCAAAGGGAGAGGGAGCAGGGGAAGGAAACAGGGAGAGGGAGAGAGGGAATCTTAAGCAGGCTCCATGCCCAGCTTGGAGTTCGACACAGGGCTCGATATCACAACCCTGAGATCCTGACCTGAGTTGAAATCAAGAGTCGGATGCTTAATCGACTGAGCCACCCAGGTACCCCTGTAAATATATTTTAAAACCACCTTGTTAATTTCCAGGAAAAAAAATGTTGAGATTTTGACTAAGATTGAGTTGAATCTATAGATTAATTTGGGAAGAACTGACATTGCAATAATATTGAGTCTCTCTCAAGTCACAAACATTGTATATCTATTTCTTTAGGTCTTTTGAAATTTTTTCCAGATATATCTTATATCTTGTGGTCTTCAGCGTAGATGTCTTATTCCTCTCTTGTTACATTTTGATGCTATTGCAATGGTATTTCTTTTTTTTTTTTTTTAGATTTTTATTTGAGAGAGAGAGTGAGAGGTAGCACAGGCGGGGGGGAGGAGCAGAGGGAGAGGAAGAAGTAGACTCCCCTGCTGAGCAGGGACCCCATCATGGGGCTTATTCCCAGGACCCTGGGATCATGACCTGAGCCGAAGGCAGATGCTTACCCCACTGAGCCACCCAGACACCCCTGTAATGGTATTTCTAACATTTCTATGTATTGATTGCTACTGTATAAAAATATAGTTGCTTTTTAAAATGTTCATCTTATATCCAGGGACCTTGCTAAATTCACTTATTAATTTTCAAGTTTATGTATTCCTTTGGATTTTAATATTATAAAATCCTGTTATCTATGAATAAAGATGGTTTACTTCATCCTTCCCAAACTTTATAACTTTTTCTCCTGGCTTCACTGCACTGACTAGGACTTCCCATACAATGCTGAATAGAAGTGGTGATAATGGACATACATGCCTTGTTGCTAAACTCAGGACAAAAGCATCCAACATTTCGCATTTAAGTATGAGGTTTGCTGTTGGATTTTTGCAGTTTCTCTTCACTGGAATAAAGAATTTCTTCTCTATTCCTAGTTTGGTGAGAATTTTTGTCATGAATGGGTGAGAAATTTTAGCAAATACCTTTTCCTGATTCATTGAGATCATTTTATGTTTTTTTCCTTTATTTGGTTACCTTAGTTACACTGATTTTTACTGCATGGAGCACTGGGTGTTACACGAAAACAATGAATTGTGGATCACTACACCAATAACTAATGATGTATTGTATGGTGACTAACATAATAAAATTAAATTAAATTAAAAAAATAAAATTTTTAATATTCTTTATTTTATTTTATTTTTTATTGTTATGTTAGTCACCATACAGTACTTCATTAGTTTCTGATGTAGTGTTCCATGATTCACTGTTTGCATATAACAGCCAGTGTTCCTTGTAATATGTGCCCCAACCTGGCTTTCCTGAAATACAGCCCTCCTAGGCATGATGTATTATCCCTCTTTATGTATCAGTGGATTCAATTTGCTAATATTTTGATTAGGCTTTATGCTTCTGTGCTTATGAGAGATATTGGCCTATAATTTTTCTTTCTTGTAATAATCTTATCAGATTTTCAAATCAGAGTTTGGAAGTTTGGAAGTATACCCATTGTCTCTATTCAGTGAAAAAGTTTGAATACTTTTCTTCAAAAACTTCTTTTGTTTTGAAATACATGCATACCTTGTTTTGTTGTGCTTTACAGACATTGCGTTTTTACAAACTGCAGGCTTGTGTTAACCCTGTGTCAAGCCAATCTATGGGCATCAGGTTTCCAACAGCTTTGGCTTACTTCATGTCTCTGGGTCACATGTTGGTAATTTTCGCTAATATTTTAAGCTTTTTCATTATGATATTAATTATGATGATCTGTGATCAGTGTTCTTCGATGTTACCATTGTAATTATTTTGGGTTGCCATGAACAACGCCTATATACTATATAGTACGGCAAACGTACTTGATAGATGGGTTCTGACTGCTCCACCCACCAGTTATTCCCTGTCTTTCTCCCCCTCCTCCAGCCTCCCTATTCTGTGACACAACAATCTTGAAATTAGGACAATTAATAACCCTACAATGGTCTCCAAGTGTTCAAGTGAGAGGAAGAATAGCACATCTCTCATTTTAAATCAGAAGCTAGACATGATTAAGCTTAATAAGGAAGCCTTACGAAAAGCAGAGATAGGCTGAAAACGAGGCCTCATGAACCAGTTAGTCAAGTCGTGAAGGCAAAGGAAAAGCTCTCAAAAGAAATTAAAAGTGCTACTCCAGTGAACACACAAATGACAGAAAGCAAAACAGCCTTACTGCAGATATGAAGATAGTCTGAGTGTCTGGAGAGAAGATCAAACCAGCCACAACATTCCCTTAAGACAAAGCCGAATCCAGAGGAGGGCCCGAGCTCTCTTCATTCCATGAAGGCTGAGCGAGGTGAGGAAGCTGCAGGAGGAAAGTCTGAAGCTAGCAGAGGCTGGCTCATGAGGTTTAAGGAAAGAAGCCGTCTCCATGACATCAAAGTGCAAGGGGAAGCAGCAAGTGCTGATGGAGAAGCTGTGCAAGTGATCCAGGAGATCGAGCTCAGATAACATATGTAATATTTCATAACCCATCCTTCACCTCCGTTTAATGTTAGTAAGTAAACGTCTGCAGAACCATGTCCAAAAGACACTTCTATTCCCTTGATATCTGGCAACCAATCCCCTTCTCCTCTCCCCCCTTTGGTTTTGTATCTCAGCTCCTGATACACTTTTGTTGCCTCTGGCATCTGGATTCACTTTTTATTCTGGATGTCAACTTACTTTCCGTTAGGTCAGGCTGTGGGAAATATGCTCTCTCATATCTCCATCCTTTTGAGTTATTCTCTCTGCCTGAATGTCCTTCTTCTCTTGTCTGCAGGTGAATTCCTATTCTACCTTTAGAAATCACCTCAGGCATCACCTTCTCCTGGAAGCTGGCCTTTATATGTCCCTTCCCCCACTCCAGGACTCCAAGCTTTAGGAAGATATTTCTCCCTCCAAGCTCTTCCAGCATCTAGATCTTGTCTGTATAATACCACTTATTATAAGTATTCATGTAATAAAACAATTAATAGGTATGGCCCAAAGAAATGTTGGATTGCATCTGACAAAGGTAGTACCAGTGATAGATGACTTAGTGAAAAAGTAAAAGCCTCTGGAGGCGGGGGGGGAGGAGAAAAGCTACAGGGGAAGAAGTTTCTACTCAATATGACTCATTTTAAATATGCTTGCATTTGACCTTAGCATTCCCCCCGGCCATGATCCTGGTATTTGCTCTGTGCTCTTCCAACTACATCTCTGCTAGAAGTTGCTCCTAGATGGTCCTGTAGGACTGACAGTCAGGCATACTCCCTGCACGAACTCCTCTTCAGAGGAGAGCTTCCAATCCTAGATTATAAAGCACGTGAGATCAAAGATCACATATTATTCAGATGTGTGTCCCCAGGATGGGAGCATGGTGCCTGGCAGAGAGCAAATGCTCAGTGAATACATTTTAAATAAATGAGTAACTGTTCTCCCAGAGGCTGCTCTATATCTTGTTAAGTGGTATCCTGCAGCCCATGTGCAAACATCCCAGATGACAAGCACAAGCTTAAATCACTTTCAATTACTGAATATCAACTGGATTCCCCTGACTATATTCTACTCCGTTGACTAGACTTTGCTTATGTTTTGTTATATCTTTTGGAAACAGGATTTAACTGTCTGGCTAGGCCTCTGGAATCCATTTCTATAATCAGGGTAATTCTTTCAGCTCATGAAGTAGTGTAAAGTTCTAGCAAATGGCGTTAGAATGACAAGACTAAGAACAGCATCTCTCTTGGAATAATTTCTGCAGGACCTCATTGTAAAATTCTACATAAAAACTAAAAGCTAGACTTAACTGAGCTTTATCCCATAACAAATGTACCAGGACTAAACATTTGGATTCACAGATACATAATAAATTGCAACCTTCTATATACAAGGAATGTAGAGTATCTTTGAAGTCTAGATTGTATTGCTTTGATTGAATCCTAGAGATTTCTCTAGAGATTTCAAACTAGCACTAGGTGAACACCATAAATAAGACCTGATTCTGGCATCATCTATTCTTGATTTCATTCAGGTGCCTGCCAAAGCTGGGACCACAGAACTTCTTCTGGCCTCGTCTTACTGCCTTATCAGTAACTGCTGGCACTGTACCTTTATGCACTGCAAATAACTATACCACAAGTAGAAAGAATTTTGTAATATTCCAGGGATATTCATGTGTTGTAGGTGATAAAACAGTGTTTATGCATTCAACAACTATTTACCACAGGTCTATTTTGTGCCAAGAAGGTCAGTCGCTTCTCTCCACATTGACAAGTTTAAGGGACAGCAATATCCTTTACTGAATGCCAGCCTGGTGCACTACCCATTAAATTATGCTTGCCTTTCTGAAATTTTCCAATACTTTCACAAATCAAAGCCACTTGAGTTACCTAATTTGTTCATCTTTTACACAGGGCCAGTCAAGGAGACCTAAGCTGAAGCAAGTTATTTCAACACTAGTTAACTGGCTGTTTTCTACATCTGATTGACTATCAAATTAAGGCTGATGGAAATGCTCAAGAAACTAAATGCTGCAGAACCATAATGAGAATATTGATCTATATCTTGTTCAGGTGTTCATGGCTAAATTGATGCCACATTTTCATGTTGTCTCCTAAAAGATACAATGGGTTCATCCCTAACTCACCATTTTCCTCTTTATCTTTTCCTAAACTGCTTGCTTTTTGTGATCTATAATGGTTTGTACTCATTATGTTGACAACATGTTTTTTTCCTTTTCAACAATAAAAAATAAAAATGAAAACAATAGGCAAGTTCAGATAATTATATTCAATTTTAATTCAACAGTCTAAAAAGAATTCAATAACTTCTCACATTCTTCCTGAAAACAATATTTTTTAAAAAAAGCATTGTAAGAGGGGGCGCCTGAGTGGCTCAGTCATTAAGCGTCTGCCTTCAGCTCAGATCATGATCCCAGGCTCCTGGGATCAAGCCCCGCATTGGGCTCCCTGCTCAGCGGGAAGCCTGCTTCTCCCTCTCCTACTCCCCTTGCTTGTGTTCCCTCTCTCGCTATCTCTCTCTCTGTCAAATAAATAAATAAAATCTTTAAAAAAAATTTTTTTTTAAAGCATTGTAAGAGGAAAAGAGATCTACTTCCTTTTCTAAGTTAAAAAGTGAAAATTCAATTATGATTAAAAAAATGTAAACAGTTTAAATCAATAGTCCTTTTAATAAATAAATTGAGGGGCTCCTGGCTGGCTCAGTTGGTAGAGCATGCAACTCTTGATCTGGCTTGTGAGTTTGAGCCCCATGTTGGGTGTAGAGATGAAAGAGAAAGAAAGAGAGCAAGAGAGAGAAAGAAAGAAAGAAAACTGACATGGGATTGTATAAAGAAAAACTTACCTGATAAGTTTATCTGGATCTTTAGGAAACTCAGGGCTGTTATTTCTCACTATAAAGAAAAACATGAAAGGATTCTGGTTGACTTGGAAGAATGAATATATGGCTTTATGTAAGCTCTTTCCAAAACCTCGATAAAATGGTAATAAAAGAATAAAAATAGGGACGCCTGGGTGGCTCAGTTGGTTAAGCGACTGCCTTCGGCTCAGGTCATGATCCTGGAGTCCCGGGATCGAGTCCCGCATCGGGCTCCCTGCTCGGCGGGGAGTCTGCTTCTCCCTCTGACCCTCCTCCCTCTCATGCTCTCTGTCTCTCATTCTCTCTCTCGCAAATAAATAAATAAAATCTTTAAAAAAAAAAAAAAAAAAGAATAAAAATAAAGTATAAAACCTCAAGGAGAGGAAAAGAAAAATGGTAAGAAAAATTTTTAAGATGAGGGGTGCCTAGGGGCATCTGGGTGGCTCAGTTGGTTGGGCATCTGCCTTCGGCTCAAGTCATGATCCCAGGGTCCTGGGGTCGAGCCCCACATCTGGCTCCCTGCTCACTGGGGAGCCTACTTCTTCCTCTCCCTCTGTCCCCTGGCTTGTGCTCTCTCTATCCCAAATAAATAAATACAATCTTAAAAAAAAAGATGAGGGGTGCCTGGATGGCTCAGTCAATTAAGCATCTGGCTTGTGATTTTGGCTCAGGTCATGATCTCAGGTCCTGAGATTGAGCCCAGTGATGGCCCCTGCATCTAGCCCTGTGTGGAGTGGGCTCCATGCTCAGCAGGGAGTCTGCTGCTCTCCCTCTCCCTCTGCCCCTCCCTCTGTTTGCACATCCTCTCTCTCTCTCTCTCTTTCTCTGAAATAAAAAAATAAATCTTTAGGGTTGTTTTTTTCCAAGATGAAAGATGTCAAGAGGTAACTGTCTTAGCCAGGAATTTGAAACCTAATGACTGAGGAGGGGACACTAATAAAAAGCATGCAGATTTACACTTCAGAACTTGAGAAACAGTTCAGGAATTGGAGATGTCAGATGCTTCTGAAATGTAGGAGGTATAGCACAGACATCAAATACTTATATTTTCACCCTGTACAAGCAGATGATCACCACTACCAAGGCAGGAGGGCAGATACTTACTTCCTGGAGAAACTGAATCAGAGAGACTCAGAACTGAAGGATATTAGGTACAAAGCAGGATAAGAGTATGGTGAGGGACTGGAAGCAGGGAATAAATCACATAAATCTTATTGGATAGATAGGACTCCTTATTCTTTCCCACTGTCCAACTCCCAGAGTTTAAGCAACTAGTGTCTCTCTCTCCAGGCACAAGACTGGAGGATTGATTTCAGGAGAAATAGTTAAGCCTGACTAATGACATGGCTAGGTCATCACTGAATAACCCAATAAATAAATAAAACTGTCAACAAATCTAGTCTGTATTCAAATATTTCCAATATTTTTAATGATTGATTTCCATTCTTCATATGTCCATCAATGGACAAAGATCACTACACATTTGTGTAAAGTCAATATCATGAAAGATAACAACCAAAACAAATAAACAGGGAGAAAAGTAGGAAATAGAAACATACTTTGCTGGAAAACTTCCAGAATATAGAACAAAAAACAAAGAGATGGGTAATAGGAGAAAATAGATGTTTCAAAATTAGAGGAGCAGCTCAGTAGATCCTGCATCCAAATATGTGGATATTTAAAAGAGAGAATAGTGAAAATGGAGGGGGGAAATGATAAAAGAAATAACATAAGAAAAAATTTCAGAACTAAAGGATTAGAATTTGAGATTTAAACAGCCTAGCAAATGCCCTATATGATGAGCGAGGAAGGAAAAAAAACTACGTCAAAAAACATTATCAAAAAATTTCAGGGGCTCAGTTGGTTAAGCATCTGTCTTCGGCTCAGGTCATGATCCCAGGGTCCTGGGATTAAGCCCCGCATCAGGCTCCCTGCTCTGCAGGAAGCCTGCTTCTCCCTCTCCTTCTGCCTGCTGCTCCCCCTGCTTATACTCTCTGTCAAATAAATAAATAATAAAATCTTTAAAAAAAAATTTCAGATCCCTGGGAATAAAGAGGAAATTTTAAAAGTTTTAGAAGGAAAATATGCCACATGTGAAAAATTGTACATAGTGAAATCAGACTGCTCAAGAGCAACACTAGAAACTACAAGGTAATAGGATCTTTACAATTCCGAAAGAAATCTGCAAACTAAAATTTAACTAAATTGTGAACATAAGACAGTGGAATAAATACATTTGTAGGCATATAAAGTAATAAAAGATTTAGCTCTCATGTACTAGGAACCTCCTAGAAGAAGTGCTCCAATGAAATGAAGGAGCAAACCAAGCAAAAGAAAAGCAAGGGATCAAGCAGGAGCTCCAATTCAAGAAACAGGCAAAGCATCATCCCAGGACACCTACCAGAGAACTGCCAACTTGGAACTGAAGGAGGATGGAATGCCAGAGGAAAGAGGTCTCCAAGGGAGTAAAATGCAATTGATGGACTACCTGGGAGTTGTTTTATAGCTTTGTCACAAAGTTTAGGGGTAGATAGTAGATATATTAAAAAACAAAAAGCAAGGGAATGAAAAATTGGGCCACTTGTACAAGGAAAGAAAAAGAATCATTCACAGTTCTTTTGTGACAAATAATTACTAAGTCATAGTAAGTATTAATGTAACCAAACTATATTAGGAAGAGGGGGAGAGAAAGATGGATGGAAATAGTATAAATCTAAATCTTTATATTTCAGAAAAAGCCTATATGTAATATCTAAAACTGAACAATCCACAAATATTAGTATTAAAAAAAAACTTAGAAATATAGTGGTAAGTTCCAGAAGAAATATGTGTTGAAAGCTGTTGGTGGTTTGTGGGGGTGGGGGCAGCACTCAGCAAATGGAAGGTGTGGGGTTCCAGGGTCCGCTATGTTTCATTAAAAACCAATTTGTATGCTTCCAGGGAAGATGGTAGAGTAGGATCCTAAGCTCACCTCATTCCATGGATACAATTAGATAACACCCACATCAGTGTAAATAATCCAGAAAACAACCCAAAGACTGGCAGAACACATTCTTCACAGCTGAAGGTAGAGAAGATGCCACATCAAAGAGGATAGGAAGGGCAGAGAGTTGGTCAGGAGCCAAACAGACCTGTGGACTGTCTGCGGGAGGGAGGTACACTACGGTTGCAGAGACAGGAAAGAAACAGACCCTCACACCAGGCACCCCAGGGACATGGATGAGGAAGATGAATCCCCATGATATTTGGCTTTGAAAACCAAAGAGGCCTAACAATCAGTGGGGCTTAACACCTGGAAGTTTAAAAATCAGCAGGCACTGCTCTGGGGGAGCCAAGAGAGTGACAGGAAACTGCCCTTAAGAAGACAACACAACAAACAGCCCTGCTGAGATACAGCACAGAAGCAGCAGTTTGAAAAATACCTGGAGTATATGGGAAGGAGATTTATTTACTAATCTCAGAGCATGTGCTGGATGGGCAAGGAACTTTGGGAGACTTCTCCAAGAACAAAAGAGCTATTGCATGCCATTTGCCTCCTCTGCCACTTAGCCTAAACACATGGACCCCTGCAGGAACCAGTGCAGCACCAACACTCTGCACCTAGCTGGCTAATAGCTTTCCCTGTCCCCACGGTTCTTCTGTGGACATGCCCCTCCATCCAAGCCTGGGCAGTTTTCCTAGGCAGTTGCAGATTCCCTCCCACACCAGACCCGCACAAACCTTGCTAAAACCATGATTCCTGACTGTGTTTTCTCCTGCTGACCTGTCCCCTCAAAAACGCCCTTGGTGGGAGCCCATTCAAAGTGGTACACCAAGCCTGGCAGTGTGCAAGCAGCCCCAGTAGGGGCCAGCACCACCCCAAAGTGACTCCTGAGCTGGTGAGAGGGGAAGATAACCACACACACCAGTCCAACTGTGGCCCCAGCAGTGGGCCACAAAAGCTTCTCAGGAAACAACACATGGAATGTGCCCTGCCATTTGATTCTATTGCATCTCTGGCAAATACCTGGTCTGACTCAGCTCAAGTCCAAGGTGGCCCCAGACTGACCCACTAACATCAGAGGAACAAAAGCCTGCTCACAACAGGAAAAGAGAGCCATTGCAAATGAGTGGACTGAAGGCAAAAGTGGCTCATCCACAATAGCAGGGCACATGCAACACACATAGGAGACAACCCTGAATCACCAGGTTCTGGTGAACAGGGGCATTGGACTGCAGGGTACTACAGGACATCTTCATGAGGTCACTACTTCCAATAGCAGGAGACATCACTGACCTTCCTAACACAAAGACACAGACACAGAGAGCTAGACAAAATGAGGAGACAGAGGACCAGGCCTCAAATGAAAGAACAGGACAAAATCATAGAAAGAGAGCTAAACAAAATGGAGATAAGTAATATGCTTGATAGAGAATTTAAAATAATGGTCAAAAAGATACTCGCTGGATTTGAGAAAAGAGTGAAGGACCTCAGGGAGACCCTCAACAAAGACATGGAAAACAGAAAAAAGAACCAATCAGAAATGAAGGACTCAATAACTAAAATTAACTAAAATTAAAAATATATTAAATGGAATAAATAACAGACTAGAGGAAGCAGAAGAATGGATGAGTACCCTGGAGGACAGAGTAATAGAAAGAAATTAAGTTGAATAGGAGAGAGAAAAAAGTAATAAAAAATGAAAATAGACTAAAGGAACTCAGCGACACCATCAAGTGTAATAACATTTGCATCATAGGGATCCCAGAAGAAGAGGGAGAGGAGGAGGTAGAAAATTTGCTTGAAGAAATAATAACTGAAAACTTCCCGAATCTGGGGAAGGAAGCAGAAATCCAGATCCAGGAGGTACAGAGAGCCCCCAAGAAAATCAACCCCAGAAGTCCACACAAAGATACACAGTAATTAAAATGGCAAAAAATAGTGAAAAATAATTTTTAAAGCAACAAGAGAAAAGAAAACAGTTATATACAAGGGAAACCTCATAAGGCTATCAGATGATTTTTCAGCAGAAACTTTGCAGGTGAGAGTGTCATGATACACTAAAAATGCTGAAAGAAAAAAAAATCTGCACCCAAGAATACTCTATCCAGCAAGGCTATCATTCAAAAAAGAAGGAGAGATAAAGACTTTCCCAGACAAACAAAAGTTACAGGAATTCATCAACACTAAACTAGCCCAACAAGAAGTGTTAAAGATGTATCTTGGTGGAATGGAAAGATCATAAGCAGGAATAAGAAAAGTAAGAAGCCCAAAAGCAGTACAATTAAGTATATCTATAAAAACCAGTCAAGGGATTCACAAATTAAAAGAATGTAAAGGATGACACCATATACCTAAGACAGGTGAGAGACACGTTTCAAACCTAAGTGACCATCAACCATCAATGCATAAACTGCTATATGCATAAGATGTTATATATAAACCTAACGGTAACCACAAATCAAAAACCGGTAATAGATATGCAAAAACACAGAGAGAAAGGAATCCAAGTATATTACTAAAGAAAGCCAGCAAATTATAAGAGAAGACAGCCAAGAGAAGAAAGCAACAGAGAAGAACTACAAAAACAATCATAAACAAGTAACAAAATGGCAATAAGTACATACCTATCAATAATTAATTTGAATGGAAATGTACTAAACACTCCAATCAAAAGACATAGGATGATGGAATGGATAAAAGAGGAAGACCCATCTCTATGCTGCCTAAAAGAGACTCATTTCAGACTTAAAGACACATGCATATTGAGAGTGAAGGGGTGGGAAAGTAAAAAGAAAGCTGAAGTAGCAATACCGATATTGGGCAAAATAGACTTTTCAACAAAGATTGTAACAAGAGACAGAGAAGGACACTATATAATCATAAAGGGAACAATCCAACAAGAAGATATAACAATTGTATATATTTTTGCACCCAGCATAGGAGCACCCAAATACATAAAGCAGCTAATAACAAGCATAAAGGAAGAAATTGATAGAAATACAATAATAGCAGGGGACTTTAACATCCCACTCACATCAATGGATAGATGATCCAAACAGAAAATGAATAAGGGAACAGTGGCTTTGAAGGACACATTGGGATCAGATGGAGCAAACAGATATATTCAAAACATTCCATCCTAAAACAGCAGAATACACATTCTTTTCAGGTGCACATGGAACATTCTTCAGAATAGATCACGTTAGGCCACAAAACAAGTCTCAACCAATTCAGAAAGACTAAAGTCACACTCCACATCTTTTCCAACCACAACACTATGAAACTACAAATCAACTGCAAGAAAAACTCTGGAAAGAACACAAATACATGGAGGTTAAGGAATATGTTACTAAACAATGAATGGGTCAACCAGGAAATCAAAGAGGATATCAAAAAACACATGGAAACAAATTAAAATGGGGGCACCTGGGTGGCTCAGTCATTAAGCATCTGCCTTCAGCTCAGGTCATGATCCCAGAGTCCTGGGATTGAGCCCCGCATTGGGCTCCCTGATCCGCGGGAAGCCTGCTTCTCCCTCTCTCACTCCCCCTGCTTGTGTTCCCTCTCTCGCTGTGTCTCTCTCTGTCAAATAAATCCATTTTTTAAAAAATCTTTAGAAAAACAAATGAAAATGAAAACACAATGGTCCAAAATTTGGGGGATGCAGGAAAAGCTGTTCTATGAAGGAAGTTTATAACAATACAGGCCTACCTCAAGAAGCAAGAAGAATCTCAAACAACCTAACCTTACACCTAAAGGAGCTAGAAAAAGAAGAACAAACAAAACTTAAAGCCAGTAGAAGAAAGGAAATAATAAAGATTAGAGCAGAAATAAACAAAATAGGAAATTAAAAAAATAGAACAGACAATGAAATTAGGAGCTGGTTCTTTTAAAATATCAACAAAATTGATAAACCTTTAGCTAGACTCGAAAGAAAGAAAAAAAGAAAGAAAGAAAGAAAGAAAGAAAGAAAGAAAGAAAGAAAGAAAGAAAGAAAGAGAAAGAAAGAAAGAAAGAAGAAAGAAAGAAAGAAAAGAAGAAAAGAAAAAGAGAAGAGAAGAGAAGGAGGGAAGAGGGGATTTCAAAATCAGAAATAAAAGAGAATAACAACTGACACCACAGAAATAAAAAGGATTATAAGAGAATATTATGAAAAATTATATGCCAACAAATTGGACAACCTAGAAGAAATGGATTAATTCCTTGAAACATACAACCTCCCAAAACTGAAGCAGGAAGAAATAGAAAATTTGAGCAGACTGATTACCAGCAATGAAATTGAATCAGTAATAAAAAAAACTCCCAACAAACAAAAATCCAGGACCAGATGTTTCACAGGTGAATGCAACCAAATATTTAAAGAAGAGTTAACACCTATTCTTCTCAAACTATTCTGAAAAATAAAAGAGGAAGGAAAGCTTTCAAATTCATTCTATGAGGCCACTCTTACCATGATACTAAAAACAGAGAAAACCACTACAAAAAAAGAAAAATAGAGAGAGAGAACTACAGGCCAGTATCTCTGATAAACATACATGCAAAAATCCTCAACAAAATATTAGCAAACTGAATCTAATAATACATTGAAAAAAATCATTCACCACAATCAAGTGAGATTTGTTCCTGGGATGCATGGGTGGTTCAATATTTGCAAATCAGTCAACATGATACATTACTTTAACAAGAGAAAGGATAAAAACCATATGATCATTTCAATAGATTCAGAAAAAGCATTTGATAAAGTACAACATCGTTCATGATAAAAAACCTTCAACAAAGTAGTTTAGAGGGGACAAAACTCAACATAATAAAGGCCATATATGAAAAATGCAAAACTAACATCATAGTCAATGGTGAAAAACTGAGAGCTTTTCCTCTAAGATGGGAACAAGACATGGATGTCCACTCTTACCACTTTTATTCAGATTGTACTGGAGGTCCTGGTCATAGCAATCTGACAAGAGAAAGAAATAAAAGGCATCCAAACTGGTAAGGAACAAGTAAAACTTTCACTATGCACTATGACATGATACTATATATAGAAAACCCTAAAGACTCCACCAAAAAACTATTAGAACTGATAAATCCAGTAAAGTCACAGGATACAAATTCACTATACAGAAATCCACTGAATTGCAAGTAGCAAAAAGAGAACTTAAGAAAAGAATCCCATTTGCAAATGCACCAAAAGTTATAAAATACCTAGGAGTAAATTTAACCAAGGAGCTAAGAGACCTATATTCTGAAAACTATAAAACATGCATGAAAGAAATTGAAGACCACACAAAAAATGGAAAAATATTCCATGTTCATGGATTGGAAGAACAAATATTGTTAAAGTGTCCATCTACCCAAACCAATCTACAGATTTTTTCTTTTAAGATTTTATTTATTTATTTGACAAAGACATAGCAAGAGAGGGAACACAAGCAGGGGGAGCAGGAGAGGGAGAAGCAGGCTTCCCGCTGAGCAGGGAGCCCGATGTGGGGCTCGATCCCAGGACCCTGGGACCATGACCTGAGCCGAAGGCAGACGCTTAATGACTGAGCCACCCAGGCACCCCCAATCTACAGATTTAATGTGATCTCTATCAAAATACCAGCAGCATTTTTCACAGAACTAGAACAAATAATCCTAAAATTTGTATGGAACCACAAATTACCCCAAATAGCCAAAGCAATCTTGAAAAAGAAGAACAAAACTGGAGGTATCACAATACCAGATTTCAGGACATACTACAGAGCCATAGTAATCAAAACAGTGTGGTATTAGCATAAAAAGAGACACATAGATCAATAGAACAGAATAGAGAGTCCAGAAATAAACCCACAATTACACGGTCAATTATTCTAGGACAAAAGAGGGAAAAATATGCAATAGGAAGAAGTCTCTTCAACAAATGGTTTTGGGAAAACTGGACAGCTACATACAAAAGAATGAAACTGGACCACTTTCTTGCACCATACACAAAAATACACTCAAAATGGATGAAGGACCTAAATGTGAGACCTGAAACCATAAATATCCTATAAAAGAACACAGGCAATAATTTCTCTGATATTGGCCATAGCAACACTTTACTAGATATGTCTTCTGAGACAAGGGAAACAAAAGCAAAAATAAACTATTGGGACTACATCAAAATAAAAAGCTTCTGCATAGCAAAGGAAATAATCAACAAAACTAAAAGGCAACCTACTGAATGGGAAAAGATAGTTACAAATGACTTATGTGATAAAAGGTTAATATCCAAAATATATTTAAGAAAACTTATACAATTCAATACCAAAAAACCCAAATAATCCAATTAAAAATGGGCTGAAAACATGAACAGATATTTCTCCAAAGAAGACATCCAGGTGGCCAAGACACATATGAAAAGATGTTTAACATCACTCATCATCAGGGAAATGCAAATCAAAACCACAATGAGGGACGCCTGGGTGGCTCAGTCAGTTAAGCATCTGCCTTCAGCTCAAGTCATGACTCCAGGGTCCTGGGATCAAGCCCTGCATCAGGCTCCCTGCTCAGCGAGGAGTTTGCTTCTCCCTCTGTCCCTCCCCCTGCTTGTGCTCCCTCTGTCTCTCTCTCAAGTAAATAAAATCTTTAAAAAAAAACCACAATGAGATATCACCTTATGCCTATCAGAATGGCTAAAATAACAAACACAAGAAACAACAAGTGCTGGCAAGGATATGGAGAAAAATGAATCTTGTGCACTACTGGTGGGAATGTGAAGCAGTGCAGCCACTGTGGAAAACAGTATGCAGATTCCTCAAAAAATTAAAAATAGAATTACCATAAGATCCAGTAATTCCACTACTGGGTGTTTACCCAAAGAATAGGAAAACAGTAATTCAAAAAGATATATGCACCCCTATGTTTATTGCAGCATTATTTACAAAAGCCAAAATATGGAAGCCACCCAAGTGTCCAATGATAGATGAATGAATAAAGAAGAGGTGAGATATACACACACACACACACACACACACACAGAATATTATTCAGCCATAGGAAAGAATGAAATCTTGCCATTTATAACAACATGGATGGATCTAGAAGGTATTATGCTAGGTGAAATAAGTCATTCAGGGAAAGGCAAATACCACATGATTTCACTCATATGTGGAATTTAAGAAACAAACAAAATAAAAAAGGGACAAACCCCAAGATAGACTCTTAACTATAGAGAACAAACTGGTGGTTACCAGTGGGGAGGTGGGTAAGGAGATAAGTGAAACAGGTGAAGGGGATTAGAGTACACTTATTGTGATAAGCACTGATTAATGTATAGAACTGTTGAATCACTATACTATATACCTAAAATGAATATAACACTGTATGTTAACTATCCTGGAATTAAAAAATATATGAATTTAAAGAAACAATTCATATCATTTGTTCTTTGAAGCTATGAACATCTATTTCTTTGATAGAAAATAAATAATATTTTTAATTAAAACTAGCAACTAGATACTTTGCTGAAAGTTACTGGACTACCTGGTACAATAAAATACAAACAGGAAAAAAAGAGGTTTGTAACTCCACCAAGTAGATCCACATGCACCATCCTGTTAAACTTGGTCTCCACATCTCCTGACATCTGTGGATAACAGACTATCTATAACAACACTGCAATCATCAACAACCATACTGGGTCTGAATGATGGTGCTAAAGCTCATGTTCTTTCATGAGTAAGGTGTGCTATTGGACTAAATTTCTTTTCCTTTGACATCCAGAAAGTATATTTTCCAGGGGAAGAGGTATCCCTACAGCTAACAACAAAAAGCGATCCCTTTATTTTATTATTTTTTAAAGATTTTATTTATTTATTTGACAGAGAGAGACACAGCAAGAGAGGGAACACAAGCAGGGGGAGTGGGAGAGGGAGAAGCAGGCTTTCTGCAAAGCAGGGAGCCCGATGTGGGGCTCAATCCCAGACCCTGAGATCATGACCTGAGCCGAAGGCAGATGCTTAGCGACTGAGCCACCCAGGTGCCCCAAAGCAGTCCCTTTAAAGAGAAAAACAAAACAAAACAAAACCAGAAACCCTATGAGTCACCACCTAGCTTTAAGTGTAGAAACAATTTTCTTTAAAATTGTTCTACTGTTAGGATGAGACAAACAAAAATGAACAAATTGGAAGCTTGAACTGAAGAAGGAGCAAATGCCTATCACATCTTCCTAACCACAAGAAGAATGGGATTTATTTGCACAATGATCAGGTTTTAAAGCTATATAGTGTAAATTAGTATTATAATCTCCCTGATATTTCTATAATTCCTCTCTATTCTTATTATTACTCTGTCATATATCTTAGTTATTATACTACAGTTTATTCAGATAAGTATCTGAAACTTATTAGCACAACTCTCCTTTATTTAACAAAAGCTATAGGAATATGCCTAGCTAAAAGAAAAATTATTATGTTAGGCATGGTCACTATTATTGAGTTTTACTATTTTTATACTCTTCTATTTTCTTTCAACCAAAGATTTTTTTAAGATTATACAAACCTTGTTTGAGAAAAAGATGGCAGAGGACTCTATTCCAACCGGTCGCCAGAATTGAGCTGGATATCAACCTGACAACTCTGAACACCCAGGAAATCAGTAAAAAGATAGATCTGGATCTCTACAAAAAGAATATCGCAGGCGGTTGGCTTTGAGATACGAAGCAGGGAGGCTGTGATTCCGTGGGCACAAATCCAGAGATAAACGGAAGGGGGAGGGAGACGTTGGGATCTTACACTGCCAGCAAGCGATAGCCTCCTGCGCTGGGGACAGGGCAGACTCACAGACTGGTAGCAATGGGGAAAGGACTTTAGGGCAGCTCCCCGGACATAAACCTGGAGCGGCGGGGCTGCGCCTGAGAACTAGAGGCGGCTGGCAGTTTTAGAAGCACAAAGGGCAGACACAAGCCCTGACCTGGAGGAGAGGACTAGGAGCACTGCTGAGGGGTGCACAACCCAGAACGCTGCAGTTTATAGCAGCACAGACAGAAATGGAGATAGTGTGGCCTGGAGAGCTCACTGAAGAACAGACTGTGATCTCTCTGCTCTGAGGCAGAGGGTTGGAAACGATCTATTCTGCTCTGACTCTTGGAAGAGATGAGGAAAGCTGCCAGGGAAAGCCACCAGAGAACAAAAGCCCCAAAAAACTGGTTTTCACTGAGCCCATCCCCCGCCACAGGGGGCAGGACAACTCTGCCCAAACAGGGTTGCCTGAGTAACAGTGTGGCAGGCCCCTCCCCCAGAAGACAGGCTGGGAAAACAAGAGGCCAGCAACCCTAAGGTCCCTATAAAACAGGTGCATCTTGCTTGGGTTGTGGTCAATAATTTGGACTCTATACATCCCATCAACCATCCCTCAACAGAATGACTAGGAAGAGGAACCCCCAAAATAGGAAAGACTCAGAGACTATGACTTATGCCACAGATGTACAAATGGATTCAGATATAACCAAGATGTTGGAGATGGAATTCAGGCTAGCAATTGTGAAGACAATAGCTAGAATGGAGAAATCAATTAATGGCAACATAGAGTCTCTAAGGGCAGAAATGAAAGCTGAATTGGCAGAACTTAAAAATGCTATCAATGAGATCCAATCTAATCTAGATAATCTAACAGCTAGGGTAAGTGAGGCAGAAGAATGAATTAGTGACCTAGAAGACCAATTAATAGACAAAAAGGGAAAAGAGGAGGCCAGGGAAAAACAACTCAGAATCCATGAAAATAGAATCAGAGAAATAAGTGACACCATGAAACGTTCCAATGTCAGAATTATTGGAATCCCTGAGTGCGTGGAGAGAGAGAGGACTAGAGAATATATTTGAGCAAATCATAGCTGAGAACTTCCCTAATCTGGGGAATGAAACAAACATTCGTGTCCTAGAGACAGAGAGGACCCCTCCCAAGATCAAGGAAAACAGGCCAACACACCGGCAGGTAATATTAAAACTCGCAAATCTTAGAACCAAGGAAACCATCTTAAGGGCAGTTAGGGGGAAGAGATTCCTTACGTACAGAGGGAGGAGCTTCAGAATAATGTCATACCTATCCACAGAGACCTGACAAGCCAGAAAGGCCTAGCAAGACATATTCAGGGTACTAAACGAGAAGAACATGCAGCCAAGAATACTTTATCTGGCAAGGCTGTCATTTAGAATGGATGGAGAGATGCAGAGCTTCCAAGAACGGTAGAAACTGAAAGAATATGTGACCACTAAGCTGGCCCTGCAAGAAATATTAAGGGGGGGGTCTATAAAAGGAGAAAGACCCCAAGAGTGATATAGAAAAGAAATTTACAGGGACAGTCTATAAAAACAAGGTGTTCACAGGCAACATGATGACAAATTCATATCTTTCAATAATCACTCTCAATGTGAATGGCCTAAATGCTCCCATAAAATGGCACAGGGTTGCAGAGTGGATAAAAAGACAGGACCCATCCATATGCTGTCTACAAGAGACTCATTTTGAACCTAAAGATACATCCAGACTGAAAGTGAAGGGATGGAGATCCATCTTCCATGCCAACAGACCTCAAAAGAAAGCTAAGGTAGCAATTCTTATATCAGACAAATTCGATTTTAAACTAAAGACTGTAGTTAGAGACACGGAAGGCCACTATATCATTCTTAAAGGGTCTATCCAACAAGAAGATCTAACAATTGTAAATATCTACACCCCCAATATGGGAGCAGCCTTCTACATAAGCCAACTATTAACCAAAATAAAGAGTCATATTGATAATAATACGTTAATCGTAGGAGACCTCAATACTCCACTCTCAGCAATAGACAGATCATCTAAGCAGAAAATCAACAAAGAAACAAGAGCTTTGAATGACACACTGGACCAGATGGACCTCATAGATATATACAGAACATTCCACCCTAAAACAACAGAATACTCATACTTCTCGAGCGCACAGGGAACTTTCTCCAGAATAGACCACATACTGGGTCACAAATCAGGTCTCAACTGATACCAAAAGACTGAGATTATTCCCTGAATATTCTCAGACCATAATGCTTTAAAACTGGAACTCAATCACAAGAAAAAATTTGGAAGAAATTCAAACATTTGGAAACTAAAGACCACTCTGCTCAAGAATGTTTGGGTCAACCAGGAAATCAAAGAAGAACTTAAACAATTCATGGAAATCAATGAGAATGAAAACACATCGGTCCAAAACCTATGGGATACTGCAAAGGTGGTCCTAAGGCGGGAAATACATAGCATCCAAGCCTCACTCAAAAAAACAGAAAAATCCCGAATTCACCAACTAACTCTACACCTTAAAGAACTAGAGAAAAAGCAACAAACGATGCCTAAGCCATGCATTAGAAGAGAAATAATTAAGATTAGAGCAGAGATCAATGAATTAGAACCAGAAACACAGTAGATCAGATCAATGAAACTAGAAGCTGGTTCTTTGAAAGAATTAATAAGATCGATAAACCACTGGCCAGATTTATCCAAAAGAAAAGAGAAAGGGCCCAAATTAATAAAATTATGAATGAAAGGGGAGAGATTACGACTAACACCAAGGAAATAGAAACAATTATTAGAAATTATTAACAACAACGATATGCCAATAAACTGAGCAACCTGGATGAAATGGATGCCTTCCTGGAAACCTATAACTCCCAAGACTGAAACAGGAAGAAATTGACAACATGAATAGGCCAATAACCAGTAACAAGATACACGCAGTGATCAAAAACCTCCCAAAAAACAAGAGTCCAGGGCCTAATGGATTCCCTGGGGAATTCTACCAAATATTCAAGGAAAAATAATACCTATTCTCCTGAAGTTATTTCAAAAGACAGAATCAGAAGGAAAGCTTCCAGACTCATTCTATGAGGCCAACATTACCTTAGTCCCCAAACCAAGCAAAGACCCCATCAAAAAGGAGAATTTCAGACCGATATCCCTGATGAATATGGATTCCAAAATCTCAACAAAATCCTAGCTAATAGGATCCAACAATACATTAAAAGGATCATCCACCACGACCAAGTGGGATTTATCCCCAGGATGCAAGGGTGGTTCAACATTCGCAAATCAATCAATGTGATAGAACACCATTAATAAGAGGAGAGAGAAGAACCATATGGTCCTCTCAATTGATGCAGAAAAAACATTTGACAAAATACAGCATCCTTTCCTGATTAAAACTCTTCAGAGTATAGGGATCCTCAAGTTCATAAAATCCATCTATGAAAAACCCACAGCGAATATCATCCTCAACGGGGAAAAGCTGAGAGCCTTTCCCTTAAGATCAGGAACACGTCAAGGATGCCTACTCTCGCCACTATTGTTCAACATAGTACTAGAAGTCCTAGCAACAGCAATCAGACAACAAAAAGAAATAAAAGGTATTCAAATTGGCAAAGAAAAAGTCAAACTCTCTCTTTTCACAGATGTGGAAAACCCAAAAGATTCCACCCCCGAATTACTAGAACTCATACAGCAATTCAGTAATGTGGCAGGATGCAAAATCAATGCACAGAAATCAGTTGCTTTCTTATGCACTAAAAACGCAACTGTAGAAAGAGAAATTAGAGAAACGATTCCATTTACAATAGCACCAAAAACCGTACGATACCTCAGAATAAACCTAACCAAAGAAGTAAAGGATCTATACTCTAGGAACTACAGAGCACTCATGAAAGAAACTGAAGAAGACACAAAAAGATGGAAAAATATTCCATGCTCATGGATCGGAAGAATAAACATTGTTAAAATGTCTATGCTACCCAGAACAATCTATACTTTCAATGCCATCCCGATCAAAATTCCAATGACATTTTTCAAAGTGCTGGAACAAACAATCCTAAAATTTGTATGGAATCAGAAAAGACCCCGAATCTCCAAGGAAATGTTGAAAAAGAAAAACAAAGCTGGGGGCATCACGTTGCCCGATTTCAAGCTATATTACAAAGCAGTGATCACCAAGACAGCATGGTACTGGCACAAAAACAGACATATAGACCAATGGAACAGAATAGAGAGCCCAGATATGGACCCTCAGCTCTTTGGTCAAATAATCTTCAACAAAGCAGGAAAAAATATGCAATGGAAAAAAGACAGTCTCTTCAATAAATGGTGCTGGGAAAATTGGACAGCCACATGTAGAAGAATGAAACTCGACCATTCTCTAACACCATTCACAAAGATAAACTCAAAGTGGATGAAAGACCTCAATGTGAGACAGGAATCCATCAAAATCCTAGAGGAGAACATAGGCAGTAACCTCTTTGACATCGGCCACAGCAACTTCTTTCAAGACACATCTCCAAAGGCTAGTGAAACAAAAGCAAAAATGAACTTTTGGGACTTCATCAAGATAAAAAGCTTCTGCACAGCAAAGGAAACAGTCAACAAAACAAAGAGGCAACCCACGGAATGGGAGAAGATATTTGCAAATGACACTACAGATAAAGGGCTGGTATCCAAGATCTATAAAGAACTTCTCAAACTCAACACCCAAAAAACAAATAATCAAGTCAAAAAATGGGCAGAAGATATGAAAAGACACTTCTCTGAAGAAGACATACAAATGGCTAACAGACACATGAAAAAATGTTCATCATCATTAGCCACCAGGGAAATTCAAATCAAAACCACATTGAGATACCACCTTACACCAGTTAGAATGGCAAAATTTGACAAGGCAAGAAACAACAAATGTTGGAGAGGTTGTGGAGAAAGAGGAACCCTCTTACACTGTTGGTGGGAATGCAAGTTAGTACAGCCACTTTGAAAAACAGTGTGGAGGTACCTCAAAAAATTAAAAATAGAGCTACCCTATGACCCAGCAATTGCACTACTGGGTATTTACCCCAAAGACACAGATGTAGTGAAAAGAGGGGCCATATGCACCCCAACGTTCATAGCGGCAATGTCCACAATAGCCAAACTGTGGAAAGAGCCGAGATGCCCTTCAACAGATGAGTGGATAAAGAAGATGTGGTCCATATATACAATGGAATATTACTCAGCCATCAGAAAGGATGAATACCCAACTTTTACATCAGCATGGATGGGACTGGAGGAGATTATGCTAAGTGAAATAAGTCAAGCAGAGAAAGTCAATTATTATATGGTTTCACTTATTTGTGGAACATAAGGAATAGCATGGAGGACATTAGGAGAAGGAAGGGAAAAACAAAGGGAGGGGGGGAATCGGAGGGAGAGATGAACCATGAGAGACTATGGACTCTGAGAAACAAACTGAGGGTTCTAGAGGGGAGGGGGGTGGGGAGATGGGTTAGCCTGGTGATGGGTATTAAGGAGGTCACGTATTACATGGAGCACTGGGTGTTATACGAAAACAATGAATCATGGATCACTACATCAAAAACTAATGATGTATTGCATGGTGACTAACATAATAAAATAAAATTAAAAAAAAGATTGTACAAACCTTATGCTTGGAAAAAAAACATGATAAACAGAATAAATATTATTTGATGATATAACCACATAGAAATAAAAATTCACTCAGACTGGGGGAAAAAAGGACATACAGGCTTATATAAAATCCCTTGTGACACAATAGAAAATAAATAAGCAATACCCAGAAGCTGGGATGCAAGACAGTTGTTAAACATTATCTCCTTCCAGATCTTTTCTCCTCCTTCTTCCAAGTGTTCGTAAACAAGTTGAAGCCTAAGTTGGAAGGTACTTGAAAAATCCCCTAGCCCAACCCTGACACTGAGCAAGAAGCTCTCTCACAACATCTGTGAAAAAGAGCTCTTAAACCCGACTAACTGACCACAGTTCTCAAAGCAGGCTGTTAGTGATACTACCAGCCAAGGTAGTCTTCTCCATTCTTTTTATTTTTTTATTTTAGATTTATTCATTTTTTGACAGAGAGAGCAAACACAAGCAGGGGGAGCAGTAGGCAGAGGGAGAGGGAGAAGCAGGCTCCCGGCAGAGCAGGGAGACTGATTCAGGGCTCGATCCCAAGACCCTGGCATCATGACCCGAGCTGAAGGGAGACGCTTAACCGACTGAGCCATCCAGGCACCCAAACAATAGCCTTCTCCATTCTTAAGCAACTTGAGTTTTTAGAAAATTCTTCCCCCTATTTGGCCAGCTGGGACCTGGATGGGCGGGCGTTACCACCAGGGATGGTGTAACCACTGTGGCATTTGCTTTTAGGACAGATCAGTCAGGCACCCAACTGACTTTATAATTTGGTGTGCAAACTGGAGCACAGAGTCAAAGGGGGTGCTAGAAGTCATTATACCAGGACTGTCCCAGGCAGTCTGGTATATGTGAGCACCTTCACTATCAGTAAGGGAGACAGGGTCCAGGCCCAAAAGAGAATGGCAGGATTTGGGAAGGTCATCAGGACCTCCACCAGCTGGGTTTGAGCTCAGAGCTTGGCGTATTCTTGTCAAAACAGCAAGGCCAAGACCTAGCGGCTCAGGCTAGGCAAACAACACGTTATGGAAAGTTTGGGGAATGAGAGGCATTTGCATGTCTGCATACCAAATACCAGACTCAGGCTTAGGATAACAAAATTAATTCCAGACCACTGATGATGAGGGAAAAGACCCCCATATAGTCAAGGTATGTTCCCGCACAAGGCAGGGCCAAGCCTGCAGATTCTGGACTATAGTGGCTACAACCTAGTAGGCCTAGAGACGGTACAGCTGATTGTAACTACTTCAGTTTTTTGAAACAACAGAGAAGAAATGGCCCTTTTCTATATGAAAGTCCTTCAAATATTTGAAAACAGCTTTTACAACTGCCTTTTGTCATTTCTTCCACTAGCTAAACATACACAGTTTCTTCGGCTCAGGAAATGTGAGGCTCCAAATGGAGCATGCTGGTATTCCAGATGAGGGCCCACCACATCAGAGTGGGGCAGAATTATCATACAACACATGCTTAGTGCAAGGGCACTTTCCATTAGTGGTTCACATTAACTTTGTGATCAAATAGCTCCGCAAGAACTTTTTCATAGAGTTCTGCTATCAAGTCAGGCCTCTTCCATTCTTTACTTGGAAATTTTAATCCTTTGATCCCAAATGAATGACTTTATGCTCATCCCATTAAATTTGGAGGCACAGGGGAGGGGAACGCCTAGGTTGATGCTCTGGCTCTGCAGCTTGCTCTCTGTGGCTTTGCGCCAACCACTTATCACTGATCCTCGGCTTCCTACTGAGGGAGAGGCTGAGGATCAGATGAATAAATGTATGTGAAAGCATTGTGTAAACTATGAAGTAAAATCAGGATCTAAGCTCACATGTATTTTTTCATTTGTTCATTCTACAAATTTTTATTCAATACCTACAACCAGATACTACACTGGCTACTGGGGATATAATTCTGGCCTACAATCAATGCTTACAGAGATGATACAGTTCTCTGCCTCTTGAGTTTCTCATTTATACAATTAACTATCTGTTCCAGTTTTGTGTTACCTAAGAATGTGGTAATTCCTTTATGCTTTTTCTAGATCTCTTTATTAGCATTTTAAATTATATGGAAGATGATTCTTGCAGCATTCTAGTGAGATCTTTTTTCAAGTTGTTACAAGTAATTAATTCTCACTGGATGCAGTTTTTCACAGAAATCCACATAGTTGTAGATTACCACCTAACTGAGAGTACACAAGTTTCCTGCAACTTCTCCCCCACCCCCTTAGCAGCTGTGTCTGCTGTATTATGGACACTCTTGCCCTTGGAAGCTGCGGGAAGTCACTCTCTTCATGGCACCCGAGACTACCACTCCTAGTCCGGCTGAGATAGAAAGCAGGCTGATAACTATTTACTGTCTTGGATTTCCACGTATTTCACCAACGTAACTAAAGAACATAGTGAAAACCTGCCAAAGTCTATTTGCTGTTGCTCATCTGCTGGGTGATTTGGCAACTGGGGCAGCTTTTCTGTCTGACTTGACAGTACAGCTGGAGAACTGAAAGGAGTGAAGGATGGCATCTGCTAGGCAGGGGGACAAAAGGAAGGGCTGACTTCTCTTCAGTTTCTTTCTCATCCTTCCTTTTGGCAGGCTAAACCCAAAATCTATTGCACAGAATCATTTACTGTAGACAATACTGTAAAACCAGGTTTTAAATTTCCATTTACCAGACTATGGATACAGCTTTGTTATAGAATATTTCTTTATAATGATAGTACTGCAGGGCTCAGGGAAGGTTTAAGTGATATAAATTGTTCATTCATTCATTCTACAAATAGTAACTGAGCACAGAGGACACAGTAGTGGATGCTACAATATTCTGGGAGATCAGAAATGTGGTCAGAATGAAGCAATAGGACTCCTCTGTGCACACACCAGCTTTAAAACTGTCAGGGAATGTTTGAGGGACTCCACAACAATCATGACATGTTTGAAGATACCGAAAAGGATGCCTGATCAACACTGCTTGATTTGCACCAGACCCAAAGCCCGGAGGAGCACTTGAACTTGGTCACAATTGTACACACCTAGCTAATGGACTGGCAGGCCCTGGAAGGGGACTGGAAAAAGAAACAGGGGACATCTGAAAGAAAAAGCACATGAGAGATCAGTTTGGTAGAACGAGTCTGAACAGCAAGGCTTGCTGTTAGGGAGGAAATGACAGCAGTTACTATGTCTGGCTGCTGTGCATGGCTGGAAAAAGGAGGGGCAGGATAGAGAGGAAAGAACTATGTGCACTAGGGCCCCAACCCCCACTTGTGATGAACCCCTCTGGGCATAAGGAGCCAATAGCCTTATTCTGCTAATTGCAGAGAGAACACAGGAGCAGTAGAGAGACTGGGCTAAGTCATGAAGAGGTCCCCAGCAGGATAAAAGAGAGCAAAACAAGGGTATCAAAAGAAAAAAAAAAAAAAAACCACTGGTCAATAGAGCAGAAAGATTGAAGAGCCTCGGATGTCATTTCCACATGGACTCTTAGAAGGAATATCTTGGGGGCGAACTCTTCAGAACAAAAAACTGAACATTTTGCTAATCAAGAGGAAAGGAGTCCCAGTTCAGTAAGATCTGGGGTACTGCAGGTCAAATCTGGGAAATATCCATTTTGGATCAAAGAGTTAAAATCAGATGTCATATCTTTATGATGGGTAAATAAGTTTCAGTCAGTACCACCATCCATATGACCATAACATTTAAAAATACTAAGCTTATGATCACTGATAATCTTTAAAGAAGAACCACTTTTTGATTGACTTTTTGATAACTGACTGGCTTGACAAAGAGGTACAATAGGAGAAATCTTAGTATGATTTCATTCCTGAGAATGGATACAGAAAATATTCGCTTATATAACACTTATTTGCTGGATCATTTATTTGCTATAAATGCATAATTAATAATTGGCAAAAAACAATAAATAGGCACTTCTTACATTGTGTTGGTTGGTTGAAAAGTCTTAGAACTTCTTGTTTGTACAGAGATTCATCTTTAATCAGCATTTGGGCTGCTTCCAAATTCACTGGATTTTCTAGCACTGGATTAGAAAGCATAACCTATAGGAAAAAATATAAAAATTAAAGTTTTTAAAGTAAATTTTTTGCTAGAGCAAAAAGACAAGCCAACACATACAACAGTAACAAGCATTTATTACATGGCTACTACGTATCCATCTGGAGACAGATACAAAGACAAATGAGACACAGTCCGTCTCAAGAAACTCTTGGTCTATCTTGATGTTATCCTGTACATTCATGAGCCAAACATTAGGATCAAAACAAGTTACAAGTTCCTTCCTCTAGCCTATTCCTTTCTATCACATGAATTTAAATTCAATTTACATATAAAGGAAACTAAACATTAGGAATCACTGAAACATTTCCATTAAAAAATAAGTTTAATTTTTAACGTAAGATCATATTTAGATTATGGATAAACAAACGTATGTAATAAGGCTGTGTATACTGTGTATACTTCAACATCCCTCCAGATCATTGAATGAATTTGTTGTCTACAGTTTTCTCTTGCTGCTGTGACAAGTTAGCACAAATTTAGCAGCTTAAACCAATACAGATTTGGGGCACCTGGGTGGCTTAGTCGTTAAGCATCTGCCTTCAGCTCAGGTCATGATCCCAGGGTCCTGGGATCGAGCCCCACATCGGGCTCCCTGCTCAGCAGGAAGCCTGCTTCTCCTTCTCCCACTCCCCCTGCTTGTTCCCTCTCTTGCTGTGTCTCTCCCTGTCAAATAAATAAATAAAATCTTTAATGGAGCACTGGGTGTTATACGCAAACAATGAATCATGGAACACTACATCAAAAACTAATGATGTAATGTATGGTGATTAACATAACATAATAAAATTAAAAAATCTTTAAAAAAATACAAATTTATTATCTCACATTTCTGTAGGTGGCTAGTCTTAGGTGGTCATTCTGGTTTCTCTTTTCCAGATTTAGTAAGACTAAAATCAGTGTTGGCTGGTTGGGCTCTTATCAGAGGTTCCGAAAGAATGTTTCCAACCTCATTCACGTTGTTAGTTGAATTCAGTCCCTTGCATTTGTAGGACTGAGGTCCCTGTTTCTTTGCTGGCTTTTGGTGGGGGCCATCCTTAGCTCCAAGAGATCTCTTGCAAATTACATCTGGACCCCTACATCTCAGAGCAATTAAGGTATGAAAAATCCTTCTTATGCTTGGAATCTCTCTGATGTTCCTTCCTGCCACATCCATTCTCCTTCCACTCTATTTCTCTGAGCAACCCTTGTGCCTTCTTCTTCTATTGTTAAGGGGTTATAATAATTACTTTGTACACCTGTATAATTCAGGGTAACTTTCCCGTTTTAAGGTAAGCTGATTAGTAACTGTAATTCCATCTGCAAAGCCCTTTTACAGTAGTATGGAGATTAGATTAAATAACCAGAGGATGGGAGCCCTAGCGGGATATCTTTAAAATTCTGCCTGCCACCTGGGTGGCTCAGTCCGTTAAGCATCTGCCTTTGGCTCGGGTCATGACCCTGGGGTCCTGGGATGGAGCCCTGCATCAGTCTCCCTGCTCAGCAGGGAAATCTGCTTCTGCCCCTCCCCCTCCTCATGTGTGCATGAGTGCACGCGCGCGCTCTCTCTCTCTCTCAAATAAATAAAATATTAAAAATAAAATAAAATTCTGCCTGCTATAGTATATGTGCATCTGGACAAAATAGGGGACCAGTAGTAACGAAAAGTTAATAGTTCTGCTAGACCATGATCTTGTTTATCTAGTACCTCAAAATTATTATTTTCCCAAATTGCAAATATTTATTCAATAATTTCAGTATTTTGAATAGTATAACACGCAAATTAGATAATAAAATATAGCCAAAATAATAACTACCAGAATACTAAGTGTAGATGTAGTTCAAAGTGGCTAACTGACTTAAGTGTCTTGGAAACGATGGCAGTCATCACTAATGAAAGCAATAATCTGACATCTGATATTTCAAAGGCAATAAGAATTTACTGCTGTTATTTGAGTTTTTCTGTTTGGAAAAGACATTTGAACATATCTCCAAGGATATTCTAAGTTGCTTAAATAAGGATTCAGTGTGGATTGCACTATACCTTTCAAAGTGGGTAGGAAGCAGATGAAACTTATCTTCAAGAGTAAGCTTTTGGGGGCGCCTGGGTGGCTCAGTCGTTAAGCGTCTGCCTTTGGCTCAGGTCATGATCCCAGCGTCCTGGGATCGAGCCTCGCATCGGGCTCCCTGCTCGGAGGGAAGCCTGCTTCTCCCTCTCCCACTCCCCTGCTTGTGTTCCCTCTCTCGCTGTGTCTCTCTCTGTCAAATAAATAAATAAAAAATCTTTAAAAAAAAAAAAAAAAAAGAGTAAGCTTTTGGTCTTTGGCTGAAGTGATAATCCTACTCAGAGAGGCACATCTGGTAAAGTTTATTCAATGCTCTTTGCATTGACACTATGCCTAAGACCTTTTCATATTATGTGTACACAAGCTACTAAGTATACTTAATGATTTTTAAGAACTGGAATATATTGAAATGTATGAATCACACACCCTGCTAAAATAGTAAAAAGAAAAGGTCCAACTTTTATTTTTTTATAGACTTTATTTGTCAGAGAGAGAGAGTGTGCACTCACGTGCATGCAGGAGTGGGGGGAGGGGCAGAGGGAGAAGCAGGCTCCACACTGAGCAAAGAGCCGGATGTGGGACTT
The DNA here is from genome assembly GCF_004348235.1 of Phoca vitulina. Lineage (NCBI taxonomy): Eukaryota > Metazoa > Chordata > Mammalia > Carnivora > Phocidae > Phoca > Phoca vitulina. The sequence continues at coordinate 49,594,090 of NW_022589705.1, forward strand.
GATTCCAGGACTCTGGGATCATGACCTGAGCTGAAGGTAGACGCTTAACTGACTGAGCCCCCCCAGGCATCCCAAGGTCCAACTTTTAAATTAGCCATGTGATAGTGTGGAACAACATAAGCACCTTTCCAGGGGATAAGTACAAAAAACTGGAGCATCAGTAAAAAACTACAACAGTAGGTAGAATTTATAATTTCCAATTAGTTAAAGCCCATGAATTTGGAATTCCTTCTATGGATGGGTGTTGCTATTTACCTTCGCATTATATATTGAAGTACAAGTGTTCTTATAATCTTTTGTAAGATTATAAAAATTTTAGGAGGAGATGATTAGTATATTTAGACTTTAAAATATTTTAAACACCATTTCAAATGCCACTCCCTTGAGTAACAATGTGATAACTATACATATGTCTCATCTATTGTTCAAAGGGAAATATTCAGAAATTACGGTCTGTGTACTGTCCATTACAGTAGGCACCAGCCATATGTGGCTATTTAAATTGAAATTAAAATATATTAAAAACCCAGTTCTCCTCAGTTACACTAGCCACATTTCAAGTGCACAGTATCCACATGGCTAGTGCCTACTGAATTGGACAGCACAGATACTGGACATTTCCATCAGTGCAGAAAGTTCTACTGGGCAGCACTGACCTTGAAAGAAGTATTGAATAGCCATTAAAATATTAACTGCAGCAATATGAAAATTACTTGAGATAAAGTGGTAAGTGAAAAATAAATAGGTCAAATAATTTGTCCATATAAACCATATTTGGAACGATGTAAAAAATTCAGGTTCATTCTTTCATTTGTGTTACTTAGCATCTACTGTCAGCATTGTCCTTGGTGGGTACTGGGGAATCAGAGATGAATTGGACCTGTTCCCTGACCTCGAGGAGCCTGTAGTCCAATAGGGGAAGACATAGAAGAAAACAGTATGTGCATTACAGTATTACAGTCCTCTGATAGAAATCTGCCTAGAGCACCACTCAGTGGGTGGGAGACAAAAGAAACCCCTCAAACACCAAAGCCGTCAATTCTACCTCTGAAAGAAAGTCAGGAAAGGCATCCCAGTGGAGGACTCATTGGCCCTGACTCTTCCAGTGTATGCAGCTTCTTCCCAGACAGACTGAGCAAGAGAGTAGCAAGAGAGAAGGAGAAAATGGGTTGCCAGTCAGAAACTAGACAGCACTTTTTAAGGTTCAAGACTTGCTTGGGTTTGTAACTTTAGAATTGAGAACTCTATAAATGTTTTTTAACGTGAACTGAACCAAGCACTGTGAGTGAAGAAAAGCATGAAAATATAATAGGAGTGGGGCTGCATGGTGCTGTTAGGGAGAGTCTGAAGCCCAGCTGTGAGGACAAGTAGATCGTTTGTCAGGCAAGAGAACTGAGGCTAACCCCGCAGTGAATAGTGCTACTGAAAGATTTTAAACAAAAACATGGGAGAAAACATTAGAGGGAAATGCTAATCACAGTAGGGTTAAGGTTTTTCTTTATGACTATCATTGATTTTCCTTTTCCTTCTACTCTCTTTTTTTTAATTTTAGAGAGAGAGAGCATGCTCTGGATAAGTTGTATTAATTGGGGGGGAGGGGCAGCGGGAGAAGGAGAGAGAAAATTCCAAGCAGACTCCCCGCTGAGCCTCAAAACATTCAGTTTTATTATTCTTTTTAATTTAAAGATTTATTTATTTGAGAGAGAGAGCACATGCTTGTGCAGGGGTAGGGGGACAGAGGGAGAAGGGAGAGAGAATCTTAAGCAAACTCCCTGCTGAGCACAGAGCCTGATGTGGGGCTCCATCTCACCACACTGAGATCATGATCTAAGCCAAAATCAAGAGTCAGATGCTTACTGACTGAGCCACCCAGGCGCCCCTCAGTTTTACTATAATTAAGGCAGATCCTAATTCAGGTAGAAGAGATAGGACTATGACTCAGTTTGAAGGAATCAAAAAGATCAACCCCAGATATTTGCAGATCATGCTCACTTAGTTCTTTACAGTTTTTGTTCAAATGTCTCTCCCCAAACACGGCTTAGCACAGGTAGGTGTTCAATACATATTTGTAGAATGAATGAATGGATAAGTTTGGACATTTAATCTCTAAGAAAGATTGCTTTTCTCAGTATACTAAGATGACTAGACAGAAAATTTTTTTCAAACATAAGAAATGGGATTTGTATTATAATTCTATGTGATTGAGAGAATTCAATTAAGCCAGAGTACCACATTTCTGTAAGTATTCCAAATAATCAAAATTTAATAGTTTATCTTCAGATACTATTAATGATGAGTAGGTCCATGGGAAAGTCACTGAGTCAGATTACAGGTGGTTAAACCAAGTGCCATTGAAATAATTTATTTTAGCACCAGATGAGAAAAGAGGTTTTTTGAGGGTCAGAAATAACAGAACACTGAGGCATGCTCCTAAGGACCATGAATCCAGGGGACCTAGGGGCATTCCAGAAACAGGCAACAATCTGAGGGGAGGAAAAAAATCCCTGCTTTAATTGTTCCCTGGATTTGATATGAAAGTTTATAAAAGAGCAAGTAGCTAGCACTGTCAGAAACAAAGGATAAAGCTGAACATTTTAAGTTGTAGTCATTTGGTTCACCTTTCTAAGGAAGACAAGATTCATGAATGAGGAAAGATCATATCCAATATTGTGAAGTAAAGTTAGAAGCCAAAAGAAAACTTGAGACTGTATTTCTAGAATTAAAACCATCCAGTTCTTTTATAAATAAAACATATATTCTTTCATTGTAAAGGGCAGTAACTCTCAATTTCACTTTAAAATAGTATTTCTAAGTTCCACTTTATAGCCTTGGTGTAAAAATGCTATTGATTTAAATAAGTTTACTCAAATCCTTCAAACATTTAAATATTCCTTGTACATCTTATTCCATATATTTTGAAAAACTGGGATAGTTGAAAGTATTAAAGAGAGCATTACATTAATCTGTTCTTACCTGGAGGGTAAGTAAGATGCTGCTCAAGGTATAGCTTGTATTCCACTTATCGGGGTCATCCAAAATATCTATACAAGCCCGACCAGTATTTTGGTCTACTGTATTAAAATAATACATGAATATTCACACATAGAATACAATTATTATTTAAAATATCATAGGCAAAATCAGAAAGCAAAAGACAAAGCAGAAAAGTATTTTCAATGAATGTGACCGACAGCTGATACAGTATAGCTGTTAAAAGCACGGGCTTTAGTGTCAGACACATGGAGATCCGAATGTTGACTCCCCCGCCTGTCAGCTCTGCTATGTTGAGCAATTTAACTTTATCTCTCTAGGTCTCACTTTCCTAATATGCGAAATGGGGATATCATGAAAGTACCTTCCTTCACTGAAAAGAATTAAAAAATAAAGTACTTAATAGAGTACCTGACATGTGGCAAATCCCCCCCAAATCATAGACATTATTAACAATAGTCTTATTAATATATAAAAAAAAAAGCTTTTGTAAATGACTAAGAGAAACATTTCTACTCTAACAGAAAAATCTTGCAATAAAAAGTTAAGAACTGAAAAGAAAATTTTGAAAAGGTGAAAAGAGGGGTGTTGGATTTGACATTGTACCGTAAAACTACAATAATTAGAACTGCAGAGTGGGACATGAGATTAAACAATGTGATAAGAGCCTTTAGAAACAAAACCTAGTATGTATTAAAACTGTTGTATGTTAAAAGTGCAATTATGATTCAGCAGCAAAAGAAGATTATCAACAAATGGCATTAATAAGTGCTGTGCAAATTACTGATTGTCCTTTGGTATTTGCACTTCCTTTCTCCAATCTCTCCTGGAATAAGGAGCACTATGCCTGCCCCCCATCTCCATCCCTCTGTGTGGTTTTAGATAAATACATGGTTGCCCACATTTTCCCCAGCCTTTCCTCCAGCAAGATGTGGACATGTAACTAACTTGTAATTGTGGGATAACAGCAGAAGGAAAGTGTGAAACTTCTAGATATACTTCCTGATGGGAGCTGTTTTGCCCTCTTTTTCTTTTCCCCTTCCCACTGGCTGGAAATGGTCACAGAGTAAAAGTCTTACATCCAAAAATGATAACCGCACATTCAGGATGGCAAAACCTCCCTGCCAGCTTTGTTTTGTCATACACAGATTGGAAAGATATCGAGAAGCTTGACCTATGCCCTAACAAATTAATTAAATCAGTATTAAAAAAAAAGAATGGAGTTAAATATGAAAAATAAGACTACAGAATAACTAAAAGAATATTAAAATGATGATTTGATTGTATTTGGGGAAGGGATCATCTAAGTTTAAAGGTAATTGCAAAAATCTCAAAGGATGAGACTAATAGATTTGACTACAGAAAATGTTTTAAATCCCAGATATAAAAAAAAACAGCATAAGCAAAATTTTAAAAATTAGTGACAAAGGGTAATATTTGCAATATCTAAGACAATGTAATAACACTGTTAAGTCTGATGGTTCACAAAATAAGAAATACAATCAACAGACATGAAAAAATGTTTAATTCACAAGTATTCAAAGAAGTGCTTATTAAAATAACAGTGACATTCTTATTAAATTGGCAAAAAATGTCTCTGAAGTTTAAATGCCCAGATATGGAGAGTGCTAAAATGACGACTTTATACACAGTTATTGGTGGAAGTGTAAATAACATCCTAAAAGGCAACTTGGCTTTATGTATCTGAAGACTTAGAACCCTATAGAGCCATCCTTCGGCGTTTGGAGGCTAATAAATAATACTCCCCTCCTCCCAAGCTCATATATAATGAAATAGACCTAGAAAGATGGAAGTAAAAAAATGAACTTTATTGTAGGTAAGACTGAAATGGAGAATGCATGTGATCAATGGCTTTACTCGAGCTCCACAAAAGTCCCCCTGATTTGAACTTAACACCCAAACTGAAGGCCTGCCTGTTTCCTGCCTGGAGAAAGCCATAGGAAACCCATTCTAAGGGAAGACTGGCTGGAAAGAAAGTGTTGAGCCACACATGTTCAATTTTTTTCTCCTATTTCCTCAATAGGTAAGTCACTCAAGGAGTGAGGGAGGGAAAGAAGAGCAATCACAAGTTTTCTGTACTTTCCTTCCTAGAGACAGAGGTTCTCCGTACTCTGTGGAAACGGAAGGTGTGGGGACTAGGGGATGAGAACACTGACCCCCACTACATTTAACCAGTAATTCCACTTCTGTTTATGCTAAGCAAATAATAGCAACTGTATTCAATGAATTGTGTACCATAAATTTAATTTTATACCTTAAAAATAGCTTTTAATTACAAAGTAATAATATACTTGGAAAAAATTATATAAAAGTGCCTGGTGATTACATGGAGCACTGTGTGTTATACGCAAACAATGAATCATGGAACACTACATCAAAAACTAATGATGTAATGTATGGTGATTAACATAACATAAAAAAAAGTACATGATGATTAACATAATAAAAAATAACAAAATAAATCATATTTTACAAATAAAAAAAAGTATGTAAAGTAAAATTTGAAAGCTCCCTTGCCTACTAATACCACCTCTTCAGAGTTATTACCAGTTGGTCTAGGGACACCTGGGTGGCTCAGTCAATTAAGCATCTGACTCTTGGTTTCGGCTCAGGTCATGATTTCAGGGTCTTGAGATCAAGCCCTATGCCAGGCTCTGTGCTCAGAGTGGAGTCTGCTTGAGAGATTCTTTCCCTCTCCCTCTGCCCCTCCCCGTTTGTGTGCATGTGCATGCATGTGCTCTCTCTCTCTCCAAAATAAATAAATAAATAAAATCTTCAAAAAAATAAATCTACCAGTTGGTCTATACAAATACACATACACACGCGTGTGTGACTGTGTGTATCGTGTTTGTTTTTTTTTTATTAAATGGAATTATATCTCACGTGTTATTCTTTGAAGGTTTTTTTTTTTCATTTAACAGTAAATCATCAACATATTTCTGGACATATTTATGAAAAAATATTTGAGCACCAGCTATGTGCCAGGTAAGGAATATTCTAGAATAGCAGTGACCAAAAAGTCTAGCTGTATATATCTTCCTTGTTATGTATACAGCTGTAAGGTATTTTACTTAAAAATTCCTATATTAACAGACATTGGGATTATTTCCCTTTTCCCTATTTCCAACATTGTTACTGGGAACAAACATATTTAAATATTATACATACTCTTCCACACTTGTGCTAGTATTTCTATAGAATAATTTATAAACACGGTATTACAGGGATTTAGGGCTATTTGCATTTTACAGCTGATTAGAAACTATCAACTGCTTCCCCAAAAGGTCACACTGAGGTCATCATTATATCAGAGAACCCACCCACCCACATTTGCCACCCCTACTAAAATTGTTAAATTTTTAACATTTTGTAAACATAAACAATGAATCATAAATTTTTGTTTTAATATGCATTTATTTTCTTACTAGTGAAGCTAAACACCTTTTTATGTTTATTTTTGTTATGTTTCTTCTATCAAGTGTTTGTTTATAACCTTTGCCTGTTTTTATATTGCTTTATTTTTTCTTATTGATTCTTAAGTGTTCTTTATATGTAGATATTCTGTTTTACACATTGCAAATATTGTATCTTGGTTTGCAAAAGTCAATGTATTTTGTCTCTGTTTATAATACTGTTGGCTGTAGAGAAGTTCTAAAAAGTTTATGTAGTTTAATGTGTCATGCTTTTTTCACAGTTACTAGGTTTTATCATATTTAGAAAAGCCTTCCTCCCAAGCCGATTAAAAATTCTATTTGATTTTCTTCTTTTTATTTAAGATTTTATTTATTTATTTGACAGACAGAGAGAGATAGCGAAAAGAGGGAACACAAGCAGGGGGAGTGGGAGAGGGAGAAGTAGGCTTCCCTCCAAGGAGGGAGCCTAATGCAGGGCTTGATCCCAGGACCCTGGGATTATGACCTGAGCTGAAGGCAGACGCTTAATGACTGAGCCACCCAGGTGCCCCTGATTTTCTTCTTTTTAGTATTTAAAACTTTTAGACTTTTTGATACATCAGGAATTCATTTTGTATATAACTTGACTAGCAATCTAACTCATTTCTTTCTAAAATGTTAATGTCAGTCCATTATTTTTTATGATAATAAAATCAGATCAAATGAGAATATTGAATACAAGAATAGTTAAGTTTATCATTTAGTCATTAAAAATGACCTTTTGAAGAATGTTTAATAATCCAGAAATAAACATGTCATTTTATAAACTTCATATGTAATACTTCAACTATGTAGAAGAAATACATACATAGTAAAAAGAAAATACATTTGTTTAAATATTGAGAGGAATAGCTCTCTGAATTAGCATCCAAAGTGATAATTTTTTTCTGCCTTTTTGTATTTTCCCCAATAAGCATGCTTACTAAATATAACCATAACAAAGTTTTTAGAAACATTATCAAACACTTATAAGGAACAAGGATAATAGGGACAGAGCCCCAGCGACAAAAATCTCATTTGGTGCTTACCATTTGGATGAAAAGGAATTGTTAGGAATTTCACAACTGGAGGGACAAAATTGTATTGTGATGTAAAGTTTATTTTCAGTTGGAAGAATAATCCTATGATAAAGAAACAAACATTTTTACTTAAGTGTCATGTTGTATTGATTAATTAAAACCTGAAGTTTCTCTTTAGCTTAGCCTCCTTGAGGTCCCTAGAGTTTTATAAGTAAATTGGATCATACGGTACATAAAGTCCTCTAGATAGTCTAATAGACTCCTCACAATCTAATTCCACTGTGTTTTCATCCTGTTGCCCACCAGTCCTTTCCATCCACTAACTCCATCCCCTAACACCTGCCCCTTTCACTGTATTGCTCATATTTACTGAACTCACTGTTTTAGAACTGTCTCTTGTTTATAAGCTTTTGCCATGCTGTTTACGCAGACTGAATTTCCTTCCCCTCCTTCCAAACCTAACAAACTCTTACCCATTCCTCAGGATTCAACTCAAATGTCACTTCCTTGAGAAGCCAGCCATTCTTGACCTTCTAAGACAAAAGTAACTAATCACTGTCTTCTCAGCATTCCAGTCAAGATCCATTAATAGCACATATTAGATTTTATTATAATTAACCACTTACGTTTTTCTCCCCTACTTCACTCAACAACTCTATTTTGTTAATCCATAAAGAAAGAGTGCATGGCCATTAAAGATTATAGTGGCCCAGTCTTCTCAAGAATTTGATTTATAAAAATTTTGGGAAAAATCATGAAGGAAAAAAATGAGAGATAATTGTGGGATTTTTATGCAAGTAGGAATTTTGATAGTTATTCTCTGATTTAATGGAAGACTTACATGATATTCCCAATTGATATGCTTTATTGTGTCTGCTTCTTAAAAGTGTAATAACATTAAAATTTGGCATAAGGAAAAATTCAAATCTAAAATTTCCATCTACATTAACAAATGGCAAGAAATTAAGCAACATGATGAAAAAAATAACATGTGAATACCTTTAGAATTCTAGAGAATTTATATACTGTAACCTTATTATACACATAAAGATGGGCTAATAATGGTATAAAGACTTTAAAAAAGTAAATTGGTTTTGAAAACACAAACCATGCCAAAATGTATTTTGTAGACCTTCAATATCGGCTCCCCATTCCATTAGATCTTCACTTACAGGAAAGGCAGTAATACCCTTTAATTAAAAAAAAAAAAATCAAAGCAGAAGAAAAGATTTAATATCACAGCTTTGAAAATCAGATGTCAAGTTACAGTGAATTCCAAAAACTCCACATTTTCTTTTCCTGATAAATTTATTTATTTGTTGATTGGGGAGATGTTATATATTATATACTGTCTTATTACACAGAAGTTAAGGTAGAGTCCAAGAAACACACAAAATAGTAAATTTAAAATAAATCATAAGCATGGAAATCACAAGTGGACTACAAAGTCAAGCTTGAGATATATAAAAAAAAAAAGCTTATATAAATCAATAGGTCAATTTAAGATTCCAAATAGAAAAGATGGAAATAGTTGGAAAGATGCATTTCTTCCAAGCTTTAAAAAACTATATGGATGCTATATGGAGGGCATGGAGTAGAAAATTTTCATTAAGAAAAACACAACTCCAACATTATGCTTGTATATAAAAATAAAATTTTCCTACGCTTGTGGTGCTGTCCCAATGGAGGGACAAGAAATGTATTTCATGGAAAAGTTTATCCTTTATGCTGAGGGATACACTTAAATATAGTGAACAAATATTTCTGAGCAACCACATAGTTATTAAGTATGTTATATGCTAGTCTGGATAAACATTATATCTCTATTATCTACATTATTTGTAGTTACATATCACTTCTTTCTTCATCAAATTCTCTTTTACCAGACAACCACAAAGTTCAGGTAGAACAGAAACAAACAACATCAGATGTTAGGTTGGTATGTCTGGGATTGTTGTTGGACTCAATAATTGTTCCTAACATCTCCAGTGAAGACAATACTTCTATAGCACGGGGTGGGGGGTGGGGTTGGGCAGAACAATGCCATTGAACTACACCTGAGGCAACTGTTGGTAGCCCTTTGAGCCCTCCCTCTAAGGCGGCTTTCTTTCTATTCTTTCTCTTAAGTACTCCCTCCCCCTCCCTTCCATTTTTTATTCTCCATAGAATAAGTGATAAATCAGCCTGTGGCACCTATGGACCTCACTGTAATATATATGATCGCATTTGGCAAAAAGTGCACTAGACAGTGAGGAGTAGAGTTTAAGACTTAAGAGTGAGGGGTTTGGAATCAGAAAACCCTGTGATGGAAGCCTGGGGCCAAATATTTACTGAACCTTTCTGGGGCTTAGCTTTCTGGTAGGTAAAACAAAACACCACTTATTTAATAGTGTTGTAATTAATGAGCACAACCCTGCACCTACTCATCACCCTCTGATAGGGCTTAAGTAGACATAAATTACTCTGCACAATATGCTCCATGTTTTTATTATTATTATGAAATGATAATAATTCGTATTATCATAAGATGATTGTTACGGTGCAATCCATTCTTTAAATAACAACACTGTAGTGGCAAATTAGGTTTAACTAAATTATGCCTTATAGAATAAACACGGATTGAAATGATTTTAAAAGCGTCTGCCTTCGGCTCAGGTCATGATCCGAGGGTCCTGGGATCCAGCCCCGCATCGGGCTCCCTGCTTAGCCGGGAGCCTGCTTCTCCCTCTCCCTCTGCTTCTCCCCCTGCTCATGTTCTCTCTCTCTCTCTCTCTCTCTCTATCTCTGTGTCTCGAATGAAAAAAAAAAAATCTTTAAAAATTCGTACCCCAACGAAACACATCCCTCCAGGTTCCCAGGACTCACCTTAAAATTGTTCTCCTTCAACTCTTGGAAGTCTCTTTCCAGCAAGAAGTCAGCTCTGCACTGCATGATAAGGCAACAAAGGGTCTGGCACTTGTCCCCACGCGCCTAGCGTTTACTGAGACAGGTGTCTGAGATTATGGGTCACTCCCCCAACCCTAGTAAACTCACGTAAACTACTTGTTTTCTAGAGCCCCAGAGCGCTCTGTCCTCCCAAGGTACGTGCCTCTAAGTTGGATTTACAACAGAGACTTTTCTTTCTCCTCTGACTCCTCCCACCCGAGACCTCCAGAAGGAAAACGGGCACGTTCTCAACTGCGGCGTGTCACTGCGGTGCCAGCTCACAGCCCAGGCTCAAGGCAAACTTGGAGGAGCACCTGGGACAGCTCGCGTTGCTCGTGCGGGAAGCGGGCGCGAGAGGGGGAAGCAGAGGCAGCGGAGGGCGGTCGTTAGTCGGGGTAATCTACGCTTCACAGGTGTCAGTGGGTGCCCGCTTCGAGGGAGGTCGCAAATCGGTTGCCAAGCAACAGGACCCCCTGCGGGAAAGTAGCGGAGCTTGGCTGCCCCTCATCCAATCAGCGACGGGGGGCAGGCCTCTGGAAACCTTCGCAGCCAATCGTCCAACCGTTTCACTTTGACTGGCCGTGAGCTCCGTTGTCAAGGCAACACCCCCCCCCCCCAGCCAACTCAGTCCACCAACGAAGACGGTAGACTGTACCCAACTAGTGTAGAATGTGAATAAAGTCCCAGGATCTTTCAGAGCCTTCACTCGAAGTCCTTCTCTGAAATGCTTTCCTTTTTCTTTGAATACCAGAAACTATCCGGTAATAAGTGATCATGAGGTACAAGTCTGAGCTTATTAATCAAAACTTACATGGCAAGCCACCATTCATAATACGTTCGCATACATTATTATGTCATCGTACCCTACAGTTACCTTGGGAGGATGTTCCAGGAACAGAGAAGTACTTAAAATGTCTCGGGTTCCCATCTTTTGCCACAGGGTTTTGCTCCTGCTGTTCCTTCTATCTAGACATTTACCGCATCCCTTCCACCCTCTCTCCCCCCATTTTTCTTCACTCATCTCTCAGATTTAACTTTGCTCACGATTCCTTATGGGATCCTCTAAGACAAGATTAGGTTCCTCTCTTTTGTGATCCTAGAGGACCCTCATTAGCATTTATCACACTGGATTACAATTGCCTATTGTCTTCTTCAGCCAACTGGGAGCTACTGAAAGGTGTTCATTTACCAGTGCCAACTACAGACATGGGCAACATAGTTCAGAGTGCTTTTTGGTTATTTACTTATTTGTTTTACTAATTTTATGGAAACACTATCAGTTCAATTAGCTCATTCATTCCACAAATATTAACGACTTATTATGTATTGTGGAACAATTTTTTTTTTTTTAAGATTTTATTTATTTGACACAGAGAGAGAGCACAAGCAGGGGGAGCCGCAGGCAGAGGGAGAAGCAGACTCCCCGAGGAGCAGGGAGCCTGATGCGGGGCTCGATCCCAGGATCCTGGGATCATGACCTGAGCCGAAGGCAGCCGCTTAACCGACTGAGCCATCCAGGCGCCCCATAAACATACTGTGGAACAATTCAAATGAAGTGACAGCCTTTATGACTCCAGTATACAATAAAGTACACAAAACAAAACAAGTACACAAAACAAAAATACATGATAAGTGACATGTAGACAATAAAAGAGTAATGTGACCAAGAGTGCAGCGGGTAGTCAAGGGTTAGACGTGGTGGTCAGGGAAGGCCTCTGTCAGGAGAGGATTTTGAGATGATACTTCAAAGACAAGATGAAAAGGAGCCAGCTCTATGAAATGGAGGGCAGATACTTCCAGGAAGATGAAAACACAATAGTTCTAGTCAGGAAAAAGCTAGGCTTAAAAAAAGAATCACGCAGGGCTTGAGAGGGTATGAGTGAGATATAATTAGGGTGGGGCACTACAGGATGGGAGGTTTGGGTTTTACTTGAATAGCAGTGGGGACCCACTGGATGGTGTTAAGTCCCAAGAGAGAGTAATGCTCTGGTTTACTTTTACAAAATTACCCTGGCTGCTTTGTGGAGAATGGATTATGGGGGAAATCATTTAGAAGGCTCCATGTTCAACTTCATGGCCGGGTATGATAGCTTACAAATTCCCAACAATATATTAATTTTACTAACATTTTGGCACAATAAAATGATTTTATTCTATATTTCATAAAACTGAATATAAAGGAATTTTTCCTATTAAAACATCAACTAGGATCTAAAATTGAATTTTTTTGGCTGCCCTTTATATCCATCAGATTTTAACTTGGATTTATGTAGGACTGTGAATGTAAGGTGAAAGTGAAGACAGGGCACTTCAGTGAGAAGAGAATGCACCAATTTGGGGTTTTTAGTTAGCTTTTTTTTTTTTAAATGATGATATCTTGATGATTTTTTGATGATATCATGGTGGTCCTGTGGCTCCTTTGACTCCAATAGGGGAACACTGTGATAGTAAATGCAGGATCCTTTGTTATTTCTTTAAAATTTTGTTCTAAGGATGCCTGGGTGGCTCAGTCGGTTAAGCGGCAGGCTCTTTTTTTTTTTTTTTTTAAGATTTTATTTATTTGACAGAGACACAGTGAGAGAGGGAACACAAGCAGGGGGAGAGGGAGAGGGAGAAGCAGGCTTCCCACTGAGCAGGGAGCCCAATGTAGGGCTCGATCCCAGGACCCTGGAACCATGACCTGAGCCAAAGGCAGATGCTTAATGACTGAGCCACTCAGGCACCCCAAGTGTTAGGCTCTTGATTTCAGCTCAGGTCCTGATCTCAGAGTTGTGAGATCAAGCCCGCATTGGGCTCCGTGCTCAGCATGGAGTCTGCTTGAGATTCTTTCTCTCCCTCTGTCCCTGTCCCTCCTCCACCCTCTCTCTCAAATAAATAAATAAATAAATAAATAAATAAATAAATAAATAAAATTTTGTTCAAGGGGAAATTATATTAAGGTAAAAGAAAAAGGTAAAATTAAAACATTCTTCTGAATTTTTAGAAATTGGTATTTATATCCTACTTTAATGCAATGAAGATCAAGTTGGTAGATTCTCATATGACCCCTCCTGGACCTCTCCTCGGGACTTCAGCCTAGTATACTCAATTGCCTAGTTCTTCCCCAGCTGTTTCAAAGACATTTCAAATTCAAAATGTCCAAAAATGAACTCATTACCTTTCCTCCTCTCCACTAGCCTTCTATTTCATTTTGTTCATTCAGTTTCTCAAGCTGGAAATCTGAAGGCCCCTCTGACTCTTCTTCCTCATGACTCACCTTCAATTATTCACCAACACCTGCTGCTTTTCTAGCTTCTTCTCAAGCCTTATCACCAGTGCCCGAGCTCACAGCCTTGTTATTTCTTGCTAGAACACAGAACATCTTTATACTATACTCCTTGCCTCCAGACTTGAGTGTCATGATACTTCATTGTAACGTATGTAAACTAACATGTGATCATGTAATTCTCTGCTGAAAGTAGTGCAAGAGACACCCCCCCCCCGCCCCATAACCCCAGCTTACCCTACCTCCATCTACAGGGCTTTAAATGTGGATTGACTTCTGGGGGTATGGGTTGGGAGACTAAAATTGTGGGCAACCTTGTATGTGTCTATATAACTATATGTGTACGTGTGTGCACATCGACTTTTTTTGGTAGAATGGGGTCATGGGATTCATTAATTTCAGCCGAGCCTGTGATATAAAAAGCTTCAGAAACCATGCACTACAGAGTTAAATCCAGGCTTCTTAACATGGTGCTGCAAAACCTCCCACGCTATTATTCCCATCGACCCTTCCTTTATCGATGCCCACTCTGCTTCACATCTGAAACACACTTCACATCTTCACACACACATCACTCAATTGCATCCCTCAACAGGGATACTTTTCCCTGTATCTACCATCTTGCCCAGGTCTCTACCTGGACTTTCTTCCTCTTCTTCTTTATCTGGCTAACCAGCTCTTACTCATGTTGAAAGACATAATTCCTTCTCAGAGTCTTCCTGAAGTACCAGGATGGGTTGTGTTCTCATTTAACCTGGTTGGTGAATAATTGAAGGTGAGTGCATCTTTGTAGATCATTACCATATTGTTTTGAAATGATCTGCTTATGGGGTTTTCTTCCTTACTAGAATGTAAATTCCTAAGGGCATGGAGACCTATTTATTCATCACTGCATTCCCAGCACCAAGCATCTGGCTCGGAGGGGCATCCCTATATGCTGATTGAATTGAACTGAGCAGATAAAAAATTAGGGGGCCAGGAGAGTGACCCTTCCATGACAGAACCAGACACAAGCAGAGGAAGGTGTTTGCAGAGATGGGGGGCGGTGGGTGATTTCGAGGAGTTCGACCAGCCCCGTGGGACACATCGCAGGTTCAAGTCGGGAGGACAGTGACAAAGTAGACGATGGAGGAGAAGAATCACTGACAGTAGGAGCCCGCAGAGCAGAGGGGCTGGAGAGCTGCAGGCGGGGCGTAGATTGTAAGCACAGTCCCCAGGGCACCAAGTGGAAAGTGCAGGCACTTAGAAAGGTCCACAACCATTGGGTCTCAAGGGACAAAGAGGTTAGAACTCCTGGAACTGTTTTGAGAATGAAATTGCTGGGAAAGACAGCTTCCTGCCAGTCTGCCTCTGGGGGCTTGGCTCTATTGTATTTGGAGGTACTGAGTAAACGGGATCACAGTTGACCTCGCTGGCTGGCCAACATCCTGTGTTTTTACAATTAGCTGAGCTCCTGTGTGGATGGGAGATGGGCTTTGGTTACAGAGGCTCCTGAGCTGATAAGTGGAACTGGGGCTTTGGAGAGGGGTGGGAGTGAGATGTGTGTGCACGCATGTGCACGCATGGAGCACGTGGGTAGCAACTGGCTGGATTTGCTTCTTGCATTAATAGCAGTTGCTGGAGACTAGTAGCATCAGCTGTTCAGATATCTGAGTCACTTGAAATTGCAAACTTCTAAGCAGAGGCTTATCTGAAAATATTTTTCTCCACATGGACCCACCTTCCATTTATTATGGCATATGTTTTAATAAAATTTCCCCGTACATGATAGCACTGATGTTATGTCCTTGCCACGGCTCATTCCTAAGCCATGTCCTTCTCTGCCTTATTCATCAGATTTGTTGTTGTGGGTGTTTGTGTTTTAGATAAACCAACCCAACCAGGAAAATAAATCCTATCTGTAGTCCTTCTACTGTCTTAGTTTATTAGTTTGGGTAAAGAATGTGTGCTCTCAGGACAGACCTGGTTTGTGTCCCAAGATACCTATGTTCGAATAGCCAGCACGCCCTTGAAGGAGTTACTTAGCCTCCCTATACCTGCATGTCTTGCCCGAAGGATGCGGCCAGTAAGGTAGATGCCTACTGCTCAGGATCACTGTGGAGGCTGAAAGCAGTAACGGCGGCCAAGCACTCGCTCACTGGCTGGCCCGGAGTGACAGTCAACGCCTGTGCCGACCATGTGCCGAGCACACCGTTCGAAGTGCTCCAGGGGAATTCATCACTTCCTCAGAAACAACTCTATGAGGTAGGCACCATTATGATTCCAATTTTTGCAGAAGAGGGAGGTACACAGTCACAGAGCTGGAATGCTGCCGAGCCAGGAGGCAACCCCAGGGTATCTAGCTCCAGAGTCCATGTTTTTAACCACTAGGCTACCCGGCCTCACAAGTGTCTCATGTTCTACCAAGTGAATTCTCTGGCCTTCTTTAAAAAATTATTGCTACTCTCAATAAATTTTTCTTTTGGCGCGTCTGTTATTTTTGATTTTGTTATTTTTGGTGCATCTGTTTCTAACTGTGTTCCTACTTGCTTGCTTTCTGAGTTTTCCTCTGCTAAAATATAAACCCAGGAAAGTGAGGCCACTGCTGTGCAATAATATAGTGCCTGGCAGGTAATAAAGGCCCACTATGAATCTGTTAACTGAATGTGAATTCTGTCTTCCCTTTTAGATTATAAATTCATTAAGAACTCAGTCTGACTTCTATAACTTATAAATATGTAGTACTCCGCTGCTCAAAAAAAGTATACCAACTACAAAATCATTATTTTTACATTAACTTTTATTACTTTTGTACCTTCAAGTGGAAAGTAGATTTTATTAAGTCCTATTATATGCATTTTTTGGGCTTTCTCTCTCAGTCTTTCCCCCTAAAAGTAGGCCTAGAGGATGGAAAAGCAAATGTTGCATTCTATTTCTTATGGTGGGCAGAATTCTAAGATGACCTTCAAGATCTCCACCCCCTGCATAAGCCTCAGGATTGTGAATATGATGCATTTTTTTACTCTTTCGGTTAAGTTATATGACTTAGTTGACTTTAAGAAAGAGAGGTCATCCTGGGTGAGCCTGACCTAATCAGGTGAGCCCTTAGAAAGGACTGGGCTCTTCCTGAAGTCAGTAATTGAAAGTGTGAGAGGGATTCTTTGTGAGGGAGATTCTCTTTTGCTACCTTTGAAAACTGAGGGGTTCATGGGGCAAGAAATGTGGGCAGCCTGTAGAAACTGACAGTGGTCTCTTGCTCACAGAAATTCCGGCAAGAGAATCAGGGCCTCGGTCTTACAACCAGAAACTACTGAATTCTGTCACAAACGCATGATCTTGGAAGAGAACCTGAGCTCCAGATCAGAACTCAGTCTGGCCAACACTGTATGAGACCCTGAACAGGGAATTCCTTCACGCCATGCCCAGATCTGACCAACAAAACCGTGGGCTAATAAATGGGCATTGTTTTAAAACATGAAGTCTGTGGTATTTTGTTGTGCAGTATGGCTAATTAATACAACTTACCCAGAGCGTACAGCCACTGACCAAGACAAGTTACGTGGCAAAAGTTCAGTCACTTCCTGAGCCGGGTTTACCCTGATTTAGTAGGAAAAGAACTTGAAACCAGTTGATAGACATTACCATATGGCTTTAGACAGGGTTAGGGGATAAAATGGTGCTGAAAAATGAAGACTGAACTAAAGTCTCATACACAGACTTTCATCATCCTAGGTGAGAGAAGCAACGAGCAGTGTAATTATTTAACATTTGCAAAGTTACTGAGGCCACCTCCAGCTTCAACAACCAGGCGTCCCCTCCCCCTCTTTTTAAAAACAATTCTTTCCCTCAGGACTTGGACAGATGTTTTCATTTTACTTAAACTAAAAAACTGTTTTCCTCATCCACCAGGAATATGTACCAGTACAAAGTGTTAACCTCGTTTGGATTTGAACCCCCATCCTCAAGAACAAAAAAGGGCTGAGGCTCGCCAAATGTCAGCTCAGCTGTGAGAAGTGTTTTAAATCATATTTTGACGTATGTTACGCTGTTAACTAGAAAATGAAGTGCAGCACACATGCTTCTAGTAACTCTGGTTTCAAATCATATGATCCCTTCTTTGTCTTGAAGACCTTTTGATGTGCGTTCCCAATATTGAGTTTCTCTGCTTTTAATAATCTTATATTCCTTCCTCAATATAAATGTCATGAAAAATACTGAATGCTAATCTTCAAAGATCAAACAGGAAGAAAGAGGTGGGCAGCATAGTTCAGCAACTTGAATTCCTGAAATTTCTCATTTAAAAATTTTATTTTAGCTTATAAAAGCCTAGGCTCAAAGAAATGCTCCATTCCCCTTTGTAAAGTTGAAGTTGCAGGCTCCCCCCAATTTCAGAATTGTGTTAATTACAGAATAATTCAGTCTCTCCCTCTAAGGCACCTGAGATGCAGGGGCCACTTGATCACTATTCATATCTGAATTTGTGGCTTCCTAACAGAGAGGAACTCAGAACCGATACATGCTGGCTTTTATTTCACATTCTCTGCTTTCGGTAGGATTACAGAGAGTCCAGGTTTGCCTAGGCATGGGGGCGCTCTTTTTTTTTTTTTTTAAAGATTTTTATTTATTTGAGAGAGAGCGTGAGAGAGAGAGAGAACGAGCATGAGCGGGGGGGGGGGGGGGCAGAGAGAGAGGGAGAAGAAGGCTCCCCACTGAGCAGGGAGCCAGATGAGGAGCTCAATGCAGGGCTCCATCCCAGGGTCCTGGGATCAGGACCTGAGCCCAAGGCAGATGCTTAACCAACTGAGCCACCCAGGCGCCCCCATGGGGGCTCTCTTGGGAAAAAGGACTATCAGTGCTAACAGTGGGATAATCCCTGGCAAACTGGCACAGCTGGTCACCCTACCTTGGGCATCGAGGACATTTTCACAGTGGGAATTATGTAGACAACCTGGTAACAGCTGTTTACTTGCTTTGGAGCTTGGTGTTTAAAGGAACCCAATTTGTTTTCTCTGGCAGGCTGGTGTCCAAACCCCATAATCCAAGTATTAAAACATAGTGCCCAGAATCCCATTAGGCGTGGACTTGGGTCTATGATGAAGGACTGCAGTGCCTGCCTGGGCACTTTACGTGCACTCAAGTGTTTTAAGAAGATCAGGTCTCCCTTTATTTCATTCCCTACATGGGAACACCAGTTGTTGAGAGATAACACATTTAATATTATCTAAGTACAATTGTGACTAAGTGTGTGTGTGTTGGGGGGGGTGTAGGGAACCACTTAAAAGATGTAATTATTCTAGGCTTCCTTCACATATATTGATTTAATATACTTCTTCATGGTGCTCTCAGTTGCCCCCAGGGATGATTCCAGAATTTCAACATGGGAGAAGCTTTGAGGTGGCAATCGGCTTGGGGGTATAAGGGATGACATATGGTTGAGGGATGGTCTAGGGATGTGTCTTGAAGCTGTTTTTACTTAGTGTATGTTTATTAGGGCTGGTTTGAAGGGAAATGATGGAAATGATTGGAGGGCTAAGCCCGCCCCCACCTCACTGGCACTGGTACTGGGTTCTATACTATGGCATGTGCATGAATGATTAGGTAGAATGCTTTGTGCCCCAAGTATTTTACCACATTAGAAAATAATTTATCCCTTTGTAAAGGTTGTTTAAAACACATTGAATAATAGCAATGTTACCACTTTTTGAGCACCTACTATGTGCCAGATACTTCTTAACATATTTATACATATTCTCATTAAATGCTTGTATCAACTCTGAAAGACAGATACTCTAGAAAAATCATAAAATTATCTAGACTTTATTTTTTGATAACTTTGTGTCAGGTGCACTTCACTGCGGTTGACATAAATTAGCTCATTTCGATTAATTAGCTTCAATTCAATGAAGTAGGTGCTTTTTCAGATGAATAAAAGTATAGTTCAGAAACTCACCTAAATTTACATGGTTACCGAGGAGTGAAATGGAGATTTAAGCCCAGGCAGCAGGACGTCAGAACCTTTACTCTTAACCTCTATGCTACATTCACAGCATTTTACGGATAGGGAAACAGAGATTGCCTTACTTACTCAAGGTTATCCCGCGCCTGTGCAGGAACAGTTAAAAAGTCCATGCGGGAGATCTTGCCATTTGCAACGACATGGATGGAACTGGAGGGTATTATGCTGAGCGAAATAAG
Organism: Phoca vitulina; assembly: GCF_004348235.1. Classification (NCBI taxonomy): domain Eukaryota; kingdom Metazoa; phylum Chordata; class Mammalia; order Carnivora; family Phocidae; genus Phoca; species Phoca vitulina. Next base: position 49,613,937 of record NW_022589705.1, read on the forward strand.
TCAAACAGAGAAAGACATGTATCATATGACCTCACTGATATGAGGAATTCTTAATCTCAGGAAACAAACTGAGGGTTGCTGGAGTGGGGGGGGGCGTGGGAGGGATGGAGTGACTGGGTGATAGGCACTGGGGAGGATATGTGCTCTGGTAAGTGCTGTGAATTGTGCGAGACTGTTGAATCTCAGATCTGTACCTCTGAAACAAATAATGCAATATATGTTAAGGAAAAAAAAAAGAAGAAGAAGAAGATAGCAGGAGGGGAAGAATGAAGGGGGGAAATCGGAGGGGTAGACAAACCATGAGAGACGATGGACTCTGAAAAACAAACTGAGGGTTCTAGAGGGGAGGGGGGTGGGGGGATGGGTTAGCCTGGTGATGGGTATTAAAGAGGGCACGTTCTGCATGGAGCACTGGGTGTTATGCACAAACAATGAATCATGGAACACTACATCTAAAACTAATGATGTAATGTATAGGGATTAACATAATAAAAAAATTAAAAAAAAAAAAGTCCATGCTGGAGCCCCCCAGTCTCTTCATCCAGGTCCCATGAAGGAGATAGTGTTGTATGTTATATCTGAGGAATTTATAGGAGATTTTTGGGTAGCCTTTCCAGTACATTCTTGGATGGTCCTGAGGTTGTAATTTTCAGAATCTCCCCAGAGAATCTTGAGAAACTGGTTTGACAACTATTGCTTTCCTGCAGGGATGGCTAGTAAGTTTCGCCTCCCGGTGTTATTTCTGACTGATGAGTAGCTTATCCAGGGCAGTATGTTGAAAATGTTAAGGCTAACTGAGTCGGCTGGAAAAGCATCAGGGAAGGGTACTGGCGCTGTGGGTTTGCTGTTCCGAATCCATCCACTCAAGGCTTCAGCTTGGGGGGCGGGTGTGTTCTTGTTCCCAACTATTTGCCCCCTTCCCTGCAAGGAGACCCTACATCCCTGCCTGTGACTCTGATGGGGTGCCGCAGTGCCTCTCAGCAGTTCGAGATACATCCATGTCCTACAGTCAGGTTCATCCTCAGAATTTGTGTTGGACAAGAGAATAAGACAGAAGGTCGTGACATAGAGCACGTCCAAGCAGAAGGTTTTCAAGTGCCCGTGTTTCAGCTCTGCCTCTTCCTCTTTCTTCTGTGCCATGAGAACAGCTGGTCCTTCTGAGACCGGAGAGCAGGGCTGTAGCCCCAGACCTACCTCCGGGGGCTGATGTGAGTGAGGAGTAAACATAAGGCAAGCCACTGAGATTTTGGAGGTATTAACTGCAGCCCAGCTGAGCAGTACAACTCATGCACTCTGTTTCCAGAGTGAACTTTGGAAGTACAAAAAGTCCTAAACTGTCATTTTGCCTGAATATTCGTTTTAGTCTTACTAGGTTGACTTCTAGTAAACTACCTAGATCATGCAATTGGGGGGTTTTGGTCTCTCTCAAGTGATTTTTTTTTAAGATTTTATTTATTAGAGAGAGAGAGAGAAAGAGAGAGAATCAGACTCCATGCTGCATGGAACCTGACGTGAGGTTCTTCCCATGACCCTGAGATCATGACCTGAGCTGCAATCAAAATTCCGTTGCTTAACTGGCTGAGCCACCCAGGTGCCCCACTTTCAAGTGATTTTTAATGTGTGTGGACTCAAAAGAAACCTTTCAGGAAATTGTATTAGAACGAGCCCCACTGAGGGGCGCCTGTGTGGCTCAGTCGTTAAGCGTCTGCCTTCGGCTCAGGTCATGATCCCAGGGTCCTGGGATTGAGCCCCGCATCGGGCTTCCTGCTCTGCGGGAGGCCCGCTTCGCCCTCTCCCACTCCCCCTGCTTGTGTTCCCTCTCTCGCTGTCTCTCTCTCTGTCAAATAAATAATAAAATTAAAAAAAAAACGAGCCCCACTGATAACCGAAATTACCGTTTCGATGCCTGCAGTGGTCAAGGAGAACCCATTGTAGGATGGAGCCTGACCTCTCCCTATTTCTGCTCAAAATCCATGTGCCTCTAAGGTCAGGGAGAGCTTTAGCACTAACTTATGGCTGTATGCAGCCAGTTCTGTTGTTCTGTGTGTGATCTGAATTTCAGTCAAGAGCACAGGTCCACAAAGACTGATACTTAGAACCACTTTCCTTCACATCGAATATTCCCTGAATTATCTGTATTCAGCATGTCAGGGTATTGGCCTTTTTCAAAGTGTAAGGAATGTTCTATCTAATTTTAAAGAAAGGGCTTTCTCCTAACTTAACCATTCCTGGTTAGTAAATAGGAATAGTTACTAACCTGGTCACTTTGGTGAGCATATGCACTGTGTCAGGCCTGGTCAGCAAATGCTATAGTCCTCATTTGTGAATAAGCAGTTCATAGGTGCTTGGGATTCAGCTAGTCATAAATATGTCAGCAGACCTTCTCCCTGTATGTCTCTATTTTTTAAGCCTTCCCCTGCCTAATTTCCCAGGGGATTACATTGACCTTGAGTACTTTGATGGTTTGTAAGGCTCTCCTTCCTCTGAGTTAACAGACTCCTTAATACTCTTGGCATTTATGGTAACAAGCTTCAGGTGCAGTCATATTTTGGCTGCAAACATTTTCCTCTTATGTGTGTGATCCTTTGCTCCTTCTCCTCTAATATAGCATTTCCTCTTCAGCATTTGAACTCTTAGTTGAAAAAAAAAAAATGCTGTATAAATTAAAAAGAGTATGAGCTTCACCTCTAGCACCTCCCTTGGATCCTTCTTGCTGTCCCCCCTCAGAGCTTTGTCTCTAAAGGCTGTGGGGAGCATAGTCTGAGCAGAGGACTCCTCCTCACAGCCAGCCAGCAAGGACTGATGGACTGCCACTGGCAAAGAAACACAGAGGAACATGCCACAGGTGACTGGATCCAGCCAACTGGGTCAGCTTGTCACAGGAAGCTCAGGGGAGGGGGGAGCCCCTGCAGCTGCTTCTGCTCGATGCTTACTGGGAGCTGGATCTTTCCTCTTCCCAAGAAAGACCAGCCTATGCCTGACCCTAACTTTGTGAAGTTGCAACAGAGAGTTCTTTTAGTTGTGTTAATCATCACTGCAAGGAGTCAAAGGTACACTAAGAGACCAAGTCTTTTGAGCTTGTCCACATGAAGGGAAAAGCTTTTGATTACTACTCAAGAATATGGGTCTTGAGTGAACTAGACAAGGTAGTCTTGTCAGAGGCTGGGGCTGTTTGTTTTCTATCCAAGAGAACAACTACAGAAATAGAACCATTGTCAAATGGTTAAAGCAAAAAGGGTTTTAGTGCTAAGTTTTTCATTAAATAAAATTTGGTTTTTCCTTAAGGGGAACTAAAGTGGCTAAAATGTTATTAAATGCTTATTTCTAAGGAGGTAATGACCATTCCCTTCTTCCACCCCCAGGCCTTTAATGTGATTCTCAATCTTTAGAATACAGGAGCGCTTGTTAAAACACAAACTGCTGGGTCTCACCCCCAGAATTTCTGCTTCAGGGCTTCAAAGAGGGGCCTGAGAATTTGCATTTCTGGCAAGTTCCAAGGGCCGCTAGTCCGAGGACCACACTCTGTGAACCACTGGGCTAGGTAGATAACAGAGCTCCCTTTAATCAGTAGTTAGTGGTTTGTACTAGGCATTATTTGAGGTGGTGCCGCAAATTTGCAGATGTTGGTGATTAGGGAACTAAGGATAAAGGCCCAAATCACAGAGCTGAAGGGACTGGGGATGGTGGGAGGGGAAGAGCCCGGAGAGACAGAAGGAAATAGGAGTGAAGGGCAGACTGCGGAATTCATGTGAGAGGGAGAACCCCACCCTGACATCCATCTCGTGGCCATGTGAAGTGACTGCTTTATTGAGTTTGATTGCTGAGGGGGTGACAAGAACTGTACCTAAAACAGATGGATAAGGCCCTGAAGGTTTTATTGTATTCCCTTCTGTATCAAATAGCAGAATGGACAAGTTCTTTGAACTTTCATAATGATACTCATTTTCCTTGACAGTGTGTATTAATTGCCAGATGGGGAACTCTTTCTTTTGGGCAAAGAAGGTCATAAAGATAAGCTGTGACAATTAAACGGCCACATCTCTTTTATTTTATCAGTATGGTTGGAATCTAAGTTGAACATGATAAGATGTACACAGCTTTTTCTTCTTCAGAGTTCTAAGACATGATTTTTGATGTCTAAGTTCACATGGAAACAAGGCAGAAAAGGATGCAACTTTGAAAAACCAATTTTTACATTCCATTTGGTTGTAATTATTCAATATATTATTTTGATTTTAAAAACTAAAATCTATATAGTTGGATAGTATATGGTCATGAAATCATTGGGATTTTTCCCTCCCACCTGTGGTCGCTGGCAAAAGAATGCCCAAGTCTATGTTAAGATCTACTTAAAAAAGAAAAAAATCATTTCAATGAAATAGCAGTAAATAGGAATTGTGATTCCTTTTTCTATGAAATGTCAATAATTAGGAGAAATAATATTAAAATTCCCAAATACCTCCATGATAGCAATATTCAGGAAATAGTATTATATGGTAAACATTTTTAATAAACAGCAGCATAAAGTAATCAGTGTTTAATATCATCTCTGGTGTGTGAAATACAAATGCACATATCCTCAATATAAAATAGCCTTTTTGTCATTACATCCATGCTTGTCTATTTGAAATGCCCATAATAACAAATCAAACATTAAGTAATACAGTGATTAAATGCATGCAGTGAAAGTAAGAAAAGATATGGGAGGGCAAGATAGTGGAATATTGCCATGATATATTTGAAGAAAATCCATATCGAGTTAAAAAGAAACAAACAAAGGAAACAAAGAAACAGACCAGATATAAAAATGCAGATATATTTTCACTTCTGTGATACAAACCATAAACATAGTTTTGTGCAAAAAAAAAAAAAAGAAAAGAAAAAAGATCTGAAAATAAAGTCATCTTACAAAACATTGTCAACAAAGCGAAAGGTATTTTTTAGTTTGTGAAAAAAATACTATTTAATACAAAAGGGACTGTGTTATGTAGTATCACAGTGCTATCATAAAATACATTATTACAAGTGGTTTTGAAATTTGGTTTGCTCACCATAATGGCCTCAGTAATTATAAAATGTTTAAAATAAATGTTATAGTTCTTTATAAAAAACTAACTTGAGTTTATTTTTTAACCATAGTAATGTTTTTCCAGAGTAGGTATTTTACTGGCTCATGGAATGCTAATTTCCCTTTAAGGGACTCCTAGAAAAACTCAGATTCACTGAAATTGTGTTTACTTAAAATAATAAATATTCTTGGAAAACAATTGATTGTCGTATGATATACAAAATTGTGGTTTGAATCTTCATCATTAAACAGTTGCATAGCAACAAAAGGATACAAATATTCTCCTCTACCTAAAGTTAAGAAATGTAACTTTTGAATCAGCTTATTTATGTCACAAAAATATTTCTTAATTTATCTCCCAGTAAAACTGGATATAGCCAATTCTTTGAGTTCACAGTACCGGTAAGTCCATGTTTATTGTTTGAAGATTCAGGGTTTGGGAAAATTGCAACACATTTGGTAAACATACTTCCTTGATTTCTCATCCTAATTGCATTTTTATTTTTATTTTTTTTACAAAATTGAAACATCAGTGTGCTTCTAATTCTTTTGCATTCTCCTCATCAAATATCACTTCCAGGAATTATTTTATATCCTGTAAGTCTCTTTATAAGTCTCTTAAGCTGTAAAATTAAAAAAAAAGAGAGAAAGAGAGAGACCTTGAGACACTGTTCTTAGAATAAAGGAGTTATTTTTTAACAAGAGAAAAAATCAAACATAACATTCCTTTCTATATAGAACTTGAAACCCATAAGAATTCTAAACTTGGCAAAAGATGGCTAGCGGGTAAGTGGCATGAGATGCACATTTGATGCCTCCCTCCTAACTAAGGCAAAAATGATTATGCTGCTTCTATTCACCAGCTTAAAAAATTCAGTTCACGGTAATCTTTGAAATGAGAACTCAGTACCTGTTTTGTTTTTTTTTTTCTTTTAAATACTGTCATATTTTGCAAAATAGAATTCATAGTCTTTGGATTCCAACTAATTCTATGAATAAACTGTCATAACTTCTGGTGCTGGGATAACATCTATGAACATTTCCAAATCAGAAAAAAAGGTGAGAGAAACTTTAACTAGATATCGGTGTCACAGGGTTTCCTACTTCCCCAGAGTTCACTGATGCTGAGCAGTCTGCACCTTGGACAACCCCTCTGCAGGAGCTTGTAAGCACTGATGCACTGCTCTGCAACCACACCTCTCTTCTTCAACGTTCTCGGTCCAGGGAAGCTCCTGTGAGGCTGTCCCCATGGGCACCCTTGTTCCTCTCCCATGGGTGCTGATCTAGGCCGAGGGGCCGTTTTCCTGACTGTGCTTCCTTTGGTTCCTCATTTCTAATGCCACGGAGTGAACTATCAACCAACAATCAATTCCAGCATCCGCATCTAGCCTTCTCATGGTCTGAGGCCCTATATTATTTCAAGCGCTTGTGTAAACACACTGTGGAAAAGGCCTTCGTGATCAGCAGAGGAGATTCACAAAGAGGCACACTCTGCACCTTTCCAAGGAAGGCCCACTGTGTAGAAGGCTTCGGGGGATCTTACACTTGTCTTAGGGCTCGTTTCGAGCTGGGATTTCAAATTTTGCCTAAAGGTTTCCTCATTGATTCTGAATATCATTTCCATACAAGTATGCATAGAGTCTAAATTGAATCAACATAATTCCTGAACATTTGTCCTGAAGATAAGACAGCAGGTAGACAAATGCTATGATATATACATTTTGGGGAGAGACCAGTCATGGAGAACGAAGGCAAATACACAAAGCACCGTTTGACTTTCCTTTTTGGTTTGATATTTAATCACAAAATTCTTTTCCTCTTCACTGGTTTGCAGTTTTTAGTACTTGAAACCAGATGTCCCAATCCCAATGCCATGTCATGTATCCCTGATGGAGTGTTAATCCCACTTTTTTTTTTTTTTTTTCTGGCTGGTGTCTGCCCTGCTTGGTAAGACAGTTAAACTTCACAGAAGATACTTGTTGCAATGTCTGCTAAATGAGAACCTTACTTTAATTAAAAAAAAAAAAATTTTTTTTTGAATTTAAATCTTTTCTACGGCTTTCTAGTTTTTTCTGTATACCACATTTACAAAAGTCGTGCATTTTACAGTTCTGCGGAAATCATAGATTCGGTGTGTCCGTGAATATTGGAATCTCCTAGCAAAGATGGTTGCTTTGAGTCTATTTTGTAGGGTTTTTGAGATTTGTTGCCAAAAACGGTGATACCCATTCCACCAGGATGATTTGGAATCGACATGTGTGGTAGTAAGGGAATATTGGCTTCCTGGTTGGATCCCGAAGAGGGCAGGCTGGTCACATGACCAGTGCTCGTGGACCCACTGGCGCTGCTCGGGGACCGACTCTTGGGAGGCGGGCAATGCTGGATCACTCTGGGAGGGCCTGTTGGCTGATAGTGGGCGGCTGGAAATGCTGCATATCCAGGAGGTATTGGGTATCCATTGATGGGGATGAATCGCTGGTTCTGAGGTATTGGTGGGCCAATGAAACCAGCAATCTGGCCCTGTGGCGTAATACCCTGGCTTGGGAACATATAATTGGGATATCTGGGGTTACTGAGATTACTCACTGGGCTGGCGCTAAGGGAGGTGGTCTGCGTGGTGGCATTTCCTCCCGAAGGGGTCGTAGAGCTGGTGTGACTGGACAGTCCCTCCCAGGAGCGAAGCCGGACATGAATATCTTTAAATCTGGGTCTCCTGGAAGGAATCTCATTCCAGCACTCCGTCATGAGGCTGTACATTCTGGGCGGGCAGTCTTCGGAGCACGGCAGCAGCTGTCGTTTTCTTACCATTTCGATCACCTCCTGGTTACTGAATCCGTAGTACGGCTGCAGTCCAAAACTGAAAATCTCCCACAAGACAACCCCAAAGGACCAGATATCGGAATCAGACGAGAATTTGCCATACATGATGGCTTCAGGGGGCATCCAGCGAATGGGCAGCAAAGACTTACTCTGCACCCTGTAGTAATCGGCAGAGTATATTTCTCTGGAAAGCCCAAGGTCTGAAATCTTTACATGAAGCTGCTCCCCGATTAAAATATTGCGAGCTGCAAGATCCTTATGGACAAAGAAGTGACTAGACAGGTACTCCATGCCGGCTGCAATCTGAATCGCAATGTGCAGAAAATCTCCGTGATCGAGGCTGGATTTTACGGTCCCGTCTTCGTCGCTGCTACAGCCGACGTCAGAATGCGGGGATCGCATGATAAGGAACTCGTGGAGATCCCCCTGATTCATATACTCGAAAAGCATACACACCGGTTGCTCCTGAGTGACGGCCCCTAGAAGGCAGACGATATTGGGGTGGTGTAGTTCGGCCATCAGGGAGGCTTCCTGTTGAAATTCTGTCCATTGCTGAGGGTTGTTGCAGTCTTTCAAGGTCTTTATGGCAACCAGCTGAGCATGGTCCATGCCTGGGAGATAGAGATGGCCCTTATAGATCTTTCCAAAGGCACATTCACCCAGTTCTTCCATAAAACGTACAGCCGAGAGTGGGAGCTCTTTAGCCTTGCTCTGTATAAAAAGAAGCGAAAAGTGTGGTTTAAAACATTTCTTAAGGCAAGACATCTTGGCCTCTGAAAGAAGGGGCGGGGCATATAGAGAGAGGCTCTATAAACCAGACTGAATAAAATACTGTAGGTCTGTAAGTCTTTAAAGTTGTCGGCCACAACTTGGAGGAGGTACCAAAGGCGGCTTCCTGTCACTCCCCCTGCCCCCATCCACATCCCCTGCTCCGAAGGCCGCTTGCTGCCGGAGACTAGAGTCTTGCTAGTGTGGTTCTGAGACCGGCAGCATCGGCATCACTCAAAGCTTACAACAGATGAGGGCTCTCGGGCCCACCCCAGGCCTGCTGGATCAGAATGTGCATTTAACGAGACCCCAGCTGATTTCAGTAAACATTACAGTGTGCGAGGTGTTGCTGCGGGGGATACGGCCCGAATTCTCAGCCTGGCACATAGAGCGTGTGTGATGTGGTCCTAACCCGCCTACCCTTGCCACTTCTCTATATGTTAGCATCACTTTACTTAAATAGGTCTCCTCAGTGTCCACCCCTGAACACCACGGCCATTCTTGCCTAACAGCTCTGTTCGTGCAATGTGTTCTTATTCTTAGGGTATTTATTGTGCGAAAAGCCAGAGAAACCAGGCTGTCCTCCTGCGGTGCTCAGAGTAGAGGCAGGGAGGTTTGGAACGTGCTCCCCAATGCTTATCAAATCTTGTTCCCTCCGAAACTCTCCCTGACCACTAAGGTCTTTGCCTTCTCTGGAGTCCTTTTGCTTTACCTTCTGAATGCCGCCACACACAGGAGGCAGAGTGAGGGCTGGGTACGTGCGTGGCCTCCCCAGACAATCTGAATCTGAACCCCACCTTTTCCACTTACCAGCTGTGTGGACTCTAGCTACAGTATTCAACCACCCTATGCCTCAATTCCCTCATCTGTAAAATGGAATGATCATAATGGATAATTGTACTTGTAGGGTTCTTTGTGAATTTGTAATGAATTAACATTTGTAAAGTACTCAGCATGATGTCTGGCACATGGTAAGTGCTATTTAACTTTTAGCTGTTACCTTGCTGTTGCTATTCTTTTATTTTTTATTAATTAATTAATTAATTTTATTAACATATGATGTATTATTTGTTTCAGGGGTACAAGTCTGTGATTCATCAGTCTTACACAATTCACAGCGCTCACCATAGCACGTACCCTCCCCAATGTCCATCACCCAGCCACCCCATCCCTCCCACCCCCCTCCACTCCAGCAACCCTCAGTTTGTTTCCTGAGATCAAGAGTCTCTTATGGTTTGTCTCCCTCTCTGGTTCATCTTGTTTCATTTTTCCCTCCCTTCCCCTATGATCCTCTGTCTTGTTTCTCAAATTCCTCATATCAGTGAGATCATATGGTAATTATCTTTCTCTGATTGACTTATGTCGCTTAGCATAATACCCTCCAGTTCCATCCACGTCATTGCAAATGGCAAGATCTCATTTTTTTGATGGCCGCATAATATTTCATTGTATATGTTGCTGTTCTTTTAATGAATATTTTGTCCTCTCAATCAGATTTCAATTTCTTTTTTTTTTTTTTTAAAGATTTTATTTATTTATTTGACAGAGAGAGACACCGCGAGAGAGGGAACACAAGCAGGGGGAGTGGGAGAGGGAGAAGTAGGCTTCCCTCAGAGCAGGGAGGCCGATGCGGGGCTCTATCCCAGGACCCTGGGATCATGACCTGAGCCAAAGGCAGACGCTTAACGACTGAGCCACCCAGGCGCCCCCAGATTTCAATTTCTTGAAGGGAGGCATTGCTCTTCATACCAATTGATAACACTACAGCTTCGCAAGTGGGTTGTTTACTAATTGACGTTAAGACAGACAGGAAAAAAACACCTAGCTCACAATGGAAATATGTATTAAATTGTCACATTTGGTATTGGCAATAATTTTTGAAATTCACCTCAAATCTAGCCTGAATTCTAGACGAATTTGCTAAGAAACAAATCATAAAAGCAGTGCATTTGTACATAATTTTAAAAATAATTCCCTCACTTTAAATTTTTTAAGAAAAAGAATACTGCTCTGAGTATTCCAATTAAAGCTGACAATGTTGCAAATACATACAGAATTCAGAGTTCTCTGTACAGAGTTTAAAACAACAGTTTAGAAGATTAAGTAAAATATTTCTCTAATCCAAACTCTATTAAAATTCATGATGATTAGCTCTGTTCTGGGCTGATATTTTCCAGGGCAAAATGCCCATTAACCTAATTATATAAGTGTAAATAAACATGCAGCAAAATACTTAAAAGGACAAAATAAAATTGGCCATTTTGAAACGTTAATTTCCTCATGCAAATAATATTTCCTATTAGAAACAGGGCTCATTTATTCATTAAAGCCAATCTCAAGGGGTTTGTATTTGGAAATGTCTTACAGGAAAGTTACTTCTGCTGAAAGTAATGGTAACACATTGCTTTAAACATTCAGTAAATTAAAGTTTATTGATCCAGTCCTATTCATCACAGTATTATAGGAGCAAAAGAGTAGAAACAACCTGAATGGGGGTGCCTGGGTGGCTCAGTTGGCTGAGCGTCTGACTCTTGATTTCAGCTCAGGTCATAATCTCAGGGTTGTGAGACTGAGCCCTGTGTTGGGCTCCGTGCTGGGTGAGAGAAGCCTGCTTAAGATTTTCTCTCCCTCTCTCCCTCTGCACCCCTCCCCCCTCTGCTGCTCGTGCTTGCTCTCTCTAAAAAAATAAATAAAAAAAATAAAATTTCCCTTAAAATAAAAAGAAACAACCTAAAGGTCTATCTAAAGGAGACTGGTTATGTTAATTATGGATTGAACTAATAAAGAGTATTATATAGTTTAAGAATGAGGACATTTTCTATGTACCAATATGGAAAGATCTCCAAAATCTTATTGCTAAGTCAAAAATAAAAAGCAAAAGAACAATTAATGCTGCATGGTGTTTTGTGTGAAGGGGGAGGGGAAAAAGAATGAATATATTCATGTTAATTTGCATATGTATAAAGAAACTGAAAGGACACTCAGGAAACAGCAGTGATTATGGGGGCATACAGAAGTGGGAACTTGGAGAAAGGAGACAGAGCTGGGAGAGTTTTCACTTCATGCTTTTTTATACTTAAAAACATTTTTTAAAAGATTTTATTTATTTATTTGTCAGAGAGAGGGGGAATGAGAGAGAGAGAGAGCACACAAGCAGGGGGAGCGGCAGGTGGAGGGCGAAGCAGGCTCCCTGCCAAGGAAGGAGCCCGATGTGGGACTCGATCCCAGAACCCCGAGATCATGACCCGAGCCGAAGGCAAACGCTCAACCTACTGAACCACCCAGGCGTCCCTATCCTTTAAAATTTTTGAACCAAGAAAAAGTAAAAAAGTAAAAACATATGACCAATCTTTCTATCTGACTGAATATGGAAATTTCTTTTGCAATCACAGGTCCATCCACTATTTTTCCTTTTGCTTACAGGGGTTGGATTCTTATGGGAGCTACGTTGTTCCTCTGGGAGAGCTGCGTGTGGGTGATGGGAAAAGGAACCACTTGAACCAACCCTACTTTTTTCTCTTTTGGCACTCAGATGATTTTGCTTTTGTGGGAAGACTAACCCAAGGTGAATTTCTCCTGCATGATGTTCAGGTTGGGATTTCTATCACAATTTTTCCTAATCATTTATTTTTTTACATATATATTTTTTATTTAAGATTTTATTTTACTTATTTGAGAGAGACAAAGCAAGAGACAGAGCACGAGTGGAGGAGGAGTGGCAAAGGGAGAGGGAGAAGCAGACTCCCTGCTGAGCAGGGAGCCCTATGGGGGGCTGGATCCCGGGACCCTGGGATCAGGACCTGAGTCGAAGGCAGACGCTTAACTGACTGAGCCACCCAAGTGCCCCTTTCCTAATGATTTAAATGAATCCAATTTATGTGAGGGTCCCTTGAATGGCAGAGTAGGTATTTACTTACTTTTCCACCTAAACAGGATCCCCAGGCTTTGGTGAGAGAGAAGCGTATGTGACTGAGTAATAAAATTTTTTTGAGGGAAAATCAGAATTTACACTCAAGGAATATTAGACTGATTTAATGAGGAGTTAGGAATACTTTTTCCTGCCCCCGCTGAAACTAATGCATAAGCAGTGCAGGGCATTCAAACTATGTGATCTTTGGAGTCATACCAATCTGAATTTGCATCTTGGACCTGTTGCTTTCTATCAATATTAGTTAATACTTATATAACATTTACTATATGCTAGATACTGTTAAGCACTTAACAAATATTAACTCATTTAAGACAACAATCCTGTGTGGTAGGTCCTATATCTTAGCTGGTTGACCTTGGGTGAGCTTCTTCACTTTTCTGAACCTCTATTTCCATATCCATGAAATAATATAATATGCAGCTTCTATAGTTACACTAGGGACTAAATGCAACAATGTATGAAAGTAATTTCCACCTAGTAAGTGATCTTTACATCAATATTACTATCCTTATTATGGAAGTAATCTGGGAAGCGGAGTAAATGCAAGTGATTTAGATCCATTTACAGCCTTAAGTAGTTCTAGACAGTTTTCTATAATTCTCTTTATGTTTAAAAAAAATGCATTGAATTTCCTCCTATTAATCTTTCCCTGTTCTCCTGCAGTTGTTGGTTTAAAACAAAAATCTTAAAATCTTAAAAATCTTCAATCTCAAAACAGAGAATCTGTTTTGGAGCCCGAAGGTGGGTCCGATTGGAGTGGCCTGCTCCTCTAGGATTCTGGAAAATGAAGACGGGTGGAGGGAGCAAGAACCCATGTGGAAGAGTAGATGGTGGCAGATGGGACAAAAAAGCAAGCTGGCCAAACTTCTGGGGACTGGAAGAGAAGAGGGGTGGACAGGACCTTGGCACGGGCCTGACACATGGCCCCTGGGGCTTCATGGCTAAGAAGACCGGCTGCATTCCCCTCCACTGAGGTAAGCAAATTAGTTCTCTTCTATTTGCCCTTGGAAAAAAGAACTCTTACTCTTACCATTTTACAGATGGAGAACGAGGCTTGAAAAGTGTCAAGCATTTTTTAGAAGAGCCAAAAAGAGCTTCACTTGCACTGCAAGGCCTTCTGCTTCGGGCCACACCGTTCTGTCTGAAACCAGAGAAGCTTGCTGGCTGGCAAGCCCGGTTTGACACAGAAGGTCTCTGGAGGCTCAGCCGGGGGCCTGACACCTTACAGGGCTGTGAGGCCAGCCTTCAGTGTGTGGTCGTTCCTCGGAGTTACAACTGTTCTTTATCCCCCGTTCAGACACAGGAGAGGAGGTTTTGACCCCAAGTGTGTCTTGTCAGACCCCACCTGTCCCCAGTGGGCCCTACAGCACAGAGTCCCAGCTCTTCTCTAGCCCAGAAAAGGAAGAAGCAGTTCCCCACAGCTAGTCATACCCACACTGGGGGATTTTGCTTTGGAAAGAAGCACGGAAGGCAACGAAAACGGCAGACTTCACAAAACCTTTCCCTGGAACACCTGTGTGGCAGCCGGCATAGAAGTACCCGGAAAAACTGCTCGGAGCTTGGTTTCAGGGGAACAATTTACACAGTGATTTGCATTTTTAAAATGCTCAAGTTACTCGGTACAAATGTGTCTTAACTACAGACTCATTTTCAAATTTTACATAAATCCTGAACTAGTTAAAAAATCATAAAACCCCTTAAAGCAGCCGTCAGTAGACTGTCCGGTGACGGCAGGAAATGAGCCGTATTGTTGAGGAACAGATGGTTTACATTATAGAAACCCTTTAGGCTAAACTTGTTTAGGTCTGGCATATTGTAAATTATATTTTAGTAATGAAAGTGAAATGACCTTGGCTTGACCTCAAGTGGGGTTTGTCTGTTTGAACCAATGTAGTGGAAAACTATGAAAGAAAATGAAGTCATAAAGTTTTGGCAGTTCAATTTTGGCTCATTTCAAGTTAAGGGGTTATAAATCTGTTTAGTTTTTGTTTGACAAGTATTTGTCATACAGGGATGTACAAAATGTAAAGAAGTGTAAAATACACATGAGGCGCGGTGCCAAAGTAAACGAAGTACAAAGGAAAACTGGAATGAATAGGGTCCTGGGCTCCTATCTCTTTATCACTCCCTCCATTAGTTGAATGACAAGATGGGCTCGGTTTATGATATGCTCTAAGGCAATTAAGTACCTTAAAACTGAAACAGGCTTTCAGTTTAAATGTTAACATTTTTACTTCTCAAAGTAAACACACATCTGCCTCAGTGAGGTTTTTAAAATTATATAATTTGGGGGGGGAGAAAAACCAAAGTTGATGTAGAAGTTGATACATGATTCTAAACTCCAAATCTGCCTCTTCCCTTAGACATTTTTGAAGAGCAACTGTATTAGAGTTTACATGAGCTCTTCACAGAAGGAAAATGAAGGGAGAACATTCTAGATGATGGTCATTTAGCTGTGAGTCAGATGTGACTATCGTCGTCCTGTGTCTAAACTGCTGATGGAGGCCAGGCTGATGTTGGTGGCTACCTTCACCTGAGTGACATTACTAAATGGGGACATGGGTTCCTTTTAGATCTATTACCTTTAGATATGAAAGCAATGGACCATGAGTAGAGTTTTTAAAAAATTGTCATGAGGTAGGTGGCAGATGGATAAGGAGGACAGACTCAATGACTTCATCTCCTTCCACCTTTGGGAAGTTACACCTTAGGTGATAATACATTTGAAATGATTCCTCTGGGTGACACAGCTTACGACTAACCTGCCATTTCCTGCTCGCTTGACAGAAGTGATTGCCGTAGGCGATGAGGTGAGGATGGCCTGATGGCCTGCATTTGTGTGCAGCATGGATCCATGCATTTGTGACTTTTTGCTTCTAACCTGAGCAGGGTATGAATGCTCTACTTTTGAGCCCCACTTGAAGCTGGACACAAAGAAAAAGCTGAGTGACATGAGGTGGAGGGAAACAGAGCTCAGCGTGGTTCTCCAGGATAGGAAGGTGACTCCAACAGCGGAGGTTGAAAAAGAACTGAAGTTATATTCATACGATTGACCCAAACCCCTGTAGTCCCTCTACTGGTTCCTTTCCCATGCCCTAATGCTCCAAGATGGCTGCCCTTTTACAAATCTCATTTGCTATATACTTGCCAATTCTAGCTGGACCCACGTGTCTTCAGGAGAAGATCAGGTTCCACACGGTGGCATCTGTCCTCAGCCTCGTTAGAATTAGAGCAGGATTTGGGGTAATAGGACATTACCTGTCCTTTTTCTTTTTGGAAGCACAGTTCTCCCTGAGATCTGTATTCCTTGGGGACTTGCTTGCTCTCTGATTCTCAGTACTAACCAGCATAGTCTAATTCAGAGCAGGCCTTGGAGCCCCTCAGAAGGCTTGTTAAAACACAGATTGCTGGGTGCCTGGGTGTCTCAGTCGTTAAGTGTCTGCCTTCGGCTCAGGTCATGATCCCAGGGTCCAGGGATCGAGCCTCGCCATCAGGCTCCCTGCTCAGTGGGAGCCTGCTTCTCCCTCTCCCACTCCCCCTGCCTGTGTTCCTTCTCTCGCATTCTCTCTGTCAAATAAATAAAAAAATAAAATCTTAAAAAAAAAAAAAAAACCACCACAGATTGCTGGGACCCAATCCCAGAGTTTCTGATTCTGTAGGTCTGAGATCCTGCAGTTCTGACAAGTCCAGGTGATGAGGATGTTCCTGACCTAGAGGCTTCACTGTGAGAACCACTGGGATAAATGAATATGGCTTTCTGGATTAGACCATTACTGGTGGTCTGGATCTCTTCTCCTTGCATGATAAATGACTACAATGCGTCTGAAGGGCCTGGTTGAGCAATTTTGACTTATAGGAGCCAGAGAAAATAACACTTGGCTTCAGAAGATGCTTTGGAAATGCCAGCTAAAGTAAATATAAGAACGACCGGCTGGTATTTACTGTGTTTAGAGTCTGCTGCTGTCTTAGTGAGACTCAAGGTTTTGAAATTAAATCACTCTATATGTTGGGTTATGTCATCAGTTTATTCTATTTTCATGGGTAACCAACGGTGTGGGATCTTTTTAAATAGCTGATTGTATCAGCCAGTCAACGGATACTGTATATACTATATACCAAGGAGCATACATATGGCAATAGTATGTGAGGACCCATGCAAGAAGCATGAAGACTGAGGACACAGCGGCTCCTACCCTAGATGTCTGTACTTCGAGTTTAATAATAGCTACCATATATTGAATCCTTGCCCTGTGCCAGACCCTGAGACCATAACAATGCCTACAATTTGTTTTTGGAATGCTGATATGTTAAGTTGTTAAGTACTTTATACATATTAATCCTTTCATCCTTACAGTAACCCCAGGAAGTCGGTCACTATGACTACTAGCCCCATTTTACAGATGGCAACTCCGAGAAACAGACTGGTTAAGTGATTCCACAGCTGGCAGGTCATGATGTCAGACTGCAGAGCCTGTCTTCCTAGTGACTACTGCACAAGCCCTCTGTTTGCTCTCTCAGTGCTTACTGCATCTACTCATTGAAGCTTCATCCCAATCCCATGCGAGTCACACTATGATGTCCTATGGATCTTTCAGGAAATTAAGACATTCAGAGGTTAGGCAGCTTGCCTGAAGAAGCCCACCGATCAAGGGGTGATGCCAAGATGCAAATCCAATATGTCTGACTCCAAAGCTGGAGCATTTTTCTGGGAATAATTGGCAGTTTCCATTTTGATCCTCGAAGGGCTCCATAATTTTAAAAGCGTAAAGCCGTCTGGTATAAAAGTGGAATGTCAAGGTGTAATTGCTCTCTGGTCTCTGATCTAGACCTTACTCTGGTTGATTCTCTGTTGTCCCCATTGGTTGACTGGGACAAATGAACAGAACCTTCCCACAGCAGCCTTTGCCTGCGTGGGGCACAAGAGCCCTGGAGAGTATATAAAAATAGAGCTCTCTCAGTATCTGGACTTAGCTGTTGACAGGAATCTGCTTGACTCCAA
Organism: Phoca vitulina; assembly: GCF_004348235.1. NCBI lineage: Eukaryota > Metazoa > Chordata > Mammalia > Carnivora > Phocidae > Phoca > Phoca vitulina. Next base: position 49,631,523 of record NW_022589705.1, read on the forward strand.
AGCCTATTTTCCATTCTTGTGCATTTTACTGGTTCTGAGGTAAACAGTGTTCAAATTGCAAAACAATTGGCTCTACTCCTCAACAGAAATGATTATGTTTTAAAAACTTAAAGGCCACAGCTGTTTCATTTTGGGAGGTTATGGACATTTTCAAAGACTACAGCCGAACTAAATGCCTTCCAGCTTATGCCATCAAATTCTGGAGGGAGTTTCAACCAACAGTCTGCCACATTTGCCAGGAGTTTAGCTGCACTTCTCTGGAAGTGATTTATCTTCGGAAGCAATTCTTTTCTCTGTCACGTAACTTTCTGATGGTTAGTTTGAATGTTTGGTGGTGACCAGGGTTCATTCTGTGGTGGTTACTTGATAATGTCAAGGGGAGACGTTCGCTCCTGCCTGGAAACAGGCAGAACAGAGGCCAGTACTTCCAGTGTCAGCTTGAGCCACCAAGTGCTCAGAACTTGAGCTCGGGCATTTGGTCAGCCTCAAAATTAGGCAGTAGAGTGCAGCACGGAAGCAATGGGGACGCACCTGGGCAGAGCTGGGTTCAAGTTTTCTCACTCCCAAATCAGGCTCAAATTAGCTCCTTCTTCATAAGGTCGTAAGAGAGATCCCATTGAGATAATGCGTGTGATGTACTTTAGCTTATTTCTAGTACCACTTATAATATATCCACTTCTAATACTCACTCTCCCTGGAAGTCAGGTTTCTACAGACACAGATTGGAGCTGAGGCTCTGTACTGGACAGCCTCCTAGCTCCAACTATCAGACCCTCTCCACCCTGATGGATTTTACCCAGGGTGTCAACAGGGTGTGGGCAGGGGCATTTATGGGAACCAGATAGGAATGGAATACCAGAGCTGTCCAAAGAGCTCCCTCCAGTATCCTTGCTGTGCTTCCCTTGCTTCTGTCCTCACCCCAGGTAATGGGGGCTGCTGGATCCTAGAGCTTCCTCACAACCCACATTATCCTGTGCACAGCATTTGGTAGTTGATTAAAATATCTGTGGTTGTTAATATCATCACTGTAACAAAAATAATAGTAACTTCTAGCTAGCGAGTACTTGTGAAGTACCAGACACGCTATCTCAAAGTGCCAAAAAGATTGGATGTGGGGGTGATCTGGCTGCGACATCTGTTACCCCCTTGATTGCCAGGGTTGATCTGGCTGATCTGGCTGCCTGGGGGGTGTCCCCTTCTTCCTTCCCTCAGTGTTCCATGCACATCCCCCCCGAAGCTGCACGCTTTGTCGAAGAGGATGACCTTCCCCGATAGAGGAGGACTGTTCTTCGGTCAAGGGTATATGAATGGCTGTGCTCCCCCTGCTCCAAATAAGAAAAAAAAAATCTCTAAGTACTATTCCTGTCCTTGTTTTACAGGGGAGAAAACAAAGGGTCAGAGAATTTGCTTAAACCTCATGGTCGGGAATCAATGGCGCTGAGATTTGTTAATCATCTCTCTCTCCTTACAGTCCTTGCCCTTTGAAGTATATCAAACTACCTCCCAGAAATCGACTAAGAAAAAAATGTGGCTGGTAAGGTAAGCTAGGCCCAAAGAGTATGGATCCTTAGGCGCAGGGAGGAAGAATTTTATAACTTGACATTGGTTCTTCCAGATTGGGGAATGTATATCAAGTGGGAGCAAAAGCAATGCCAGAGGATGAAATCAGCTTGAGAGAGAGAGAGAGAGAAGAGGGGGAGGAGGGGGAGACAGAGAGAGAAGAGGGGGAGGAGGGAGAGAGGAAAAGAGGAACCGAAGGAACTAGTGAAGGAAACAGAGGAGATAGGAGGAAAGCCAAGAGAAAAAGTATTTCAAGATGGTGGTTCAGAATATCCAAGGCTCCAGGGAAATTAAAGAGGATAAAGTCTTGGAAAAGGCCATTGGATTGAATTACATCACTGGTGATTCCCTAGAGGGCCCTGTCAATAGAATGATGAGCTCAGAAGTCTGGGGAGACAAAGGCTTTAAGGACTGAGTGGAAAAGCTATTGAGGACATTTTAACACCAAGTGTGGTGACACTGGGTAAGGCCAGGGGTTGAAAAGGGGCAGCCAGACCACAGCAGGGCTTTTTAGATGGAAGCATGTTGCTGGCAAAGGGGACAGGCCCAGAGAAGATAATCAAGTGTCAGCACCTTCAGCAGCTACTTTGGCTGGAAAGGAAAAGGGGAGAGGAACTGCCTGGAAGCAAAGAAAGAGAAGTTGGCAAGAGATGAGGGTAAATTGAGAAATAAAATAGAGTCACCAGCTTCAGAACGCGAGGCAAATCCTGCTTTCCCCCAGATGTTCCTTATACCAGCCCAGAGCTGCAGGAGTCTGACCCACGGGCCTATTCAGGCTTTGGCTGTGCCCCCCCCCAGCCCCCAACTGTTCTTTGTTCCCCATTCTCAAGCTCCTCCACCTCTTAACTTCTCTGGCGCCCACATCCCACACAGGTGAGTCACAGAGGGAAGGACAGAAGCCCCCACCGCTCTGCTGTGCTTGAGTGGGAGGCTCTGACGCCTTCTCCCTCCCAAGGAGAGTGCTCCACAGCCTGTTCTCTGTACAGACACTGCCCTGTTTTTCAGACACAGGACAACTGGGGGGGCGGAGGGCAAAGGAAAAGAATCCAGGAGAAGGGAAGTTAGGGTTTCCCAGGCTTCTTGGAGAAGGTTCACTTTCCACAGTACTCTTAAATAACACCCACCCGGATCATAACATTTGTAATGCAATATAGAAGAATCCTACTTAATTCATGCATTGCTAGAATACTCATCGGGGGATTTTAAAGGCGGGAAAGAGAGGAGGTTATCTTATCCAACTGAATGGCTTGAAATCTCCTGCTGAACAAAATAAAAGGAAAACAAATGAACAGTACCTTGTATGAACAGGGTCTATCTACTTCATTCTCTGAACAACTGAGAAAAGTAAGACTCAGAGAGGCCAAGTGGCTTCTCAGGGCCACGGGGCAAGGGGGCGGGCAGGGGGCTGCGGTTAGAGCCAGAGGAGCATCTCCATTTCCGGACGGTTCGTGGCTCAGCGCTGAGGTGCCTCTCTGGCCCACTGACTTCTTTTCCCCACGGATCAGCAGGAAACTCAAACCTCATCGAGGTCTAACTTCCAACTGCCTCACTCACCTCTCTGGACACCCAGGCCAGGTCTGTCCACCAGTCTGTCCATGACTGCTATTGTCCCCTCTGAAGGGTATGGGTTTCTAATCTCCCTGAGGAGCCTCTTCTTAATCCCAACACTTGCAGGGGATTTTAGAAGCTCAGCAAGTAGAGAGAAAGAGAAACAATTTAAAACCTGAAGGGCATATTCATTTGGATCAATAAAAATCCTGGAGCCTCTGACTTTTGAATTGACCAAGGCAAAATAAGAGTAAGCCTCGGGCATACCAGCTTCCATGCTTTCTTCTTTAACACCTCGGCCTCCAAATATCCTTTTGATTTTATGCTGGTAGGGCGTTTGTTTTCAGGATTTTTTTTTTTTTTTCTCTTTCTTTCTTGTGTGTGTTCTTTCCTTCTAACTTTTATAGGTACATGTAATATTTATGTGTCAGTGACCTTTCAAAGCACTTTTAGAGAGTGATTGTTTACAGTTAAGAATTTTCTTTAAGGTCTACGAAGTCCTTTGTGCTTTTTCCAGGAAAGGCACTCAGTAAGAACCAAAACAAACAACAGAATAACTCAAATTTGATTGGAGCCAAATCTCTTAAGAGAGTAAGAGAAAAAGAGCGAGCATTTGTTTTTGTTGTTTCTTTTCCCCTCCTCAACTCCGTCAAAGATACTCGAGTCATTCTGACCTACGGTGTGGTTCAGAATTATTTGAGAGCTATTTAAGGCTGAATTTTAAGCCTTGGGTTGGAGAAATCTTGGCACTGGGAGATTTTGCAAGGGACACTTCAGAAATCATGAAAACCATGTTTACTTCACCAAGTCTTTGGGAAAATTTGTCCCAGGATATTTTACATTTGTCTCTACGACCATGGAGGAGGGAGGACTATTACTGCTCTGGCCCAATTTCACATGTCTTTGGCAGGACTGAAGCTATAGCATTTAGACGTGTGACTGTTAGACAAGCCTCTTAAGGATTTATCACAAGGCAGGGTGATGCCTGTGGTTAGTGTTCAGCCCAAACTAACCAAATGGAATCATACTCAGTTGTTTGCCTGACCCCCTCCCACTCTCCCTTCCCAGCATGATTTGTCCCGTGAAAAAGTTATTATGGCGTCAGGCGAGTGCAAGGACTTTATTTAGTCATGAAAAATCCTATGTTCACATTTCATCTCTTCCAATCTCTAGCTCTTTGATTTTGGACAAATTACTTAATCTGTAGAAGTCTCAGTTACCCTGGTTGTGTGGTAGCAATAATCACATCTATATTATAGAATAGCTGCAAGGACTAAATGAGATGATGAGTATAAAATCTCCTGGGATAGTACCTGGCAATCTGCATCCCTCAACACACATTAGCTTTCTCCGTTTATGCCACAAAGCTCTCTGAGATCTTTATTGGAAAGACTGCATACACCCAAAACATCATGCCTCTTGGACATCATGCTTTGCAAAACAAACCTCTGCTAATAATGGAATTGAGTTGCTGACTGAGGCTGACCTACACAATTGACAGTTTTCCCAAATGGAAAGAACTCTTCCCATGGTTCCTGCCGCAGCCCGGAGGAGCCCGCCTCTCCGGGATGGTGGCAGGGGCAAGGTGACTGCTGTAAGCCAGATGATCTGGGTCTCTCTCCTGTCCAGAGTTCTGGCATTTCTAAGGTTTCTCAACATTTAATAACAGAAATAACGGAGAAAGATGCTCATGGAAAAAGACCATTGCACTAGAACTCTGAAGCTTGGGAAATGTAAAAGTTCAACAGGGTGTTACCTCATTAACCCCTCTTTTTTCTTCTACTCCCTTGTAAGGATTAGATGGGATGTTCTCTAACATGCTGTAATGGACGTAAGCTGGCTAGCTGGCAGCTAGGATGTGAGAAACAACTGAACCCCCACTGCTACCTGTCCCCTAACCTACTTAGTGAACGCTGTTGTCTTCAGGGTCTGTGGGTTTTTTTTTTTTAATGGTAAAAATTCAGACTTAAGAGAACTGTGGTTTTGCTTGGGACAGAATACTTAAAAAATGAATTTTTAACACTTAAGAAATCCAAAAACCTTACCAACAAATATGACTACAACAGAAAAATGTCTTAAGACTTTTTAAATTAAAAAAAAAAAAAAATCTAACTGCAACACAGACTAAAATCAAATGAGGGGCTAAGAGTCAGCCCCAACAGGGAACTCTACTAATTAGTTAAAAGGATTAGTTAATTTGAGTGTGAAGACATTTTTCTCTAAAATTTTATTAAAGAGATGCATCTTCTCTTTATGAAGGTCCAATGAATAATATGGTCACTAACCCACAGAGAAGATAAATATTTGCAGAATGAGTGAATGAATGTCCTATGGAGTTGGAATAAGAAGAAAAGACAGGCTTTTTGGATGTCTTCTGAATTATTTAAATGAAATCTCTTTGCCGAGAGCCTGGGATTGAGGTTCTGGCTTTCTGGAGAGAAAGGCTCTGTTGTATTTCAGCTTCAAGATGTGGTGTGTGTGTTCCGTTTAAGGTAAGGGCTGGTGACCCTGGGTTTCTTGCCAAGACCTGGAGCAACCCACATGTTGAAAGATGAGGAGGAAGAACTAAAAGGAAGTGGGCTGAATTAGCACAGAGATGAGAAGGCTAAGGTGGGCGATCATACAACAGAATTCGAAGATTATAGGAAGGACAACACTTCTCTTTAAATATGCTTAAACCAAAGAGAAATGGATTTAGGTTAGGTATTAAACCTAACTGAGCTCCTAGGTTAGGACTTAGGTTTTGTTCTTGTGGCAAAAAAGCACATCACATAAAACTTACTGTTCTTAAGTGTACAATCTATGCACGCTGTTGTGCAATATAAAGGATTTTTTGACAGTTAAAAGTTAGTAAACCATGTTTTCTTTTTTTCTCTGTTCATCTCTTTCAGTTTGATTGGAAGGGTATGGTCTTTCCTTCTTTGAAATTTTGCAAAATAGCTCACACTCGGAATCCTTAGGAGAGATGATGTCCTAAGGATTCTTTCTAGCCCAGACTCGATGGTAAGGCAGTGATGGGGCTGGCCTGACACGGACGTGGACACACTGATGAAAGAATGTTCCAGGTGCCCTGGATAAAGTTACAGGTGTACAGTTTGCTGAAATTGACCTCTAGAGCTTGTAAACTCTGAGTCTAGATCATTTGATTTCTAAGCTGGGGAAGGTGCTAAGTTTTGCTTTAACCCGAAGCCTGCGGAATCTATGCAGCTCCGTACTGCTAACTTTACCTTGGGTTTATATGCATTCAGCATTGACATCTCTACATTTTGACCTCTGACGTGTTTCGGTTGCCTCTGGACAGGTGGTGACGAGGTCTTCTGGTTATTGCGGCAGACACAAATGAAGAAGAAGAGCAGGGCAATGGCCAGAGGAATGGCAACACTTGGCACAAGTATGTACAAGATTTCCATTTTATTCTTCTCCTTGGAATCCTTCGAATCTGGGCACAGAAATAAAAAAGAGCAAAAGTCACACTAGTTCAAATAACATGTATAATATTACATCGCATAGTTGAAAATGACCTTCTATTCTTCTGTACACACAAATTCACTGGAGAAAAAAGGAACCATTGCTTATTACAATTTGTTTCTATCAAACCTTCAACATAATTTATTGAAGTTTAAAAGTTTAAAGTTCAAGTGTTTAAAAATTGCAGAGGGACATTGTGAAGCCTTTGCATGTGTGTGGGTCCCCCTCTGATGTTGCCTCTCTTTAGCAGCAGACCGGCATTTCTCTGACACCTTCAAAGTTAAACGTCATGTGAATGGACTGTATATACCCAAGAGCATTCATGTGGACCACAGGGCTCTTCTTCCATTGGCTGCCAGCCCAGATCAACGACTACAATGTGTTCTTCCAGAAATCAGGCCCTTGTCTTGGCTGGTTTGGACTTACAGGGCCAGTCCTGCATCTTCCAGAATCAATGTCACTCAGGAATCCTGGTCCCGGGGTCCATAAAGCCACTGGCCTGAGAATATGGGGGACCTGACTCAGTTCCTGATGTGACCTTGAACAAACGATTCACCTCTTGGGGCCTCACTTCTTCTCGTCTGCACAAATGAAGTATCTATTTTGGATGGTGTCTACCGTTCCCTCCAGCATAGCATCACTGAATAACGTGACACCTTTTGAAACCCCAGAATTCTTCTTAAATGATTTCATATGAGCCCAGTAATTATGAATGCTAACACTCTGAAGTGTATTTTTGAAATCTTATATATCTACTCTACCATTGCTTGGAAGAGAATATAATATATATAGAAGGACACGAGGCATACTTTTTAAAAATCGATTTGAGTCTGACCTTTAAATACTTTGGGCATACGATAATAAATTATTTGACTGACAAAACAAACAAGGAATTATGGGCAATAATTAGAGGGGTTACATAATACAGGCCCTGATCACCAATAAACTCATCAACTATCTTGCTTGAAGAAAATCCAAAGTGTGAAAATCCAGATTGACCCCAAATTTAGAGATGATTATTTACTTAACCTAGAATTAACCATGCATCCATTCACTCATCCTCTCACTTGTTCAGTAAGTCAATAAACAAAAGCTACTACTGCCAAACATTATTCTACGTACTGGGAATATAAAGTTAAATATGGTATGTCCTTTGTCTTTCAGGAGCTCATGGTTGGGGAAGGAGAACAGAGAAAAGATAATTACAATATGTTGTTGGAAATGCAACAGGGGAAGAAGGACTAGAGTAGTCAAGAGACCCAGAAAGTCCCTCTAAATTGTGAGCTTCCTTAGTACATATAAATTAGAATATACTATACAGAATTTGTTCTTGCACACACCTGCTTTGGGAACCTGTTGTTCAGTGAGATATAGCAGTAACTAAATCACACTGCCTTCTCCCTACATAAACAGACGGCACCAAGACCCGGGTGTTGGGGCTGTGCTGTGGGTTAATCTTCAGAGAGGCGTGGGGAGGAGTAAAATCTACTTATTGCGTATACTAAAAATAACGATTTTAATATTTACTGAGTGTTTTCTAGAACAAAATGATGTTAGCTATTATTATTAATACGGGCCAGGTACTGTTGGAAGTGCTTTTCATTAACTCATTCATTTTATCCTCACAACCAACCCCACGTGAGGCAGGTGCCATCCTTATGCCCATTTTTACAGGTGATGAAGCTGAGGGGACAGAGTGGTTAAGTAACCTGCTCCAGGATATGCAGCTAGTAATTCTAAAGCTGGGACTTCTCCCCTGTTGGTCTGGCTTCATATCTCCTGCCCTAGACCCTCTACTGCACTGCCAGGAATTTGAGAATGGCGCTGTTTGGCACCCCTTCTCTTGTGGTAGGACTTCTTGTGTTTCTCAAATGTAGGAAGGATGAGGGAGGTCTGAACGGTGGGGAAGGACACGGAAGCTTTGCCGGATGTGCTACTTTCGCACTCCCCATTTTATACAGTGGCAGGTAACACATAACCCAGGCGTCTCTGGAGGCCATTCTAGTGGTTCTCATCCTAGGAACTGTTCTCAGGTCCTTTTGTAACAATTGTGTCCGCATGTCTATGGGTGGATGGACAGAGAGAAAGAAATCAAATGAAAAGTGTTTACCACAGCACCTAGCAGATAGATTGATCTTCTATATCAGGAATATAGTAGATCCAGATGAGATCATCTGTCTATCTAAGATCTATCTGTCTGTCCGTCTATCTATGTAGACACTTTAGAGATGATATAGCAGAATAAAGGAACGGTGTGTCTTAGAGTCAGAAACCTCTGAAGACTGCCTTTGTCATCATCTGTGCAACCTTCAGTAAGCACTTAGCCTCTCTGAGCAAACCCATCTGCAAAATGAGAAGAGTAATACCTATTTCATAGGGTTGTTTTAAACAGTAAATGAAGGAACGTAGGAGGTATCTACTCTAGTACCTATTACAACTCAGTCACTTGATGTTTAGCCCTTACCCTTAGAGTAGAAAAGGATTCAGAGATAAAACTTTTGGGCAGGGAATTCTAAATAACCTCAAGCAGGAAACAACCTCTCTGACCCCCATGTCCTCATTTACTTAAGAGGAATAATTGCTCTACCAATCTTATTTGGTTCGTGTGAGAGATAATGTTCCTGACAAAACTTAAGAAAATTGAAAGCTGCCACACAGTTGTTGGATGCTATGATTATTAACATTATAAAAACACTTTCAAATCTCTCAGTACCCTAGTGTGTGCCGGGTCGGGGGTAGGGGGGAATCCCTCTTGTTATTCTTGGATTTTCAGTGAAATCATTATGAGGGTAACGATTACAAAGGAATGAGGTTAATTTAGTACTCACGTAACTCTAGTCATTTTTCTGGCCCAGATTTTTAGCAACAAGAGAAAGTAGGGCTCTCACCTGTCTGGCAAACAAAGGAGTCTATTCTGTACTCATTCCATATCAGATTATTCACGGAATGCCTGTGATTGTAAATGGGAGGTCTGGGACAAATCCCCCTGTGGGTCTGCACGAGAACAAACTTCAAGAAGCTGAATCCTTTAAACACAGGCAAACTTGGCTCTTTCTGATTACATGGAGGATATGCAAACGAGCCCAGAGTGTCTTCTTGCCAAGGGAAATAATCAAGCAGAACAATACGCGGCCATGTTGGAAGTGACTGAAAACGAATTTCGGCCTATTGTCAACCTGTGATACACCACACTTACTTCCCCACACACCTCTCTCCGCATTAGGCCAGAAGGGAGTCAGCCTGGCTCAAAAAACTTCACATTAAAAACATTCCACAGAACAACTAACCTTACTCATGGAAAATTAGAAAACTAACATTTGCTCAACCTCTTTTTAACAGCCTTGCATTTTTATTCAACACTTTAACCAGGTACTTGGTGTCATCTCAATTTTACATGTAGACGAATTAAGACTAAGATAAGAACAAATAATTTGACAAAGCCAGAAAGTGGTGGAGTCTGGGTTGGAATGCAAGCCTGTCTGCCTTCAGGGCTTCTATGCTTTCAAAATTATATAACTAATAAAAATTAAAATACTGTATGGAATTGTTCTTCATCATTCTCCTTAAGATTCCAAGGCTCCCTTTAATGAGGGCTAATATCTGTTGGGGATTACACTATTAAACAGAATCACATTAGAACAATGGACACTATTCTTTCTATTCACTTTAAAGGGTAATGGACACCCTCAGTGCATTACAAAGAAACCTGGTGGAAAATTAGAATGGTGAAGATTTTTAATACTTCGAAATAACTGTTTAAAATTTAAATGCACATATTAGTTACATCAAGTTAAATACTTGGGATTTTTGAAACCAACTATTTAGTCTGGATCACATGATTAATTTCCTTTTAAAAATCAACAATTTGGTATCACAGGTCACATCTGACACTCCTATTTTATTTTTGCAAAGATATTCAATAGTTTGATTAGTAATTAAATATAATGGAGAAAATACTCCTTTCTTATCCTAGGGCTTAAAACAAGGTAAACGTGATTTCTTATTCAAGAGGTACTTTCATAAAGTGAAACATCATCTGGGATATTACTTTGAGTTAAAACAAAAAAATCCCTAGATCTTCAATATGGCAAAGGTGGGGAAGAAATCTTATAGAACCTTAGAATCCCAAAAATAAATAAATAAATAAATGTTAAATTATAATCATGTCTGAAAAGAAATGAAAACCATAGAAAACAAATAGGAATTGCTATCATCTATTATTTGAAAATTACAAAGTAACTGGGTCTGTAGCAGATAGGAGCCTGCACCAGTGATATTTAAATATATGCCTAGAAGCCAAAGGAGAAAAGGTGTTAACTAGGTCTTTAGTTGGCATGCTAGGTCCGCCATTAGGTCTCTCAATTCAATGATGGAAATATCAAGAAGATGACCTGTATTATGTATTCTCAAATTAATTCTTAAAAAGACTCTGGCCATATATAGTGATTAAAATTTTTCTCTTCAGCAAATATTGTTTTTTAAGATTTTATTTATTTATTTGACAGAGAGAGAGAGAGAGAACAACAGGCAAAGCAGCAGAGGGAGAGGGAGAAGTAGGCTCTCTGCTGAGCAGGGAGCCCAATGCGGGGCTCAATCCCAGGACCCCAGGATCATGTCCTGAGCCAAAGGCAGATGCTTAATCGACTGAGCCACCCAGGTGCCCCTCTTTAGCAAATGTTTTAACCACAGCACACAATGTTTTAACCACAATAAGTGCTCATTTGTGAGCACTTGAGAAAAATCTTAGTAACTAGAATCCACATGAGTTCACTAGAAGTTTCTATAAGTTCTTAGGACCTCAGTTTTCTCCTCTATAAAAGGAAAGAGTTGGGCTAATCTTTTCCTTTTATTGAAAAAAAGTTTAATTATGGTAAAAAAAATTAACAAAATTTACCACCGTAACCATTTTTAAGTGTACAGTTTAGTAGTGCTAAGCATATGCACATTGTTGTACGACAGAGCTCCAAAACTTTTCCATCTTGCAAAACTGAAACTCTATACTCATTGAACAGTAACTCCCCATTTCCCCCTCCCTCTAGCCCCTGACAACAACTGGTCTATTTTTTGTTTCTATGAATTTGATTACTTTAGATACCTCATACAGTATTTTTTTATGACTGGCTTATTTTCACTCAGTAAAGTGTCCTCAAGGTTTATCTATGTTGTTGCATGTGTCAGACTTCCTTCTTTTTTAAGGCTGAATAATATTCCATTGTATGTATATACCACATTTTCTTTATGGATTCATCCATCGATGGGTTTGCTTCCACCTCTCAGCTATTGTGAATAATGCTGCAATGTACATGGGTGTACAAATATCTCTTTGAGATTCTGCATTCAGTTCTTTTGGGTATATATCCAGAAGTAGGATTCCTGGATCATATGTCTCATTGTGGTTTTGATTTGCATTTCTTTAATGACTGATGATATTGAGCATCTTTTCATATACTGTTGGCCATTTGTATATCTTCTTTGGAGAAATGTCTGTTTAAGTCCTTTGCCCATTTTTTAATTGCGCCAATCTTTAAGTGCCAAAATTCAATAGGTTTTATAAGATTAAATCTCTTTCATTTTGATAGGATTATTTTAGAGTGGTAGAACAAGCACATTTAAACTTTCAGCAAGACATTTGATCAAGTGACCCATGATATCTTTATGGACCAAAGACGGAAGGCTAGATAATCTATCATTAGATAGATTTGTAATTTACCATGTGCCTGTACCCTAATAGTGTTAATCAGCAAATCAACCTCAAATTGTAGAGAGCGAAGCTTGAGCGAACCTGCCTATTTGACATTATCATCAACTACTTGACGATGACATATTTATCAAACTTGAAAATGACCCAAATTTAGGAAAGATATCTGACTATAGAAATAAATTTTATTTTTATTTCTAAATTTTTAAAAAATATTTTATTTATTCATTTGACAGAGAGAGAGCTAGAGTATACAAGCAGGGGGAATGGCAGACAGAGGGAGAGGAAGAAGCAGGCTTCCCATGGAGCAGAGAACTCAATGAGGGGCTCGCTCCAGGACCCTGAGATCATGACCTGAGCCGGAGGCAGATGTCCAACTGACTGAGCTACCCAGGTGCCCCTACAGAAATAAAATTTTAGAGGCTCATACAAAGCAGGCTAAAATAATGACCCAAAACCAACAGTTTAAATTTTACAAATAAATATTATAGCTTGCAGTTAGGTTAAAGCTCTTGTTTATAGAAGCCCATGATTAAGCAAATCTACTAAATAATTTTTGGTGTAACAAAACCAAGAAAAAAAAAGAGGAAAAGAGAAGGCTAGTAAGTTTTAATGAAGACTTGAAGGCTCAGCTGGATCCAGCATCAGTACAATGAAATTGCTCCAAAAAATGTTATATATGGTACTTTTAGCAAAAAAGTACCTTCACTGGCAATACTGAATGATGATCAAAAGCATCATAGTCTTCTACCCTCGCTGGTTTAAAAACACCAAAAAAGGTGTCTTCTAAGAGCAACATTTCTAAGAAAGGCTTTAAAAAAACAAGAAACATTCAGAGGAAAAGGAAGATGGGTAAGGAAAGGTTGGAAGAGCTACATGCTCTTTAGACCAAATTAAAAATTGAATGAAGGATGTGATAGGTACCTTCAAATGTGGATAATAAATGATACCAGAGGTTACAGAATGCATCTAATACATAGACTTGTTCCTTATTAGGTTTTAATTTGAATTCATGGCCAACATTTTTTAAAAATCAGGAGATTTCCCATATAAGTTTTGGTTTCAGACTTACAAATGCAGATTTTAAGCAGTGGGAGCCATCCCATAACCTCTGCGGGGTGGTGAGATGTCCCTGTATCTGAAGGTCTCTGGCAATGCTCAAACAGAGGCTGGATGATTTCAATGGTTCCCCTCAACGTTCTCTGATTTTATAAACTGAGTCTACATACCTTATTTAGGTCCCTATTGTTCTTTTGGCTCTCTTGTGAAGCAACGGATTTAAAGCTAGTGATTGAATATTTTCCCTGAGTGTCTTCAGATCCAGTATCAGTCCTTTTCTCCTCAGCTCCATGCTGAGGCTGACTTCTAAGGACAGTATCAATGGGCACCCTTACCCTCTGGCTTCCAGTTAGGTTGGGCCAATGGGAGACATTGGAGGGACAAGAACTGCCCAGGGCAAGAGGAATATGGGTTGCCATGTTTGTTTCCAGGCTCCTTCCTTGCCAAATTGCAGAGGATTGGCTACCTCCCTCCACCAAAGGCCACAGCCTTTGGACGGCTCTCTTTTCATTCTCAGCTCTGCTCCATAAGGTAAGGTAACTAATCATTCCTTTGACTCTTCAAGCCTAGGACGGTAATGCCTCCCACTTCTGCTGGCCTGGGTTCTTCACCTTATTGGTTTCCCCTAATTCTGCCAACACCTTCATAAAGAGTCTCTTTATAAAATTCTCCATGGTTAGCAGAGTAGCGCAGCGGAAGCGTGCTGGGCCCATAAAATTCTCCATGGTGTGTTTGCTTATGCCTTTTGTTTCATGCCAGAACTGTGGCTGATACCAAGCCAATATCAAAGATCATTGTGGTCTTATATCAGAATTCCGTCACCAAAGGGTTAAAGTGACAAGGAGCCCTTCCTGTTGGCATGGTGGTGGGCCAAAAGAGTTAAGAGCTTCCTAAAGCTTGTTGCTAGAGCAGCTGACACGCTGGATACATGACTCAATATATTTTGAGAACGATAAAAAAAATCTTTGAGAAAAAATTATTTTATGGTTAAAAATGTTTATGGAACATGACTTCGTTATAGGTTTGGGGTAACTATTGTTCTTTACTTTGTCGAAAATGTATAGAGACTGGAGAATAAAGTACATCTTGAAAAATCTCTGTAGCATAAAAATAACTCTTCCGGAAAACTTCAAACCATACAAAGCCGTGCTCTATTCCTCCCTCCATCCCCCCTCCCCACCATCCCATTCACTGTAATGTTCAATTTTGGTTTGAAGAAATGGCTGAAAGACAAATTGCCTTACAACAGGTCTTCTATGAAATATGGGAGAAGGCCGCTGACAGAGTGAGTTAAAAACTGCAGTGTTCGCAATCTGGAAAACATCTGCCTTGCCCTGAACTGTAAACCACCACATTGCAGAAAATGGTTTGTGACAAAGCAGAACCCAGGGCGAGTGTTTGTAAGGTTATGGGACAAGTCAGGGCTATTCAGGCACAGAACTGGGCGCTGTGCCCTTTGGCAAACTGTTGTAAGCCAAGGACTTAAAAGGAAATACGAAAGTAACAGGCCAGGTATGAAAACTGCCAGTGTAGCCAAAATGGCCCCCTACTGTTCTTATCGGTGGGCACTCTGTGGGGATGCTGGTCAAGGAGTCAAAACCATACCACTGCTTGGAAGTTCTAGCTGTTTGGTAGAGGGAGAGACCCTTTATTGAGGTCTCTCAGGCATGCCAGCCTGGCTGGCGGAAGAAATGTGGCCTCTGAACTTAATCTAGAGTAAAATAAAGGGCTGAGGTTCGAATATGAAGGCACTAATACAATTAAGATTCGGCCTCCCCATACAAGTCAAGAGAGGAACAAATGGGGGACCTCAGTTAGCGAGGGAGAGAGAAAGAAGAGAAGCCACGTGGTAGAAGTAAAATGGCCAGATCCTGCCAAAGCTGCTCCCAGAGAAACAGGCATTTTCCACAGTTCTGCCCACAGGGCTGTGTCAGAAAGCAATGATAAGGTCTACAGTGAAACTGTGAACCTGGGAGGTGTGCCTAGGTGCCAGTTGGAAAGAACATAGGCAAATGTTTCTTTTTCGACGTAGTTTCCACCCAACCCACAGTATTTGGCTTGGAAGGTGGCCACAGTGACTAGAGGTAAAGGCATAGTGAATGAAGGTTTGCAGGCAGGCTCTCAGGGAAAATGGCCAACTCTGAGGACTGGGGACCTGGGGCTGCCGGGAGGGAGGAGAGCTGGATTTAATGGGAAATGGGCAAACGCTGCGAGCCCCACATGGAGCTAGTCCTCATCGGGGCTGAGGCGAGTGGAGCACCTAGGGTCTCTCAGAGTAGATGCCTTTGTGGCTGGGGGTTCCACTCCTGCATGTGTGGAGCTGCAAACAAGAAAATCAATGGACAGCATCCCAAAGATCTAGAGAGTCCATAATGATCAAAGGAAAGAGGAAAACGGGAAAGGAATGTTTATTCCTCTGAATCATCTAGAATTTGTTCTTTAGGTAGTTGTGCCATGGTAGACAGAAGACTGCACCTACAGTCCTGTGGACCTGGTTTGAATGTTGGCTTGAGGAAAAACAACATTGCCTCTACTTCTCCATCAGTAAAATGGAGAGGATACCTTTATCCTGTGGTGATTATGAGGATTCATTCATTGAACACGTTTTATTGAGCATTAACTAAATCATAGGCCAGAGGCTGGTGTTAAAGAACAGACAACAGTCATCATGAAAATGCCAAGTGCATGACAGTGCACAAAAACGTTGGGAACTATGAAACAGTGCTTAACGTGATTCATATTTTTACCATCTAATTGTTTCACTAGATTGTAAGCTACACAAGGGCATGCTTTGATCTACCCTATTCACAAAGTCTGAAGCATAATAGAAGCTCAACACATATTGAGTTTCAGTGAATGACATGGAGGATGAGAGGTCAGGGACAGGTCAGGTCTTGCCCAAAATATCTTTGGTCCTTTCACTTCCTCCCAGCACTACTTGGACACAAGCAGTGTCCTAGCAGAGCCAATCCCCAGAGTTCACACCAGACATATTTGGTTGTGTTTAATTTTATGTTCTGTCTTAGAGTGAAAGTTTGCTGATAAGACGGTCTGTGGCAGGCCATTCTCAAATGCCTTTATTCTAGAAAGTACAACAAAGGCTCACATTCTGCATTTAATTAGGCCTATACTTCTTTTAGCCTTACTTGGTTGAAACGAAAACAAATTATCGGTAGGCAAATGAGACACCACATGGAGATTTTGAGATCTCCTTAACTCTGACTTAACTAAAGAATGTAGGAACTCCATCCCATTTGGGAGGGAGAAGGAAAAGGACGCATTTCAAATCTGCCCCACAGGCTTTCAGCTCATTGTAAGATGAAACGTTATTCTCAACATCTATCTATCTATCTATCTATCTATCTATCTATCTATCCATCTATCCATCCAACAGACACACACATACCGTCTCTAGGTTTGAGTCCTTAGTTCAATTCTTATTAACCATGGGGCCTTGGACAAGTTACTTATTCTAAGTCTCAAGTTTTCTCTTCTTGGGTAGAATAAAACCCAACTCACAGGGCTATAGGACTATTATAAATGACATAATGCATAAAAAACTCTTGGTCTTTGGCTCATTGGAAGCATTCAATAAATGGCAATTGTTGTTTAATGTTATTGTTATTCTATAGTTTAAATTGTATAATTCCTATCCAGTTTCTGCATTCCTTCACCCTGGCACTGTTGACATTTTGGGCTGGATAATTCTTTGTATGGGTCATTCTGTGCATTTAGCTTGTTTTAGCAGCATCTCTGGCCTCCACCCAGTAGATGCCAGTAATATCTCACAACCAGGAATGGTGACCAAAATATCTCGAGACATTGCCGAATGTTCCCTGGGAGACAAAACTTCTGCCGTTTGGGAAGCATTGGTACAGAACAAAGAGCAGTGAGTGGTCCTAGAGATAGGAGACCTGGTTTCTATTTGTTGATTGGTGATCTTGGGTAAGTCCTACCACTTCCCTGGGCCTTGGTTTTCTCATATGGTAAAAGAGGGCAGGAAATTCCTACTTTCTCTTTCATAACTTTTATAAGAATGAAAGAGAAAGAAAATCAATGCTCACAGGAAGTGTTACGCTATTATGACTAAGTTGCTAGAGGTGGTCTATCGAGGGGCAATTCCGAGAAGCCTTGCCCAGTGACAACAGCTGATGCCAACCTGTTTTCTTCTTTAATTCTCCCCTTGGGGAGCCACTGGCCTCCCAGCAGCTGCTTCTTGATCAATGTCAAGGATTCCCTGTGCCTTTAATGGATGTACTTGTGGCTTGGCTTGAAGAATTCAAGAGGAACTGTTTCCTTTCAACATGAAGTGAAGACGCTCTTTTTGATAAAAATTATTGTAAGTGGCGAAAACTGCCTTGTCATCTCTAGATTTAGCATTCATCTAAATTTATCTCTCACATGACGAGAACTAACCAGTGGTCAGAATGTTAACTTGTCCTCTGTGGACTGATATTCAGAAAGAAAGGGTCTCAGGGTTTCTAACATCACTGTACTGATTAATACTACGCTAATACAGAGTAATACGAGGGTGGACTTCCTCATCAGTAAGGGCACACTTTTTGATGTCATAGCATATTATAAGAATCTGTACACTAGAATCCAGAGGTGCAGCCTATTGTCATTCTTTTATCTATTTCTGAAAAAATCTTTAAATGGGAGCTAGCAGCGTGTCTGGGGAAAAGAGCTGTAAGCTTTGAGTTTGGTCAGAGTTATATGTAGATAGAGGAGGGTTCCGGTCCAATCTCATCATCTGTGTGATGTAGACCAGTCCTTTAGCCCTTCTGAACCTCAGTGGACTACACTAACACTTACCCTACGGTGTGGATATGAGTTTTAAATGCACATGAATATGTCAAGTGCAGAGCATTGTACAGGCACATGGTAAGTGTTTTGTGAGATGTAAGTGATCTTTCTCTCTATATCCACAGTCTGAAAGACTGTTTAAGGATTTCTTTCATCCCTCAGAGTCTGTATTTGTTCTGATTGCTTCAGGAAGGTCACTGAAATGAAAACCATACTTTTTAAGGTATAATTTAGAGTCTTGACTAAACTAAACTAATTGTAATAAGGCTTGAATCAGCTTATCAACAAATCATCCAGTTTATGAACAAATTACCTCCCTACTTCTAGTTGGAAATTAAGGGTCAGAAGTCACCCAAAGGACAATTGCATTTACCCAGAGAGGAATGTACAATGTGTTTCTTTCCTGAAATAATTCATTTGGTCTCCTCAAGGACACATGTCAGTATTCTGAGATAGCATGGTAGAATAGCATGAAGATGAGGTTGGAGTCAGACAGACATGCCATTAGGTAGTTGGGTGTAACATCGGCAACATAGGGTTAATAATACCCATCACCGTGTAAGGGCAAGTATAAAGCCTATGAAAACCCCAAGCACCATGCCTGACACATGGAAGGTGCTCAGTTAGCGATGCTTTTCATCCTTGACTCTCTTATAGATCTTTGTACCTTATCTGGTTTATGAAAAGGGGTGGACAGCTAAGTAAATGATTATAAATCTACATTTTATTTTAATTCCTTTCCTATTAATGTTGAATATAGCATGTGGGAAAAGTCATGAATTATTAAGGGCACACCATTTAAAAAATACCGGATAATTTGCTTTGAAGTTTCCAATGGTGGCTCTGGAAGAGTTTTACTTCATAATTTGTTCTTTATGCTGTATATGAAGGCAGTTTAAAGCCCAGCAATACAAAAGGGGTCTGGTCACCTCTTTCTCAAACTTGGCATGTTTAACCACCCATAAAATAATTTTGCAAGAGAAGACAATATAGTAACAGGTAACACATAAGAATGAAATTATAGAATAATAGTTTCCCACATTTTCATCACTAAAGTTTCTTTTTAACATTTTTATTACTTCTTCCTATGGGCCTCTTTGGTATGTTTTAGCTTCCTCTTTGTTCCATAACATTCGTGCTAACTTCTATTGCATCATACGCACTGCATTGTGATTGTAATGTGAATCACATTTTATTTCTCTTTCAAAACCCCTGCTCCACAGTGGGCTCTCAAATAATATTCGCTAAACTGAGAGCAAACATTCCTCTCTCTCTGTTGACTACATACCAATTATAGTAGATTCCTCTTTATATATTGACTATAGTATTGGTTAAGCATTTACTATCTTCAAGACATCATAGAGTTTTTTTTAACAACCCATTTATTCTCCCAATACCCCCCAGGTGGATGTTATTATTATGTCCATTTTCCTGCTATGGCTTTCCCCGCAGCGACACTGGACTCCATGCCTGGAAAGCCCAGTTGACATCATCTATGAGAACTAGGATCAGGAAGAAGAGTCAGTTCCAAAACAGTCCCAAACTCCAGGGTTCACCCTTATTTTCATTCTCTTTTCTTTCTCCTACCCTCCAAACATTTTTCTGGGAAATGGAACAAACTGATTCAGGAATTTCATTTTCTTCCCACACTTCTGTGGCATAACAGGATGACACAGACGACACAGTTTAGCTACACATTGCCCTGCGTGACTAACACCTGTAGATTCATCCTGCCTCATGAGTGTTCTCAAGGACAAAGGGAAAACAGTTCTCTTCCGGCTTCCAGTACACCTGTCATGCTAAAATGGCTGTACGTGGACATGGACCATGGAGGGCAATGTCTTTTTCTACATGACTGACTGTGATGAGCTGGTTCCCTTGTGCCTGTTACACCCACTAATCACAATGGCTGTGGGAATAAAGTAGTTTGCTCCCAGAGGGTGTGAGCTGGTACCCTAAAAGGTGTTTTATATAGACGCAGCAAGGTTTATCTGCCTTAGAAACATAGTTTGGGATCTAGCAAACACTACCACTCTCCTTTGCCCCCTTATCGACTCTGCTAAGGGCAGGGGGAGAGAGAGGGGCTCTTTTAAAAGTCCCTGAATATGTTAAAGGCATTTACCACAGGCTGGGATGTCGCACAGGTCAGACTTGAAATTTTCATCCAAGGTGAAGCACCAGGGAGCCTCCTTCTGATTCCCTGGATTGCGGCAGTAGGAATGGCCCCCGTTCAGCTCCGGGAAACGGAGGGCGGTAAAGGTGTGCATGTGGGGGTACTGGGAATTCCACGGCTGGCACTGGCGCCCTGATTTGGTCACACTCACGGTTCCCCGGTAGTCCACACCTGTGCTGTTATAGCACTTGTGATCTGAAAAACGGAAGGGAGAATGGCCCAAACTGTGAGAAAGAAACAAGAGATGCTGGAGCTCCCAGACAGCAGTTTCTGGAAGAAGGACTTGCAATTAACCTCATGGCTAAGGCTTCCCTGCTGGTCAGGGGCCATGTGGGCAGTCTCCCTGCTTGCTGGGCTGGGACACCGGTCCTGCCTGGCAGTTACATTCCTGGGAGGATTTAAAGCTTATGCGTCAGGAATAAAACCAGTCCTCCACAAGTATAATACTGAACACACACACAAAAATCAGAACTGGGGGCGGGACTCGGGGGCACAGGAGTAATT
This sequence comes from Phoca vitulina, assembly GCF_004348235.1. Lineage (NCBI taxonomy): Eukaryota > Metazoa > Chordata > Mammalia > Carnivora > Phocidae > Phoca > Phoca vitulina. The sequence continues at coordinate 49,652,339 of NW_022589705.1, forward strand.
TCATAGTGAATGGTTCAGGAAAGGTTCAAGCTGAACTCTTCTTTCCATTTTTGCTTGATGTCTTTAGACATGAATCGTGGGATAAAGAATCTAGTTCCCAGAAAATGTTCACTAGGAGCAGTGCATGTGGGTTTCTAACAGAAGTTAGGGCCACTCTGTGCTGATGGACTGGGTCTTTTTGAGAAGGAAGTCCTCTTCCCAGGGGACCACAAGGCTGTTACTTGAAAGCACTGCAAAAATCCATTGAGTTGAAATAAATCAAAATATGGAGGGGTAATGATAAAATAATAGTAATAATGAAGATATTGCTATTATTAAGTGCTAAGCATAGTTCTAAGCGTTTTAGATGCATTAATCCATATAACTAATAGCATAATATTAAATTACAAAAGGAAACTAAAAAACTACCAGTGAGTTTAATGCTAGGTGAATGGGAAGTTATAGAGGAACAGAGTTGAGAGGACAGTGGATAGAGGCAAGCTCCATGTATATGTATTTTAAATTGTGGTACAATATACGTATCATAAAATTTACCATTAGCGTATTTAGAACATTCAAAATATTGTGCAACCTTCACCACTATCTCACTCCAGAACACCTGTATCATCCCCAAGGAAACCCTATACTCACTCAGCAGTCACTCCCCAAGCCCCCCACCCCATCCCTGGTAACCACGAACGGGCTTTCTGTCTCCATGGGTTTGTCTATCCTGGATATTTCATAGAAATGGAATCATACAATGGTTTCTGGCTTCTTTGGCTATCATAATACTTTCAAGTTTCAGCCATGTTGTAGCATGTAACAGGATTTTATTCCTTTTTTTTTTTTTTAAAGGTCTTATTTATTCATTTGAGAGAGAGACAGAGAGAGCAAAAGCAGAGGGAGAGGCAGAGGTAGAGGGAGAAGCAGACTCCCTGCTGAGCTGGGAGCCCGATGTGGGACTCGATCCCAGGACCTGGAGATCATGACCTGAGCCGAAGGCAGACAGATGCTTAACCATCTGAGCCACCCAGGCACCCCAGGATTTTATTCCTTTTTATGGGTGAATCATATTTCCTTATATAGATATACCACAATTTGTTTATCCACTCATCCGCCGATGGACACTTGGGTTGTTTCTACCTTTCAGCCATTGTGAATAGACCTGTTATGAACACTTGCATACAAGTTTTTGTTTGAACACCTTTTTCAAATTCTTGTGAGTGTACCCGCCAGCACTGGCACTGCGGGTCAAATGGCAATTCTATTTAAGTCACTGAAGAACCAGCAACCATATTTAAAGATTATCATCTTCATGAAGCTTCTTGAGGATAGGGACAGCATCTAATCCACCACTGAAAGCTCCGCCCCCACACAGCATTTAGCCCACTGGGAGGTAATCTGCCTGTTTACCAGTAAGAATCCTTGCTACAGATCGAGGTCCAGTTTTCACTATGCCATGGGGTTGCTGGCCCCCAGGCAGCACGGAAGGTCAGGAGTTACCACCTACTTTTATTGATAGGATCCGCCATGGGAATTCCAATCCGGATGCAGTTTGCGGCTTCAGGGCTCTCAGGCTGGGGGAGATCTTCACAGTTTGGCAGTTTCAGCCTCATCAGGATCATGGGATTTGATCTTGCAAAAATGTACTCTGTTTGACACAGGACGTTTTCCAGGATTTCACATTCATCGCGACACAGGTCCCGGGGCTTCGGGATGGATGAGGTCTCGTCGCAGTACGGGAAGGCATAGTGGCACAGGGAAGGAATGGCAAACTGGGAGCACTTATCAGATAAGTGGCTGGAGGTGCCGATCATGGTGAAGGCAGCTGGAAAACAAACACAGTTATTAACTCCCAGGGGCCAGGGTTTATCTCCTTTGGTTATCTGGTCAATAGATACCAGAGAGAAACAGACATCGGAAGGAATCCGCTGCACTCAGACAAGGCCAAGAGGAGATTCAGTTCAGATGTCCAAGCGGCTTACTTTCACTGGCTTGGACAAAAATCATTTTGACTACAAAGCTAAAAAAACAGGATTAAGTTACATATGTACCATTTCCTAATAAAAAGAATTAATTAGGTTAAAGCACAATATATTTTTCATTTTTACTACAAAGCAACAGAACTTTGTGTTTCATCCGGTACTTTTTTATTAGTTTTATGAAACTTCTAAAACATTTGACAGCTGCAGGGCAGAACTCGCTGTCTGCGGTGGCGGAGCCTGATCCCAGGATTTGGTTCTGTGTCTTGCCTCTGAGGTGGGTGACTCTGGGTAACTTTAATTTCTTTGTGTCTCAGATATGCCCTATTCCATTTTCTGAAAATGAGGCAATTCTCTTGGAAGTTCTCAAAAAAGCACAATGCAGTCATTGCAGGCTGCGTATCAGTGGTCACTTCGCCTGACTTTTTACTCAGCTCGGCATCCGTGGACGGAAAGAGTACTTGCCTCCCTTTGCACTGAAAGGAGCTTTACCTCGTGAGACAGCCTGGGGGTGGTTGGTATGCTGTCTCCCAATGTATGTTCCTCAGAACAGTCGCTCTGTAGCATAGTCATAGTGCTTGAGAAACCAGGGTTCCAGAGCCAAACAAGTTTGGGAAATGCCGGGTTACACAAAATCAAGTGGCTTTTTTTAACTGTAATATTTTCCAGTAAGCAGATGTCCATTGAAAATGTCTAAGAGATGATTATTACAAGTGGGTGATGAAACATTTACATCGGAACTCCCATTTATTTTTGTGAATACTTAGTGAAAATATATGTTAAGATGTTCTTATATTAGGTTGAAATGTGCCTTCAACAGGCCCTCCCCATTAGTCAGTCCTGCTTCTGTCCTCTGGCATTTCAGAGTTCGTCCTCCTGAAAGTTCTTTAGCAGGTGGTAACTCCAGCTTTCTATAGTTGCTTCTCTAGGTTAAATAGCTCCCCTGGGCTCCTCTTAGTTCCTTCATATTCCTCAGGACATAGTTTCTAGATGCTTTGCTGTTCTGTGCACCTGCCTCAGGTTTGTTCAATCCTAAGGTTGCCAGATAAACTACAAGGCACTTCATTTCCTTTGAACCTCAGGTAAACATTTGGAACATACTTATAGTAAAAAATTATCCACTGCTTATCTGAAATTCAAATGTAACTGGGTGTCCTGTATTTTTATTTGCTAAAGCTGGCAACCTTATTAGAATCCCATAAAGGCAATTTTAATGGCTTGCAAGGGTATGTGGCAACGGGGCATAACTACACTAATGGAAGAAACACAAGGCTGCTGTAACCACCAGAACCAGGTGTACAAAATTGTACAAGGTGGCCTACACTGCTTTGCTCATGCATGCTAGAAAGTGCGTCACTATTGGATTTCCATGAAAAAGATACTTTTGATTCAGAAACATGAAGGGTAAAATAGAGAAGGCTAGAGCAGGAAGAGACTTATGATCATCCTGCCACATCACTCACTCCACTGATGAAGAGAGAGATTTTCATGAAGAATAAGAGATTTCCCCAAAGTCACAGTTTTGGTGTCCAGAATTCTAGACTCTAAATTGATTTAGAGTTTACACGACTTTCAGTCTACACGATATTGTCTCCAAGCAGTAACTCTATGAGGGCAGTGATGTAAGCTGGCTTATTCATCACACCGGCATATCCCCAGTGCCCCGTCCAGTTCCTGGTATGCCCCAAAACACTAATAATCTTCATCGAGTGTCTGAATGAATGTGAGACTTTTCAGAGCACCCTTTTCCTCTAAGAGCAACAACCTTCAATAAAGTATTCTAATGAACATTCCAGAACACAGAGGTCGTATCTCCTGCTTCTTTGTGGTCCAGCTCCTAACCCCTATGCCTAGCCCAATCCTTTGTCAAGAGAGGAGCTCAAGAAAACGTCTGGTGAGAAAAAGAGTTATACAAGATATCAGTACAGTTTCATTAGCGTTACCTACCTGTGATCTGATTTTCTATTTCCCCTTGCATGTGCAAAGACTCCATATAGACAGTGCGGTTGCCAATAAATCTTGCACATGCAATCCCTCTGTATGGCTGACAGAATCCATCTTCTTCAAACTCATCTCTAGAAACAGAGCACAGACATTAGGGGCTGGTATACATTTACATCCAGTTGGCTCTCACTGTGTCATGTCCGAAACAGTCGCTAGGGGGAGAAGCTGAGCACAGTAGTCCCAAGGCAGGGCTAAGGAGTCCGGCTTTTCCTCAGTTCCACCCATCACTTAAAATATCTGCTGGTCACGTTGGTCAAGTTTCCTTTACCCCCAGAAAATCATTCTGAAGCGCAAAATCATCCTTAAATAGGGGAGAAAGCACTTTTATTTTCGCCGCTGGTGGTGATGTAGTTATAAAAGTAAAGAGGAAATGAGTTGGGAATCTGGGCACATGTTCTACAGTTTTTTGTTTTTTAAGCACAGATTATTTCTGCTTCATTTGCTACAAAGCCGTGGGCGCATTATCCACAAGATCCACTCCAACTGATGTGTCAATTAGGAGGCTCCATGGGGTGAGAAGCTGGGTGCAGCTGGAAAGAAACCAGAGGGCAGCGCAGTTACGTGGCTCTTCGCTGCTTAAGACCCATTATCTCTACCCAACAGAGAGACTCCAGGCAACCCGGGGACTGCACAACTTCAAATGAGTCACTAAATTCCAGGAAATCTAGAGTACGTGTCAATGAAAATCGTGCTTTCGTGATCCCCGACAACTTTAAAAATAATCTTAAAAAATTTTGTTGCCTCAAAATGATAATAATAAAAAAAGTAGGGGGAGTAGATTTTATTCTGAAGACGAGGGGATGCCAGATGGTGTGGTTAGCGTCAGTGTGGCAAATGGCGGGAGATCGAAGGCTGGAGGGTCGGACCCAAGATGGCAGCTTCAGCTTGAAAGGCTAGAGGCTATAACATCCCACAAGGGCCTACCATAAGCACAAGACACCAGAGTACAGAATATCCAGCTGGTTCTCAAAAGCAGACCACAGCCAAACAAAAGGCCACTTGCCACGCTTCTGGGCTGACCTCACCCTGGAGGCTCCCCCTCTGTCTTAACATGGCTGGAATCAGTACATTGTCTAAATAAAAAGATCAGTTTTCCTCTTCAGTTTCTTCTAAGTTAAAGTACTTTAGAGCCAAAGTCAGGAGAAGGAAATTGTCTTCCTGGGCTTAACATTTGCCTGTCCTTAGCCAATCTGAGTCCTCTGAGCTATGGTTTTCTTATCTATAAGATGAAGATAATCATTGACCTCTCTACCCTATAAGTGAAAGTCATGAGGACCCTATCAAACAACGTAAAGTGCTACTCAGAGGTAACACATGCTTATTATTGAAGTATTTATGATTACCAAAGAAGACATTTATTTAAAGGACAATTATTTACTAAGCTATTTTGTAAAATCGACTCTAGTCAGTCTGATGGCCCTAGACATCCCCCCTTGGGGGTTCAGTGTGGGAGTCTAGAAAGCCCGCTCTAACAGGAAACCAGGTGAAAAAAATCTGATAAAGCTGATCATTAAAAGACCAGTTTCCAGCAGCTCTCTACTTCCTATTCACTCTAACAGTCTTTTTGGAGGTAGAGATGGGGTGGGAGCGGGGGGGGGAAGTATCTTCGCTTTAGTTCCCAAAACAGTTTGCATTGCAAAGCTCTTAAAAACTTAACCTGTAAGTACACATACAAATGAATATATCACATACCTGACATGAAGACATTGAAATTTTAATGTTGTAAAATCCTGCATGTTTACTTTCATAAATCCTAGAGTAATGTTGAAGCCTTTTTGGCTTAAATTTTACCTGGGTTGTAAAATTAACCCCACTTTTATTGGGTAACTAATACTGTAAACCTATGGGGAGAAAGAAGTTTCTCGATGACCTAGCCTTGGATCTTGGAAACCAAAGTACTGAGACCAGAATGCACAGCCACACCACCCCCTGCTATTACAGATGATGCTTTTCTATCCCTAGGCATTAGCAGGGTCCTGGACTTTTAAGGTGTCGTTATGAGAACACTTCTTCCTCCCCCACATTAAACTCTCAAGGCCTCAATTTATATCTCTTGGGAGGACAAAACCCTGGAATTAACCCCAGATGTAAATCCCCAACCTACTGGGAGTCCCCATATTTTATGTGTGAGGCTTAGGCTAAACTTCTTACCACCTTTCCAGTTCAAGACTCTAAAAAGACTCTTTGAATACTTTTTTTTTTTCATAATAAAAAGGAATGCAGTTCCTTGGCTGCATATTTCTTATCAAGGGCTTAGAGCTGCAGGTGTATTGAATTTTTGACTGTGCCCAGAATTCCTGATATTCTGACCAGTCTCTTGGGGACAGATATAAAAAGCAAAGCAAAACAAAACAAAACAAAACAAAACAAAAAAACGGTGTGTAATGTCATCTTTGAGGGAGTAGTTCTCAGCCCCAGCTGCTCTGAAGAATCTCCCCAGAAAGCTTTTGAAAACCCCAATGCCTAAGCCTCACCTCAGACTTACTAAATCATACTCTCTGGGGATGTGGTAGAGGCATGCATGCTTTTTAAAAAGCTCTCAGGTGATTTGAATGTGGTTGAGAACCACAGCACTAGAAAAACAAACCTCTATTAAGTGTCTGCCACTCTCTGTGCTGGGTACCATGCTAAGTGCTTTCTTCCAAGTAGTCCCTTATGTGGCATTATTATCCTTCTTTTACAGAGGGAGAGACTCAGGTTCAGAGAAATAACTGGCCCAAATTCACAAAGCCAGTTCTTGGTGGAGCTAGGATTTAAACTTAAAGTACAAGCTTAAGCCATTACACCATGTTGTCAGATCTATAATGATGGTCCTGTTTTCAGTATTACTTTTAATCAGATCAGCCCAATGATAAATAGGAGACTTTAAAATGAGCCTTTATTCTGGACCAGGAACTGTTAAGTTTCACTTACACATCCAATTGATATTAAATCATTTAATCCTGCTAAAAAAGGGGAAGGTGTAATCATCCTCATTTTACAGATGAGAAAACTGAGGGTCAGAAAGAGAGGAGAACTTGTCTAAATTTACACAGCAAGTAGAAGAGCTAGATTTGCCCCAAACTAGCACTTGTACACCGTGGTATACAGCTTCCCTCCAAATGGTTTATGAAGGTTTTTGCACTGCTCACAGGGGCTTTCTGCTGTGAAGATGCCTTGGTGTGTGCCGGGTGGCAAAAAAGGTTTTCTTTAGAACATAGAGTCACAATCACCTTTCACGCTTTCCATTTTTCCTGCTGGCTTTTGGCTGGAGGGGAACCAATGCTCCTCCAACATTCATCAGCTCTATGCTTTTTTCTCCAGCTCACACTTCTTTCATCATTAATTTTGCTGAGCAAACTCAAAAACATGGAGCACACAGAGGCAAAAGTGCAAGGGCACTTACAGTGAGCATGGCCCAAGGCTGCGTTCTTTCTACGGAGAAGAGGGTGCATTGTGAAAGGGAATGGAATTTTGCATTGACATGTGCCAGCGACCTCACCGTGGTGTCAAGAAGCAGGGATGCTTTGTGATGGGGACTCATGTTGTCTAACTCATAAAGTAATTTAGTTACCATGTTGCCAACCCCGATATCCTTCCACCTCAGGGGTCTCCCCAAGGAGCTTATGAGGGATGGTCACTAAGAGTGACCACGACCAATATGGCAGCCATAGGGGTATCTACCCAGGACCCACTGGAGACCAATGAAAAGGAAATGCTGCCATTGCAAGTCACAACCCAAGGGGGTTTTACAGCGACAGTGAAAATCAATAGCTACAAATTCCCGGGCCAACTTCTCAGGTCAGTTGACTAAAGCAGAGAACTCTGATGATGGAAAAAGCACACTGCATGGTACGGGGCATGTGGAGACTATCTGTAGTTTTGCAAGCAGGAAGAAGGAAAGGAGGAGAAAGGGTGGGTGGGTGGGTGGGGTAGGGAAAGTGAAAAGATGGAGAATACTGCTCACCGATGCCCAAATGGGGTTGTGCCGATTTTGGACCATGAGAGGCCCACAACTGCTCTCCTTAGAGATTCCAGGGAGGGCAGGCTTTCTGAAGGCTGCCTTAATTTAAGGACACAAGAGAACGAACTCAATGGTTGTCTTAGTCATGTGATTTAAAAAGAAACCCTAAATATGACTGGAAAAACTGGCACGATTCAAATAAAGTCTGTAAATTAGTTTGTATCATACCAACGATAATTTATTACCTTTTTTTTAATGTAGGCTCCACGTCCAGTGTGGAGTCTAATGCGGGGCTTGAACTCACGACCCTGAGATGGAGACCTGAGCCGAGATCAAGAGTCAGCTGCTTAACCTACTGAGACATCCAGGCGCCCCAATAATTTCTTACTTTTGATCATCCCACTATGTTTATGCAAGACATGAACATTAGGACGAATGGGATGAAGGACATATGGAAACTCTCTGTACTATTTTTGCAACTTTTCTTAACTATAAAAATATTTCAAAATAAAAAGTAAAAAAAAAATCTTATAGGATGGGGGAGGGTGGGAACCTTATTGTGTGTAGACGTAACTGGAGATGCTATGGGGTGAGGTGGTCAGGAAGGCCGTCAGATGACCTCATTTAATCTTTATAACAAACCTTATAACACTCCCTCTGGGCCTATCCCTGGGTGGTGGAATTCCCTTCTCTAACAATTCACTTACTTGTTTGAGGCTTGGCCTACTTCTAAATTCAAACACTTCCAGGAGTGATGACCTATTTGGTCAGGAAGCCCTTAGTGTAGATGGACTTCTGCTAGCTGCCGCAGGCACTTTCATCTTTATTGGTAGCTGTATAGGCTGGGGCAACGGATGAGAGGTCTGTGCTGGAAGAAGGCAATCTTCCCTGACTTGACAGTTAGCTCTGGGCCCAGCTTCATGCCAGGATGACAGAGCAGGTGGGCTGGGGATGGAGCGTGTGGGACTCACCAATACAGGGCATCTCTGTCATCTGGGTCATCATTCACTTTGTCACAAGTGATCTTTTCAAACACAGAACACAATCAGGTCATTTCCTGCCTAAAATTATGTTTCCCACTCACTTCAGTTTCCTGACGGCAGCCTCCAAGGCCCTTCATCATCTAGTCCCTGCCCATTTTTCCAGCCCTCCTCCTGCCAGTCACACCTATGAACCTGATCATACTAGTGACACGAATGACCTTGCTAGTCTCAAAACAGGGGAGGCAATTTGCTGTTCCTCTGGCTTGGCTTACTCTCTTCCTGAGGCCTAGAATGCCTTCCACTCTCTTTTTCACCTTGTGAGTGCCTTCTTGTCTTCAAGATCCAGATGCTAAGTCCCCCACGGAAGTTCGTCACTGACCTCCCCCAAAGCCAGCGTCTTTATCACACATCACAGCTGTCCCACACACCTCTGATTCCATGTTCTGTTTGTCTGTTTAGTGTCCGTCTCGCCACCACTTAAGGCAAGGACCATGTCTCATTCAGCTTCCCTCCTCAAGGCCCCCGGCATAGCACACAACTCAGGAACCCTGTTGAATGAAGGAAAGGGGGCTGCCAAGAACCGTCCCCCTCCAGATCTTCAGAAGTAGAAAAGAAGGCCTGCTGCCTGACGGACCAACACCTGAAACAGATGTGATAGATGTGGGGCTGTACCAGGCTAGCCCACTGACATGCCAGAAGCATCCTCCATGCCGGAAACCACTTTCTTCCTCATCACATTTTACACAGGAGCATGGGCAGGCCTAATAGACTTATGGATGAGTTAGGCCCTAAAAACTTCCCCTTTGGGGTAATAAGACCAGTTAAAATGCACGCCTTTCCTTAGTGGGAAGAGAATGGATATAAAGTTAATTTGCTAACTATAAAATCTTACTCAAACAAAAAAACAGTAAACAGGTACTCAAAAACTGGAAGACAATTGTTCATGGCAGCGCTATACACAATAGCCAAAAAGTGGAAACAACCTCCAAATGCTCATCAACAGGTGAAGGGATAGACAACATGTGGTAGGTACACACAACAGAATATTATTCAGCTATAAAAGGAGGAATGAAGTACTGAAACATGCTACAACATGGAAGAATCTTGAAAACGTTACGCTAAGGGAGATCAGCCAGACACGAAAGACCACATATTTTAATGATCCCCTTTATATAATATATCCAGAATAGATAAATTCATAGAGACAGAAAGCAGATTGGTGGTTACCAGGGGAGGGGGAGGGGGGAGAAATAGGGAGTAACTACTCAGTAGGTATGGAGTTTTATTTTGCTATGATGAAGATATTTTGATACTAGATAAGAGGTTGTAGTTAATACAACATTGTGGATATGTTAACTGCTACCCATTGGCTCACCTTAAAATGGTTAGTTTTCATGCTATGTGAATTTCACCTCAATTAAAAAAAATTAATTTTATATACCCAAGGGACAAGGTTGACGGACCTGGTGAGAGGGTCAATGGTTGGGATTTCCAGCTTCAGATCTGGGGAGAAGTTTTGGGGGTGGCTTTGTGGGTTGCTTGCAAGCAGACTGATCTGCTGTAAGCACGGGCACTTCACACAGCTGCAGCAGGTTTCTTTGTTCTGCTTCTTGTGGCTCCTCACGAGAATGCCAGAGAGAGTGGCCTGCAAGCCCACAGCACAGCGGCCTCATGGATACAGAGGGCAGTCAAGGAAAGAATCCACCACTTGTGAATTTACTGCACTCACTCCCTCTTAAGAGCTCCATTTTGAGCCATGAAGATGAAATCACATCAAACTGCCTGCCCTCAAAGCTCTGAATTTTGGTTTGAGGGAAAGCTATCACACAGCTCAAAGTATCTCTAGGTGTGATAGGGTACCCCTAGTTGTGCTCCAGTGAGCAATTTAGGAAGTAATTTCTTTCTTCTTTTCTCTATCTAGTATCAAAACCTCTTCATCACAGCAAAATAAAACTCCATACTCATTTAGTAGTTACTCCCTATTTCTCCCTCTCCCCAGTTCCTGGTAACCACCAATCTGCTTTCGGTCTCTATGAAATGATCTCTTCTGGAGACGCAATAATAATTTACCAGTGCCTGCCCAAAGACCATCATGGCCATAGGTGGATGGGAAGTATCCCTTATAAAATTTTTAAACCAGGCCACATATTAGCTGCTCAGTTAAAACATAGCCATGGCAGATCCACACACATCATGCTCTCCAGGGCCAGCTCTAGTAACTTTGGGTCTGGGTGCAAAGCTACCCACCTCAGAAACAGGGTTCTCCTTGGGAAGTACAGTCACATCTCTCTCTCTCTCTAAAGATTATATTCGTTTATTTATCTGAGAAAGAGAGAGAGGGACAGTGAGTGGGGGAAGGATCAGAGGGAGAGGGACAAGCAGACTCCATGCTGAGTCAGGACCCCGAGATCACAACCTGAGCCGAAACCAAGCGTAGGCCACCCAACCAACTGAGCCACCCAGGTGCCCCAGTCACATTTCTTAAAGGTAAAAATCTGCTATTTTTTATTTAAAAGGGGGGACACATGATAAAACTAAGAATCTAAGTAAAGAATGCAAAATTATTCCAATATGGATAAATGATCAGAGACATGGAATCTTTAAGAACAGATTAGAATCTGATGTGGTCTAAAAAGTTACCACCTATACCTCTTTCTTTTTCCCGAGAAGACTTTGGACCATGAAGCACCCTTGGTTAACTGCAAACAAGGAGGAGGGAAGATAATTTAATTATCATCAGCTATAACTACACACCCTCGGAGAAGGGACATTAGGACAAATACAGGTGGAGACATGGAAAGAGCTGGTCAGAATGAAGGAAAGACGGTGAGGGTCCTGGAAGGGGAGGTGTCTGGTGCGCCAAGAGTAGACTTTGCCTCAGGCTGGCTTTGGCCAAGAGATTATGGGTTAAATATGTGATCCCAAACTTATCTCACAAACTGTGTTCTCTAAAGACCAATCTGTAAGTGGGCATCAAAAAGGGTAATGTGTTAACATAGTTGACCTTTAAGGTCAGCTTTCAAAGTAAGCTAATCCAGGCCCATCAACCCAGAGGGGCAATGACTCCCAGGGAAGACCTCAATCTATCAGACTGAGCACTCACCTAACTCTTACCATCTCTTCTCTCACTAGAACACTTCTGGGAGCACAAGAAATTCTGAGGTGTCAAGTATCACGGGCTGTTTCCCACACCTGGACACTGACAATTGTTAACATTTATTTCCTTAGCAAAAGTGTCCCTTGCTCTTTCTCACACCACCTTTTTGCTTTAAAAAATTAAATTTTAAGGGGCACGTGGGTGGCTCAGTTGGTTGAGTGTCTGACCCTTGGTTTTGGCTCAGGTTGTGGTCTCAGGGTCGTGGGATCGAGCCCCGTGTTGGGCTCCACACTCAGTGTGGAGTCTGCTTGTCCCTCTCCCTGGGCTCCTCCCCCCACTCTCTCTCTCTCTCTTTCTCTCTCTTACTCTAGAATAAGTAAATAAAATCTTTAAAAAAAATTAAATTTTAGAAGTTTTTTTTCTTGGCCATGAACCATTAAAACAAACAGATGAATAATGTTCTGTCATAGTTTCCAGAGCAGCACGTAATAGTTACTTGTGTCCAACTTAGAAATGGGAAGGTATTGGCTTTGCTTCATAACGATGTTTGGAAACACAAGGGTTGCGTTTCACTTTGGAAAAGGAGCAGAATTACCCAGGCTTGTATCTCACAAATATGATTTGAGGGAAAATTATGCATGTAATGTATTTGATTCCTATTTAAATACACATCTGAAATGATGTGTATTTAGTACCTATTTGTAAGAATATGAAGATCACTAATAAAAGAATGAGTGATTTTTTTGCCCTCTCCTATTTACTGAGGTTTTTGTGGTAGGTTAGCTTTGTACCTTCTAAGAAGCCCTGGGGTGTTTTCACTTTTCCCCCTTTGAAGGGCCTACTCTGCCCCTAACCTTAGGCTGGAGCTGGGAATGCACAGGTGGGACTTGGAGCCCCCATGTTCAGCCCTCGTCCCCACACCCCCGAGGTCTCATTAGAAGCTCTTTGGATGTTTTTTGGCAGTTCTCCAAATATCAGGTATTCAAAGGACCCCTAAATTTGCCCATTGAGACTAAAAGGGGTTTAGATGAATATGAAATTCACACATAACAATCTGGTCAGATTTTCTACCACAAATATTACTAGGATTGCTTTAATTTGTTTTTCACTTTCCTTTTATGACTTTGGCCATGGATTGAAAAAAGAGGAGTTCTGTGGAAAGAGTGGTAAAGGGAATTTAGGGACTTCTTAGGAGGGTTTAATTTCATACTGCCACTCAGAAGTGGGTTAAACCCAATCCCTAAGTCTTGCTTTTCTGTTCCCGCTCAGCTTTGTTTCCCATCCCTTCTACGGATGGCAGTTATGAAAGACTACCAGCCTCCATAAAAAGCAATGGTGGATTCAATGCTGTTCCCAACCCCCGATCCAAAATAGGGCAACCCAGAGGTGCCCACGTCAAGTCTAGAATCTTACACGTCTAAAAAATTGCAGTAGTGGCAGAAATTCATGTTAAAATAAGGATTGATTTGTGATGCACCGAATGGGAATATAGTAATTAGACCAGCGATATCTGTTAGACAAGAGGTCTCTGGAAAAGGATTATGAAATCCAATGGGTTCTTCAAGGAGAAATGTGGAATAGGGGTGGGTTGGTGGGGGGTAGGGGGCTCATATTTTTGGTATTCAGATACCAACAATATAATCCCTGTTCACCAGGACTCTACAGTCTAGGAGAAGAGAAATATTAAGTGTGATAAATACAGTCTCGGTTCCCCTCCCCTTCCTCCCACCCTCTCTCTTTCCCTTCCTCTTCCTCTTCAACCAACAAGTTTGTTGAAGCTGTGGGCTGAGAATAAAAGAAGGGGCATCCAGTTAAGGCTCGGAAGGCTTCTGGAGGAGGCGACAGCTTAAAAGAGAAATAATTCAACAAATCATGGATTCAATACAGTTGGCCCTTGAACAACACAGGCGCTGGGGAGCTGAACCCTGTACAGTTGAAAACCTGTGTATAACTTTTGATTCCTGAAAACTTAACTACTATTAGCCTACTGCTGACCAGAAGTCTTACTGATAACATGAAGAGTTAATTAACATATTTTATATGTTACAGGTGTTATATACTGTATTCTTATAATAAAGTAAGCTAGAGAAAACATTAAGAAAATCATAAGGAAGAGAAAATACATTTATAGTGAGTGCTATACTGTATTTATTGAAAATAACCTGCCTCGAAGTGGGCCCATGGTTCAACCCTCTGTTGTTCAAGGGTCGACTGTGGTATGCTAGCCAAGGTAAGTGGAGTCAAAAGCAGAGTAAGGCTAAATGGGAGCAATGGGAGGAGGGGGGCAGGATAAATCCAAGGGCTGGGTCTTAACCTGCAGAGTCCGGGCCACATTCCATTACCTTCTCTGTGCACTCAAATCTTGGATTTTATCTTGAAAACAAAGGGACACCAGAAAGTGATGTGGTTAGGGGCAGTGTGGCAAATGGTGGGACTGGAGATCTAAGACTGCAGATTGGGGTCCAAGATGGTAGGTTCAGCTTGAAAGGGCAGGAGCCATAACCTCCCACAAGGACTGGCAATAGACCCAAGGCACAGAGCACAGAACATCCAGCTGTTACAATGGAAATTGCTGAGCCTGTGTCAGAGGTGGTAGGAAATGGTACGAGACTGCTGGCAGAGCTGGTGGGAAAGGGGACGTGAACTCAGGGCAGGCGCCATGCCTGTAGCTGTCCGCCAGGCCTACCATCTCACGGAGTCATTCAGTTGCAAGGGGACTTTGCAAGCCTCTGGTCCAACCCTTTCTAAAGATGAAAGAACCAAGAGTGAGTGGCTGTGTGATTTGACCGAGTTCACCAAGTAGTTAGATGGACAGAGTGCAGTGCAGTGGAAAGAGCGGGCCTTTGGAGACCCAAAATAATACCGGGTTCAATCTTAACAGCTGCTTTCTAGTTGCACATGGCCTTGGGCTAGGTATGGAGTCTCTCGGAGCCTCTGTCTCCATATCTGTTAAGCTGGCATATTAAATAAGATAACCTATACCAAGTATTTGCTCATGATAGTTGCTTGTGAAGTATAAGGTCCCTTTCTGCTTTACTTATTCTAGAAATATGTACTGATTTGCTTACTATATACCAGGCACTATTCTAGGCATGGAGAGAAGAAAGCAGACAAAAATCCCCACTCAGTGTAATCCCCGCTTACACTGACTTAGAGTTTTAGCTGGAAGCTCTTGTCCCACTCCTTTTTAATAATTCGTATCTCGCAGTTCCTTCTCATTGTACCAAAGATGAGTCATGCGTAGAATTATGCATGTGTCTGAATTCTGTGGACACACTGGGAACAGAAGTGAGTATGCCTGATGAAATCAGAGAGGCCTAGAATTAGGGAAGAGAATTGGGATTAAACTGCCACCTCTACCCCTACTTGCTCTGCTCCCTAAACTGCCTCCCATCCCGTGACAGTGGATGGGCCCAACCATCGCCTTGCACAGGCGGATCTCACCCTCCTCACCTACTCATGGGCATTGCTCTGGCAACTGTTCCTTTTCTCTGTTTATCACCATTTCCCCCGTCTCTATTGGGTCATTCCCAGCAATACATCAATGTGCTCTAATATCTCCCATTTAATTTTTCCTTTTATTTAAAAATTTAAAAAGATTTATTTACTTATTTATTTAGAGAGCATGAGTGGGAGGGACAGAGAGAATCCCAAGCAGACACCGCACTCAGCATGGAGCCGGAAGAGGGGGTGGGAGATCGATCCCACAACCCTGAGACCATGACCCCAGCCAAAGCTAAGAGTCAGCTGCTTAATCGACGGCACCAACCAGGTGTCCCTTATTTTTTCCTTTTAAAGATTTATTACTTTATTTGAGAGAGAGAGCGCACAACCAGGGGAAGGGGCAGAGGGAGGGAGAGAGAGAGAGAGAGAGAGAGAGAAGCAGAGTCCCCGTTGAGTGCAGAGCCCCATGTGGGGCTCGGATGATCCCTGAGAACACCCGAGCCAAAATCAAGAGTTGCACACTCAACTGACTGAACGACCCAGGTGTCCCTATCTCCGATTTTATTTTTAAAGATTTTATTTATTTATTTGACAGAGAGAAAGAGAGTGAGAGAGAGAGCGCACAAGCAGGGGAAGCAGCAGACTCCCCACTGAACAGGGAGCCCGATGCGGGGCTCGATCCCAGGACCCTGGGATCATGACCTGAGCTGAAGACAGCTGCTTAACCAACTGAGCCACCCAGGTGCCCCCCTATCGCCCATTTTAAAACAAATTCTTTTTAGATTGTGTCCCTGTTCAGCTATCTCCACATTTTTCTGCTCCCATTTATAGCAATATTTCTCTCAAAGGAGTTACCTACACCTGTTTTCCCCAGTTCTTCCACTTGCTCTTGGACCCACCCCGATCAGGCCTTTGCCTTTCCATCCACTGAAAAAGCTCTTGTCAAGGTCAACGATCTCCATGATACCAAATCCAATAGTAAATTTCAAGTCTTTATCTTTAATGACTTAGCAGCAGCATTTGACACAGCTCATCACTCCTTGAAACCCTTTCCTTCACTTGGCTTCCAGGATACTGTTCTTTTCTGGTTTTCCTCTTACTTCTCTGGCTGTGCTTTCTTGGTCTTCTTTGCTAGTTTAAGATTTCAGTCATTGAGAGCCCTATGCTCACTCCTCAGACCTCTTTCTTCTACTCTCACTTCCTACCTGATCTTCCCATCTCCTAGCTTTATTTTTATTTATTTATTTTTTAGATAGAGAGTGAGAGAGCACAGGGGAGGGGCAGAGGGAGAAGGAGAGAGAGAATCTTAAGCAGGCTCCACACCCGGCATGGAGCCCCACGCAGGGCTTGATCTCATGACCTTGATATCAAGACTGAGCCAAAATCAAGAGTTGGATGCTTAACTGACTGAGCCACCTAGGCACCCTCTCTAAATGACCATTTCTGTGTTGAGGACTCCCAAATATCTCCAGATGAGAATAATCTCTGAACTTCAGCCTTCATACCCACTTGGGTATCTAAAAGGAATTCAAACTCCATGTGTATAAAATTGAACTCTTTATTTTCTACAAAGACCATTCTCGAGTTCTTCCACCATCCCAGTAAATAATAATTCCTTCCTTCCAACTGCTCACAGCCAAAACTTCTGGATTCTCCTTGACTCTACACTTTCTCTCATAACCTTATCCAGACCATCAGCCCATGTTTTCACCTTCTTCAAAATTTATCCCAAACCCACCTTTACTGCTATCCTCTGGTTCAGGCCACAATTACCTCTGCATGATCCTTCCCAACAGCCTCACAACTAGTCTTTCTACTCACATTCTTGGCCACATGCCGCAGTCTATTCTCAACATGGTGGGTGGAGGGAATCCTTTGAGGACATAAGCCAGTTCATGTCCTTCCTCTGCTCAAGCCCATCCAATGGCTTCCCTTCTCACACTAAGTGAAAACTGGAGTCATTACAACATCCTTGCATAGTCTCCTGCCACCCCCACCACTTCTCTGACCTCAGGCTTATTGCTTTCCCCTTGCCCTTATCTGCCTGGTTATTACCCATTGCACTTAGTGTCATCAGATATACTCTCTATCTGTATCTGTATCGATTGATACCATTGTTTATTATTTATATACAATCTTCATGGGGACAGGAACTTTGGTTGGTCACTGCTATGTCTCCATTTTCCTAGAAAGTGTCAAGATGTTGACAAAATTAAAAAAATGTTTAATGAGTGAATTAAATCTCCCTCACTTTTAATTTTAACTTCTCGGTGGTGGCAGCAAAGAGGGAGAGCCTGAGTTCATCCAGCAACCTGAAATTATAGTCAGATTTTCCACTTCCCCAGCCCGGCCACTCAGCCTCCCCGTGAATTCTGCTGAATGGAAGGAACAAAGAAGAGAAGACAAAAGGGGGCAACCTTTACAAGTAGCAACATTTTTTTTTTTTTTAGGGAGAATATTAATTAATTAATTTTTTTAAATTTTATTATGCTATGAGTCACCATACAGTACATCATTAGTTTTTGATGTAGTGTTCCAGGATTCATTGTTTGCATAGAACACCCAGTGCTCCATGCAATACGTGCCCTCCTTAATACCCATCACCGGGCTAACCTATTCCCCCACTCCCCTCCCCTCTAAAACATTCTAACTTGAAAACGAAAGTAGCTTCCAAAGCACTTCTTGAATTTGAGCCCTATCCTCCCTCTTGGCTTAGGTACCCACCACCCCTCAGCTGATTCACCCCAACAGTCCCCCGACTGGGAGATCAGCCCCAGTCTTCTGCTCTTTCCACCTGCCCTCCATAAGGCTGTCCAAAGGCCATTTAAAATGGAAATCTGTGTCACCCATGCAGCTGACACTCTCCATAAACCAGACTGGGATCCTCAGGTACAAAATAAGTACTGGTCACTTCAATGAGTACAGGATTGGAAGGCCACAGACTTCTTAGTCTAGTTTTCAAGTTACAAGGGTTTTCTCCTCTCTTCTTTATTTCTTCCACCTACCTTCACAAGTTATCAAGATCTTTCTCTGTGCTCAATGATATTCTCAGCTTTGAGGTAGATTTTTAAAAATAACGTTTGACTTATAGCTATGGGCTTCATTTGTAATCATACCTAGATGTTTGCAAAAGTACTATATTGCCCCACACAGAAACAACATCAACAACAAAAAGGTGGGGTGGAGGGGAGAATGGATGCTTTCTGTACATCTACCATGTGCCAGGAACCCGCTTCAAGGTAGTAGTATTGTCCAAATTTTCTAGTTGAGGAAACTAAGGTTCAGGGATTAAGTTTCTTGTCCAAAGCCTCAGGACTCACTCCAGATTTCCTGCTGTTCTCACTATGAGGAATACTATAAAGCTAATAAAAATATATATGAGAATATATATTTAGTAGAAAAGACACAACGCAAAACAGTATCTGCACAGATAATGCTGCTATATAAAATGGTTATAGGTACATAGTCAAGGAAGGAATTTAAATGGGAAGAGTTGATCTTGATTTTATTGGACCACGTGTCCTCCAAATTGTCCCAATGCTTAATAATGATACAGTAGTTAGCTTAACATATTGAGAAAACAAGCTTGAGGAAAGGTGCTCACTTGTGTGGTACACTGCTTAGAGTCAGCAGAAGAGAGAGAATTTCTTAAGCAGTAGTTGGAGAAGGCTTTCTGGAGGAGAAGAGGGTGGAAAAGGTAAGGGAGAGATTTAAAGCCAGACAGAAAGAAGATGAACAAAAAAGATCCCCCCCTGGCAGTCTGGCTTGGTTGAAGGCCTTTCCATCCAGCAAGGACAGTTTCCACCTCCTAGATACTGACAGGAAAAATGCTGGCCAAGTAAAGTTTCAAGTTTCTCTGGGGCATTACCCAACAAGCAGGATGCTGGGACTGATCTTGGAATTGCTGAGTGGAAAATTCACTGGGCTAGAAATCAGAAGGCCAGGGTCCTTGGTCTTGATTTAGCTGCCAACAAACTTTATTTCCATCTAACCTTGGATAGGTCACTTAGCCTCTTTGGTCCTCAGTCACTCCATTTGTAGAGTATAGAAGTCGAACTATATGGCATGTTCTTTCCAATTCTAACCTTTTATGGTCACTCTAGTTTAAGCTCTCATTGTGTTCCACCAAGACAGTTGTGGTCTCCTCCTAACTGGTGTCTCTACCTCTGTTCTTCAGCTTGAAGATGGATCTTTCAAGCTGCACAGAATGAGCTACCTAATAGGTAGACCAGATCATCTCTCGCTTACAACTGCAGTGACTCTCTGCTGCATAAAGTTCACTGGCAACAGTCCTAGCATGTTAACAGGGATCATAAGGCCCCGAATGACTCGCCCCATCCGCCTCTTCAGCTCCTGCCACTGCCTCTCTTGGAACTCCAGACCCTAGTGATAAAGAACAGCTCGTAGTTTCTGACGATACCATGCTGTTAACAGACATTCATGCCCTAGCTATTTCCTTTCAAGAAACCCATTTTCACCTTTGTTCACCTGGCTTACTGTTCTAGCTCAGTCTTACCATCTTTAACGTTCTTTCCAGAAACCCCCCAGATGAGTCCCTGAGCAGATATACTTTCTCTAGCATCCTATACCTACTTCATTCTACTGTGATTAATGTCAATATGTTGGTTCCTCTACCAGGCAGAATGTTCCTGAAGCACAGCAGCCTTTCCTATTTTTCTCTGTAGTCTTAACACATCCCTGATCTCATTTCCAGGACATTCAACATGGTTTGCAGCAGGCATCCAGTAAGTGTTTCTGAAACTGCACTCTATGCTTCTCAGCTATAGTTATAAAGACTTCCTAGAGACTCCAACACCATCAGCCTTTGGCAAGCCCATGTTTGAATACGATCCCAAAGGTGGACCTATTTCTTTAGTGCACTTGGCTAGCTCCCCAAGAACCCCGCAGCCCCAAAAATGAGTCGGAAGGGCAGAGGTAGGCTCACCATTCCCTATCTCCCTCCTTCCCCCCAGTTCCTCTAACCAGAACCACAAAGGCCTTGCAGTCCTGGGGTCCAGGTTGCTGTTCCATAGGGCTCGCAGTACAGAATTGTATCGGACTCCATGAGGGTATTATTTTAAGCATTACTAAACACCCCTAACCTATCAACTCCTGGCTTTGTAGTCATTTCCAGTTGGAATGTCTTTAGGCTGAAAAAAGACAGGTTTGTGAAAAGACATAAACATCTCTGGTGAGAGGTGACATATGTTTTCTCCTCGTGAAAGCAAGGCACTCCTGTAGATTCTGCAATTTTTTGGACACTGCATAAAATACATCTCTTAGGCAATTAATCTCCTGGCAGGCTTTGAGTGAAGCAATTACTCCATGTTTTTCTTTGTCATTGTTCGAAAGTTTAACAGTGCATCTATCTGCTTTATTCGCGTCTGGAAAGCCAAAGACCGCCTCGAAACCTCTGCAGCAAACATATGTAAAAACACTTAGTGTTCACAAGTTTGATTTAAATATTGACAAATTTATTCATTAGAACATTAAACCCTTAGCTTTATTCATCTTAAATGCTTTCCAGGAGAGTGACTTCCCCCATTAGGGTGACTCCCAGTAACTCAATACAAACCCCACAAGCACGAGCAGCACGGAACCTAGTAGTCTATTGTGCTCACATTCTGCGGTGAGGCAGCTGTAACTGGTTAGGAACCAGTGCTGGAAATAGTATTTGGAGCTTTCTTGGCAGATTTCTTACATCGTTATTCAATATGAACTGCAAATCATATGCTCGTAGTTATGAAAATGTCAGGAAACTCCTAGTGTTCATGCTCTGTTTGACAAAGCTATTTTAGAGTAGTGTTGGAAGGCAGAGGCGTCCAACATTTGGGATGTAGGAGAAAAGAACATGCTCCCATGCCCAGTAGTTCTTGGGAAGTTGATCAATGCAGTCCTATATGACAAGAGCTCGGCTCTGAACCGATGGACGTACATTTCACACAGTCTTGATTAGTCTAGGATGTGTGTCAGGGCTACTAGAGGTCTGGAAGGAAATGCAAGAAACTTGTTCACTTCTTGCTCAGTTTGGATCAACTGGGCTTCAGGGTCAGGGTCAGCAAACTGTTTGACTCTTACTCCTAGTGGCTGAGCGATACCCCCAGGGACAGAAGCAGGACTCAGGCAGAGCCGAGAGAGAAGGGTGAGAACAGAAAGGGAGGAGAAAGGAAAGGGCTTGGTGGAGAGAAGGAAAGGGGGAGGAAAGGGAAGCAGGGGGAACAAGAAGGAAGTGGTAGAGAAAAGCAAAATAGGCGATTTCTTTCATATCTAACAATAATGAAGTAGATTTGTATGACGTTTCCACATAATTATAATTTAAATTTAGATTCTTATCATACTCTTGTAAAATATGTAATTCTTAATCTACCCTTTAAAGACAATGATTGTTGTGGAAATTTTGAAAAAGAGAAGCACAAAGAAGACAATTAAAATTACCTTATATCCAGAACCCCCAGATAATTGCTGTTAATCTTAGCGTATATCCTTATGCATACGTATAGCCACACAAATAAATTCTTTTATTACAAAGTAGAATTATACTAATAATTTCTTCTCTTTGGTGTCATATATATTTTCTACATCGTTTAATATTCTCCTACTAAATCCTAAATGATTTTTAGTGGCTGCAATTAAACATTTAGATTTTGTCCAACTTTTCACTATTTATAAAAATGTTGAAGAGAGACTGGGTGGCTCAGTCGGTTAAGTGTCTGGCTCTTGATTTTGGCTCAGGTCATGATCTGAGAGTCATGAGATCGAGGCCCGCATCCGGCTCCACACTGGACGTGGAGCCTGCTTAAGATTCTCTCTCTCATTCTCTCCCTCTGCCCTTACCCCCCGTCTCAAAAAAAATGTTGAGATGAATATCTCTGTGTATAATTCTTTATATGCATCTACGATTATTTCTCTAGGCTAAAAACAATGAGTGGAATTATTTTCTAGGCCAAAGGTATGCACATCTTCAAGGTTTTTTACATATATTTTTAAATAGTCTTCTAAGAAAATTGTTATAATTTATATTTCTACCATCAGTATAGGACAGTGTCTATTTCCCTACACTCACTGCTAACAAGTACCTGCTAAGGTAACTACTAGGTATTACCACTTTTTGAGACTGTATCTCATTTTTATCCTTAGTGAAGTTAAACATCTTGCTCATATATTCATGTTTGTAAAACGTTTTTATTAGTTATCATGTAAACTGCCTGCACATTTTGTGCATTTTCTCTGTTCACTCTACTATTGGTATTATTATTCTTATTAGGTGAAGAAACAGATTTTCAGAGACTGGCCAACTTGTCCAAGATCACATAGTTAGTTAAGTGACAAATTTGGGTTTTCTTTTTTTTTTTTAACATTTTATTTATTTATTTTGACAGAGAGAGACATAGCGACAGAGGGAACACAAGCAGAGGGAGTGGGAGAGGGAGAAGCAGGCTTCCTGCGGAGCAGGGAGCCCAATGCAGGGCTCGATTCCAGGACTCTGGGATCATGACCTGAGCCAAAGGCAGATGCTTAACGACTGAGCCACCCAGGCGCCCCAAATCTGGGTTTTCTAAGTCGGCTTCATGTCATGCCAAGGACAGTGCTCTTTTATAAATGACAAGGATCATCATAATCTCCTAAGTCTAGCATGGCAAAACCAAATCCACTGAATACCAAAATAAATAAAATCAAGGAAATTCACAACAGTACAACAGGGTGCGATGCCCTGTCATGAGGAGTCTCAGATATCTTCTTGTTCCTTGATTACAGTCACCAAGCTCTGGGCTTAGAATATTTGCAAAGAATAGCAGTAGCCTAATAACCACATTTATAATGTGTTTTATTTGAATGATCTCTAGTTTCCTTTCCAAATTGGCAGAAATAAAGTAAATCTGCAGAGAGATGATGTGAGGAGAGATGCTGAGGAAGGTGAGGTTTCCTAGGGTATATAAGGATGGCATATTCTACTGGTCAGAGAGGGTAGGTAGCTTCCAAAAAGGCTGACTGAGGCTAGGGGCATTCAAGAGTTGGAATGTATTCTGAAATAAGGGAGGAGCCATCCTGCCTTCCTCTATACTGGTCAAGCTTCAGCTAGAGCATCAGGCTCCACTCTGTGCACCACAGCTACACATACACCACCATTCACGGAAAGCAGAGACTAGGTCGGTGAAGAGAACTAAACTCAACCACAAGAGGAATGGTTGAAGGAGCTCGAGAGGTGACTATGGGGGAAGACTTGAGGGAACAGGAGAACGTTCTTCAAATGCTTGAAGGACACGCTGTGTGCTCTACTAGACAGGTAAGCCCTTCAAGTTCCCCCTTCACCACCTATCTCCAGTATCCTGACATATGGCAGTCAGTCAGAAAACATATTTACTGATAGCCTACTAGGTGCCAGACACCATACCCATGGGGAAAAGACAGAGCCCCTGTCTTAAAGGAGTACATATTCTCAAGGTATCTAGTACATGGCTACTGAGGATGGAGAGAGATATGAGTGAGTGAAAGACTATACTTATCAAAATGGCGAAAAGAGAGGAGCACTTGGACTGAGATGGCAAATGAATAGTGTATCCTCAAGAAATGGTGGAAGAAGACTAGGAAATGCCAATGCCTAGAAAGCTGAAGTCAGGTCTGAGGAGAAAATGCCAATTAGTTCCTTCTCCTCCGTTCTCACATTACTAAATCACATCTCCAACTAAGCTCTACCTGGTTAAACTGCATTGACCTATTGCATCCCCTATTGCTTTTATGATACAGTGCAAGTTCCTTAACCTGATGCATAAGGCAGCTCACAGACTGGAGCCTGTCTATCCTTCCAGTCTTAGCCTCTGCTAGTCAGATGAAAAGAAAAGAATCGAATAGAAAACTCCTGTCTGGAGTCTAAGTGCATGTGAGAGTGGCCGAGGGAGGCACCTTCAATGAAGTTTATTGGTTCCCTGATTCAACGGGGATTAACTGACTGCCCGATCTATACCAGTTGTAGCAGCTAGTACAGGTTCCGGTGCCCAAGGAGCTCAGGGTTTAAAGAGGAAGTATGGGGTGATCATGGAGAAATGTCACAAGGGCTACTAACTGGTAAGGAGGAAATAGCAGGAAGAGATAGAGCAGCAGTTCTAGCCATTCATGCTGTAGTACTGGGTGTTTACTATGTGCCGGCCACAATTCTAAGAGCCAGCGCTCAGTGGTGTACCCAGGGTGGGGCAGGGGAGCAGTCTGCTCGATGCAGCCAACACGGGGTACAAGATCTGTGGAGAATTTAAAAACAATAATGAAAACAACTATTAAG
Organism: Phoca vitulina; assembly: GCF_004348235.1. Classification (NCBI taxonomy): domain Eukaryota; kingdom Metazoa; phylum Chordata; class Mammalia; order Carnivora; family Phocidae; genus Phoca; species Phoca vitulina. The sequence continues at coordinate 49,677,045 of NW_022589705.1, forward strand.
TTAGTCTGCTTTTATTACCATCATGTGCCTGCAATTCAAACAATGTCATATAAGATACTCCTTCTCACCAGGGTGGACGATCCCACTGCTTGCCCTTGGCATGCTACTGCAGGTGCTATAGCAGTGAACAAAATATCCCCAAACTCCTGCCCCCATGGAACTTACATTCTGGGGGGGTGGGTGGTGGCAGGGGCTCTTCTCTTCCAACTTTAATGGAACTGTGCATATTAACTGGTCAGAACCAAAGCTACATGTGGCCACGTCCTAGCCAAGGATATGTGAGCATAAGTGAAATGTACCACCTCTGAGTCAGGTCCTTGCAGAAAGAAAGTGAGAGAGGAAGGAAAAAAGGAAGGAAGAAAGAAAGGGTGGGATGGGAGGGAGAGAGAGAGAGGAGAGATATGGATAGAGAGAGAGAGGGGGAGAGAGGGAGAGCGAAGGAGGGAGGGAAGGAAGGGAGGGGAGGGAGAGAGGAAGGGAGGGAGAGAGGAAGGAAGGAAGGAGAGTGGAAGGGAGGGAGGGTTGAAGAGAGGAAGGAGAGTGGAAGGGAGGGAGGGTTGAAGAGAGGAAGGAAGGAAGGAGAGTGGAAGGGAGGGAGGGTTGAAGAGAGGAAGAACAGAGGACTGTGCTCTTAGAAAAGAAAGGGTATGCTCCTGATGGGAATGTGGTCATGAAGATGCTGAAGAAGCCATCAAGGACAAGATAAATGCCACGGGTTGAGTCTGGCAGAAGAATAATACAGACTGAGCCTGGGTCTCAGGATGGGCATGGGGAACAGAGCTACCCTTCTAGCTCTGGGCAGCATCCTCTGGACTGGGGAGAAAGCAATTTCTATGTTGTTTAAGCCATTTCTATATCTATCTATCTATCATCTATCTATCTATCCATCCATCCATGTGTCTATGTATTCATTAATCTATTACAACAGCCTAGACCATATATCCTAATTAATACTGAGAGTAGACTATAAACAAAGAAAGGAAATATACAGTTTGTCCAGTGGTAAGTGTATGCAGGAGACTGCAGCAGGGCTGAGGGAGAGTGAGTGCTGGTGGGTGGGAGGCCACATTTTCACTGTTGCTGTTAGACCTGCGTGGCCCATCATGGTCATCACTGGCCACACGTGCCTGTTGCTGAGCACTGAATGTGGCCAGCCCAAGCTGAGATGCATGGTAAGTGTAAAATACACTTTGGATTTCAAAGATTTAGCACCCAAAGCATGAATGCATAATATTTTGGATCTACTGGGTTAAATGAAATATATTGTTAAAATTAATTTCCCGTTTTTATTTTTCAAAATGAGGCTCTTAGAAACTTTAAAATGACATATGTTTGCATTTGTGGCTCACATGACGTTTCTACTAGATGGCGCTGCTTTAAGCTCCCATTAGCAATTCCTGCCCTGTTCTTCCCTCTTCCCCGAGGCTGCCTGTTCTTCCGTCTTCCCCGAGGCTGCTGCTTCCATTGTGTCATTGACTCCGCAACCGCCCCCCCCCCCAATTCCAGTCTTTCCACAGTCCTTTCATGGGGGGTAAGTCCTGCTCTCTGGGTATTAGGGTTCGTCAAGAATAATCATGATCATCCATTAGACTCCTTCAGAGACCCAGAAGAGGGAGGCCCCCACACGTGGGCAGAGTGCACAACTACCTCTTTGGAGAGCAGCTGAGAAGCACCAGAAGGCTTTGCCTCTCAAAAGAACACCCCTTTCTCCAACAGGACCACCGCAATACATGAACTCTCCCCACGAAGGTTTTGCCTTTACCTTTAATGTTTTTGTTTCTAGAAGACCCCGGTCAAAGAAAGTGGCCTTTGGAAACCGAGCCACAGTGTTCAAGAGCAAGGGCTTCGGGGTCATGTACAACAGGGTTCACATTCTAGCTCTGCCCTCCCTACCCGTATGGCCTTGAACAAGTTCTTAGCCGTTTCAGGCATCCATTTCTCCAAAGCTAGGAAACTATGACCCACACCTCACACCACGGTTCCACCTTTAACACACATGCCATGGATACAGTCCAACCCTCAGACTAAAGACCCCAGGCCCCCAGCCATCCCTCTTAAGAAGCTGTTCAGAATCAGGAATAAGGATAAAAAAAAATATGACTACAGGGGTATGAATCACCTTTGCTTCCACTGCCTCACGGAAAAATTCTGCCAACAGGGAGTGGGTTGGGAAAAGCAGTAAAAGGGGAACCACATTCCCATCAAGTACACACAATAAATGTCAAAATTCCTGTCATGCACGTATGGCATTCTACCTGGAGGCTAAGGGGTCAGGACTATGCATGAAAAAAATTAATTGAAATGGTTCTTCAAGAAGAAGGGAAAACAGGGCAACATGGTGTATCCTCAGTAAAATGTCCTTTTCACAATGACCCTTGGGTTACGCCAGCCAGAGAAGGGCTGTCAGGGTGATGCTGGCTGATGCACGATGAAGTGTTTCATTAACACTGTCAAATCATGACAACATTTACGGGTCCAAAAGCTGCACCTTAACGTGTTACTCAGACATAAATCTTACCTGACTTCGCATAGCTGGGAACAGTTGACATACCAACAGCTTTCATCCATGAATCACATCGGGGAGTCAGTGCTTTCTATGCATTATTCCATTGCACTCTTACCGCAACACTGGGAGCTGGCTAGAGTTAACCCTAATTTACCAAGCCTCAAAGAGGCTTCTCAATTTTCCCCTGATCTGGGGAGCACCAGAATGAGGGTTAGAATCGGCTCCCTCTAACGGTTGGCTATGCTGCTTAAAATAGAGAAAAGTCAGGTGCGCCATGTTTGCATTTATTATGAAATATTAAACTTCTAAGGATGGAATTTTACCTTGAATATTTTAATTATTTTTAGGGAGACTAAATGCTGGTGAATTGATCCCCCTGACTAGGAAGTGGACTGGGAGCCTGTGCGTGATGAGAATGCCTCTGGGAAGGCCAGGTGCACCACAGAGCATGTCTGGGAGGAAGGCAGGAATGGTAAACCTGCCGGAGTGATGTTGGGGCATTTTTTTAAAACTCTGGATCACTTTGCTTATCAACGAAATGGGAAGACTTGCCTCTGCACTGCCTGGATCCCTGAGGTTTCGTACGGCAGTGTCTGTGAAAATGCTTTAGTTACAATAAAACCTTACCTGAAGGGTACCAGACTGCTCTGAGGATGCAGTGGGATACAGAAGGGCAAGCGCTGGGGGAGATCTGACTTCTACAAGCCTGAGTGATTTTGGAAAATGTGATTGTTATAACTTCTTCCCTCCCTCATTGGTTTGAGGAAAGAAAATTACCCTTTAAAAAAAAAAAAAAACCAAACCAAATTGGAGTTGAATTAGAAAATAGTGTTGTACGGTGGGATCCTGCTTACAAAGCACTTTCCGTGCATTATCTCATTTGATCCTCCAAACCACCCTCAGAGGCAGATATTTTAAAGATGAGGAAAATGAAGAGAATGAGTAGCTTCCACTTCATCATTGGCTGTCAGTTGGCAAGATGCGGGACTCAATACCAGGTCTGTAGATGTGAAATCTAAGGTCCTTTCTTCTTTGTTTAGTTTCCTCTGAGCTGAGCCTCCATTCTCCCACTTCCCCATCTATTCCTTGCCCAAAAAAACTGTTTAGCAGAATATAATTTAACATCACTGGTCAATCACTGGTCTTCTTAGTTAATCAGCTGTTGGTTGAGGAGCATATTTGTTTTCTAGCACTCTCTTCTGTCTCAGAGGGTTTGAAAGACAGATTAGACTTGGCCTCTACCCTCAGGAAGCATGTAGTCTTTCTAGACAGATAAGATATAAAATGTTGAAACAGCGCAAGAGGAAGTGCATTAAATCATATTGCACGGAATCTAAGTGTAATAGACTCAGCAAAGGAAAACACCACAGGAGGCTGGGAGTGGTCAGGGAAAACTTCCTGGAGGAGGTCTCTCAAAGTCATGGCAGAATAGGGGCCAGAGGCCAGTTTCTGAGTCCCAGCCGAGTCTTCTTCTTAATATAGATTGGTGCTGAAGGGAAGAGTAGATTATATATTTAAAATGCCTTTTACTTTAAACACACACACACACACACACACACACGTACCACTCTAGTGTGTTACTTGGTTGCTCAACATAAATCCTGCCAAGCAGAGAGTGTTTGTTATCTAAGAGTGGATCATATCTTAGTCAAAATGACCATCACAGTATCAGTAAAATTGTGGACAGCTCTCAGCATGACATACTGCTTCTGTAAAAGAGCTATACTTTCTAAGGTAATACTCATTAAAAAAAAAAAAAAAAAAAAGAAAAGGCATTCTTTTATGTGGCTTTCCCAAAAATGCAGTCTGGAAATCTAAACCCCCAAGCAGTAAAGCTGCCCCTTTTGAAACCTCCTTTATATCTACCATGTGCAGATTCACCAGGCATAACATTTAAAAAATTGTGACACAAAACCCCTACCCCCTCCTTTCAAGTTTGATATAGCCAGTTTCATGTTCGACATCACTGTTCATAGAAACACTTTTTGATCTGAGGAGATAGGAAACACAGCCGTCCCCTGGCTGGGATGTAAGGATCCTAGAGAATAGCAGGGATTAACTTGAAAAAGTGCAGGGGAATGGGATGGCCCTGTTTCCTTAGCGACCGAGAGTTCACAAGAAATTCCCTATTTGTTTCAACACATTGTATATCTGTGTCTCCCAAGCCAAACTCTGGGTCTGACAGAGTAAGTACATCAGAAAGAAATGTTGAATGAATGAAGAGCTGCTTTCTTTGATGATTTTATACTCTCTGGGACTTTGAGAGTCCTTATTATAAACATAATAATATTGATCATTTGTTGGCATGTGTATGGTAAGCACTTTAGAATTATGGTCTTATTTGCACCATACAACAATCACAAGGGGCTGATATTACTCCCATTTAATAGCCCAGAAATGGAGGCTTAGAGAAATGAAACAGTTTGCCCAAGGTCCCACCCAGGTCCTCGCGATGCCTAAGCCCATGATTCCAACCTCTGTTTACAAAGCTGCTCAATCTTGATGTATATCAGGCAGGAAGAGAGAGAGAACAAAGGCAGATAATAAAAGCAATGTTAATAAAAATACCTAATATTTATCAAGTATGTGTACTTTTTAAGTGATATATATACTCTATCTCATTTAATTATCATTACAACCCCAAGAGGCAAGGTTCTTATCAGCCCCTCATACAGATGAATAAGATGAGACATTTATACAAGAATTTAAGAAACTTGTTTAAGGTCACCTAGTTAAGTAAAGGAATAAGGTACCAGATAAGAAACTGTACATATTTACTTATCCTTTTCTTAAAAAAAAAAAAAAAAAACCCAACTATGTTATTTTTGGCTCACTTACCCCTACTTTACGAAAACTGGACTATAACAGTATAATAGTCAAATGATTCTGGTTAATTGAATATTCCAGTTAATGGAAAATTTATTGCCCATCTGGTGATGTCTGGAGCCCCGGCTTTCTCACCTGTGCAAAGGGAAGGTGGCACAGGCTGAATGTGGTTCATGGTCCCTGCCAAGAAGTGACTTGGGAGGCTCTATGAGCCCCTCCTCACTCACCACTTCTCCGTGGTGCTGAAAGGCAGGTGACGCGTGTTTGAATCACGTCAATCAGAAAAGGCCATGTGACACGTTTGTTAATGCCATCGTAAACCGCTCCTCGGTTGATCTGTCAGCACTTCCAATACCTGGGCCCTGGCTGTACGGCACAACAGACTAAGCATGTCTCTCCCACCCTGTCTTTCAAGGTGCGGTGGGGCCGTGGGGCCGTGGGGCCAGGAGTTCTTTCGGTACTAACCTTCTGAGGAAGCCAGCTCTGTCCTTCACACCTGCCCTGGGCAGCTCGGTACTCTCAATGACGGGGCCCCTTCCCCATCAGTCGTTCCTCCGGAAACGACTCCTCTTCCACTTCTCAACATTTCAACATTTCTCAATGGGGTGGGTTCACTGTCTGGCAAGTGGCGTATTTGGCTGAGGAATTCTATATACCCGAGTAGAATTCTACTCTACTGACCCAGCTATATGTCAGTCCTGTTGCAAGCTGCAGATGGCCTCGAGCTGCTGAGATGGGCGGCAAGAAAAAGCTGACATCTTCCAGCACCATCTCACGATTCAGTCATTAGCTGGGTCTTTTCGGCTTGCTCCTCCCCACAGGTGAGTCTCATCTTGGGCCCAAGTTCACCGATCATGACCCCACACGTAACAAGTTAAAGGCACACAGGCAGAATTCTAGGGAAGAGGAAGAGAATGGATCGGCTTCCCCATGCCAAGAGCCATGCCAAGCACTTTAAACTTTCCCCCTTGTAATCGGCATGTGTCCCCATGAGTCAGAGTGTTAGTACCTTCATTTTATAGGTGCAGGTGGGAAGGGGGCTGTTAAATGTTCAAGCTGCACCTCCAAACCAGATCTGTATGACTCCCAAAGAAAAATCCTTGGATATTTTTAACTTCGTGCTTTTATTATCTGAGACTAAAACCTGGAACTCGCCCAGATTAACTGCATCTGGGTTTCTTCCAAAGTGAGCTTCTCTTAGGAATTTCAAATGGGGGTTCTTGACAGACACATGGAACTTGAGAGGTTGTGACATCTGACACACCAAATCGGACACATTTGTAATCGTTTCTGTGCAAGATTCCCCCCCCCACACACACAAATTTCTCTTCCTCTTTGTCCCTTGTTTTTCTTGATTACATGGTGGGGAGGAAGTCATGATGGGGTCAATCTGTCTTCCAATTTAGAATCGTAACACTGGTTTGCTGACTTCTGCACAGTGAGATCCTGGATCATTAACTACCATATTAACCTTTAGCTTCTTCATCTGTAAAATGGGCTAATGACTCAACCACTTACCTGCTTAGCACGCTGTGGAATAAGAAAAGAAAAACTTTCTATCAAAGCCCTTCATAACCTGCTAAGTGCTAGGTCCACTTTTACTACCTGACTCATTCTTTCAACAGACGTTAATAGTGCCTCTTTGTGAAAAGCACAGTGTTAGGCTATCTGGTGGATACAGATGAATAAAATGCAATCTTTGCTCTGAAAGTATGTACATTTTTAAGAGGGGAGATATTTACATGAATAACTATAACAATGTACAGAAAACACAAGCATCAGAACAAAGAGAAATATAAGATGCTATGGAACCACTGAGCAGGGTAAGTAAGTGATGAGGATTTGGGAACATGGAAGAAGCCAGCATAGTGAAGAGCAATCTAGAAGATAAAATCTACAAAACTTGGCACTGTCTCATTAAATTTTGTATTCATGGGGTGCCTGGGTGGCTCAGTCGGTTAAGCGTCTGCCTTCGGCTCAGGTCATGATCTCAGGGTCCTGGGATCGAGTCCCACCTCGGGCTCCCCGCTCCATGGGGAATCTGCTTGTCCCTCTCCCTCTGCCTCTGCCCCTTCCCTGCTTGTGCTGTCTCTCTCTCAAATAAATTTTGCATTCATTCATCTGTTAAACAGTTATCACATGATTATGTGCCGGCTAGTGTGTAAGTTACTGAGCTAATGTGTACAGGTTGAATGGAAAATGCTGGCAGGCTGTCTGTTGGGCAATGTCCAATGGGAAGCTGGTAATGCAGATCTCAAGTTCAGGAAGGGTCAAGGGTGGTTGGCAGATGGCAGCCATCCTTACAGAGCTAGCAGTTGAAGCTATAGGAACTGATGTGCTCACCCAGCTATACAGGTGAGATTAAATGGTGAATACGTTGGAAGGGCAGGGACAGAAATTGTGGGGTGTCCACAGATATGGGGTTGAAAGCAAAGGAATTAGCAGAGCAGGTGAAAAAGTCTCAGAGAGGTAGAGAAAAGGTGAAAAAATATGAATAACGTGTGACCAGCACCATCCCATTCTACGAAGATATAGTACATTGGCCATGGAGAAGAAACCACTGGATTTACCAGTTAGGAGCTTCTCAGTGCTCCTTGTATTAGCATACAGCTGTAATGATCTGATCCTGGCCACTAGTAACCACAATAACACGTATGATTTGCATCCTAGTTCTGTCACTTATTAGCCATGTGACTTGGACAACTTAACCTTTCTGTGCCTTGGTTGAGGAAAATACCTTTATTTGCTTCTTCTGATTATTAAGAGAACTCAATAAACAGAATAGTCCTTACCCACAATAGTCCTTAGGACAATTCTTGACACATGATGAGCACTCAGTAACTGTTAGCTATTACATGTAGGCCAATCCATGTAGAAAGGCCTGTTTTTCCAAAGCTCTTGGCCTCTGAATTGAGGGGCCAAAGATCAGATCAACCCCTTCATCCTCTGCCAGGCTCCCACTCAATGCGGGACATCCCCTGCTTCGTAATGGAACCCAAGGCTCTGGGCTGGCATTCTTGGGAAGGTGTGTCATGTGAACCATACCATTTTCTGGGGCTTTTACTGCAAAGCTGACCAGGTTTTGGAAACATAAGGACTTTTTATTGATGAGCTCTGGGTAAATCACTGTAAACAAGTCTTAAAAACCATCACATTAGACCAGTGTGTAAATTGTGGAAAGTGAACCCAGATCTAACACATGGTAATAAGGAAAAGAAATAACAGGGAGATTTTGTTACTTTTAATCATAGGTTTTTAATCCATAGGTTTTCTGTTAATGGGTTCAAAGAATTTAATTAGCTTTTTCCATTCTATATGGCACCTCATTTGTCCCTGTTATTTTACAGATGGAGGCACAGAAATGTGGAAGGACTAGCCCACATCTATCTTCTCAGAACCTGCTCCCTGACCCACCCTGTGGTGCATAATTGTGGGGCTGTGGACATGTACCAAGGCTTCGAGTGTCCCCAGCTTAGAGGACAACTCCCTAAGGCTTCACAATGGCTGAGGAGCCTGTGGCCCAGCTTGCTGAGGACCTGTGCTTCTGAGGATTTTTGGGAAGTGTGGCAAAACTATTAAAGTACCTTTGAAATCGGTTTAGATTGTGGGAGTAGAAACCTGGGGAAGCTAAATTTACTTACAAGTCAACTGGATTAACACTGAAGTAATTTTCCTTGTGTAAACCCAATTTTAGGGTAATGCATGAGCTAAACTTGCAGCAGGGGGCTGAGACACAGATTTCCTGTGTTGTCGAGCTCCTGCAGATCTCAGCAGATAAAAAAGCTATTATCCTGGCAGAAATGGAAGCATCCTCAAATCCTGTCAGAGGGCAGCGCTGACAAAAATTACAACCAAATGTAGTTTTACACCGATTTGCTTTCTTAAGTCTGGCCCCTAAAAGCAAAACATTTTCTTATAGGAGAAGTTTGGTAAAAACACAAGAACGCTCTTGCTTAGGAAATCTCTAGGGAATGCCAGGGATGGACAGCAGAAGATTTCTGATAGAAGAGAGAAGATTTGGAACAAGTTTCTGCACGGCATCACTGTCCCTTCCTTATCCTTCCTTCCTTCCTTCCTCACTTTCTCCCTTCCTCCCTTCCCCCCTTCTTTCTTTCCTTCTTTTTCCTGAAATCACCTGGGCTCACAAAATACGGTCTGAAAGGACTTTTTAAAATTGTTTCAAGTTAAAGGTCTTTTCCCCACTGCTCTGAACATACTCCCTTAATCCTTATCTACTCTTGGCTCCTCCAGAACTATCCTATATCCTGCTTCCAAGATACATGGAGCTTCTGAGGAGCTTGTGAGAGTGTTCAAACGTCCTTGCCTTCATTTCTTATCTGGTGAAATGAGGAAGACCAAAGCTTAACCCTCACAAGGAGAGTCAAAAAATATGTAGCCAATGAACACTATGTAATTTTCCATTAAGATACACTTTAATTGCATTAGCACTAACCTTGAAATTGAAAACAAAAACGACCCTCATTAGTTATCCTGTTTTTTAGGCGGGAAGCAAGAAGAAACATGCGCATGGAAGTTAGAGACCTGAGTTCTAATTCTAGCTGTGATAGTCACTAGTTGCCTGTCCTTGGGGTTCAAAGTCAGACAGACCTGGATTCAAATCCCAGCTCCAGCCTCATAGGTCAGCCTGGGAAAGTTACTTGCCATCTCTGACCTTCAGGTCCCTCGGTGTCAAATGGAGGAAGTAATACTCACCTCTGCGCTCTCTCTTCCCACATTACCATCTATCTACATAATAAAATCTGGTTAAAATGGACAATAGGGATAAGAGGAGAATAGATGGATTTTAGAATAGGCATAGGAGGAAAGTGAGCCGCCTTCATTGCTTTGGGTATTAGAAAGATTCACACACGGATTCTGATTGCAGCTGCTCAGTCATACATTCATTCCACAAATACTTAATTCAGCATTTGTACGTGCCTGTTGTATACATGAAGAAAACTTGGCCTCAGGGAAGAGTCAGACCAGCCTATGCAGAGGGGACAAAGAGGGGAGCCTGGGGAGTGCAGAGGAGGGCACAGGACCTTGAACTGGGGGGTGATGTGAAGGCTTCCCAGAGGAAGTGGTATCTAAACTGAGAGCTGGAGGGAAACAGCGGCAGTGAGAATGTTCCAGATGGCAAGAACAGCCTGCGTGGACTGCTGAGCAAGTAACAACTGAACCATCCTCCAGGATTCTGAACTGTAGAGGGGTGGGGGGTGGGGATGAGGGCAGAAGAGGCTAGAGGGGCAAAGCAGGACAGGACAGATTAGGAATGTCTTTATGCATCAAGGAAAGGTGTCTGTACTTATCCTGAGGGCAAAAGAGAAACACAGGAAGATTTTAAACAACACAATCATTTTGCAGCTCAGGGAGTCACGTGACCTAGAGCTCACAGCAACTGGCTTGATTTTCTTTACCAAAGGACAACCTATGGAATGCAGGTCTGTAATGATTACGAACCAACCTTTTGGTCCAGTAACATGAGGGAGATCAGTTCCTAAATACAGTACACCTCAGACCTACAAGTGATAAGTAAGTGCTTACAATGATTACTTTTAGTGCTTAAAACTGAACAAATCCCTTTGGGTCTTTGGGCCTGCCCAGATCAAAGGCTCTAGTGATTTGCTAATTGCAGCCCATATGCTAAATGCCACCCAGAAATATTATTTGCTGGTAGCAGATGGAAACCGTTTCAAGTACACTCATGTACATGAGTGATATATAAGGTCTGAGTTATATCTGCCTACAGGGTCAGAGTAAGACGCTTGGAGGTCAAAAGCCTAAAAAAGACCACATATTCCCTGCCCATCCCATGCCACCAAGGTGTAGGAGATTGGGCTGCCTCAGTTCTGACAAAGCTCAGAGAAATCCTGGGCACAGTGCTTCTCCAACTGAGGTGTCCATAAGATGCCCCCGAGAGAGCACACACTTTGGATTCCCTAAGAGGGCAGGCCAACGATGCAGACTGTCAGGAAGCACTCCCAGGGATCTGACTCAGAAGTCCAGGGTGGGGGGCGCCTGGGTGGCTCAGTCGGTTAAGCGTCTGCCTTAGGCTCAGGTCATGATCCCAGGGTCCTGGGGTCGAGTCCCACATCAGGCTCCCTGCTCAGTGGGGAGCCTGCTTCTCCCTCTACCTGTCACTCTCTCTGCTTGTGTGCACTTTCTCTCTCTATGACAAATAAAATCTTAAAAACTAAAACCAAAACAAAACAAAAGAGAAGTCCAGGGTGGGATACAGAAATGTACATTTTTCACAAGCTACATGTGGGATGCCCACCAGACTGCGAGAAACATGGGGCTGGGGCTAGAGGAGAGTACCATCTCCTCAAACAGAGTAAGGGATGAGAGTGACCCTGAGCTGCCCCTAAAGCAGGGGTTTATATTGGAATTACCTGAGGAGTTTTTTCCCTATTTCTATATCCTGGCCTCAACCCTAAAGATTCTGATTCAGCAGGTCTAGGGTGGATCCCAGATCCCTGAGGCCCTTGGAAAAATTCATTTCCCCCAGTTCTTCTAGGCATTTGGATTCAGTAGGACTAGGGTGGGTGGGGTCACTTCCCCCAAGGGATGCTTGTGATCCTATAAAGCTTGTTGAAACTAGTTGCTAAACAACTTCCTCCTGTCCCCCTGTACACATAAACCCCAAGATATAGGATGTCACTTGGACCTCTTCTCCCTGATTCTTCTCTGTCATTATTGATCACTATCATTAGTGATCAATATCCATTCACTTTTTTGTTTTAAAATGTTGTATTGGTGTGTGTGTGTGGGTGTGTGTGTGTGTCTGTGTCTGTGTAGGGTAGAGCGAAGGCTCACTCAACATGACTTGTTCAGGGCTTAGGAGCCCCATAGTGATTCCCATTGCTGGCTTCTGCTCATGTCGCTCACCTCTATCCTAGAAGTGGTATGCTGAACACATCTGGTTATTTGAAAGTTCTGGTTATTTAAGATTTTGCTAGACCACATGTTTTGTGACCTAGCACTTAGAGCTAATAAGTGAGTAAAAACAAAAACAAAAACAACAGATGGCTAAAGTATGATGCTCAAATCAAGACAAAAATTTATATAACTATATAATATAATTAAACATGTAATTTCCTTGCCATTAAAATGATTATGATTTAGCACAGGGCCAAACCTTGACCACTGCTGCTGAATATTTATGGCCGGCTCTCTCAGAACACAGAGGTGGCTAGAGAAATAGGCTCTTCTCTCCCCTACCTCCACTTGATGAATGATTATTTTACTTAGTAATAGAGCAAGTGAGACCAAATTTGAAAATACCTCAGAGGTGAGGCCCAATACAATTATATTTATAAATATGGGTTATCGTAATCAGCACTAAGTGGAGGGCTTAAAATAGAAATTTAAAAAGTGAATCGAAATAAAGTCTGTACAAATCATCAAAAGGACTTAATTTGCTGGCACCTTAAAGCGTGTTCTGGAAATTTATTAACAAAACCAGACTTTAAAAAAAAAAAAAGACTCCTAGATCCCCTCTTTAAAGTTGAGAAACACAAAAGTGAAATAGAATAGGCACCTTACAAAGATTATCTCAGTGATAAAACCGAAAAAGAATTGGTTATGATTGCCCTGTGAAGAATCTCTGGAGCACACAAAGGCTTTCTAATCACCTAAACTAGTTATCATTGCTTGTGATAATTCTCACATTTGTGTAGCGCTGACAGCTGTGGTTAAGAGGGGCTGCGCCTTACAACCAGACAGCAAGTTCAAATGCTGGCTCTGCTACTTACTGGCCACCTGTGCTCAAACAAATGCCATACCTTCTCTGTGCCTCACCTTCCTTGTGTGTAAAATGGGGACAACATCTACTTGTTGAGGTTATTCTAAAAATTAAATGAGATAACACATGTAAAACATGTAATATAACATGCATGTCATAAATGGCAGCTCTATTCTTCTTCTTCTCATATGAGCATTTCAACAACCATGTGAGAACAGTATCGTCCCCCTTTCAGACGAGGAAAGTGAAGTTCAGGAGGCAGCAATGACTTGTCAACTGCATGCTCCTCCTTAGTGGCAGGGCAGGATCCTGGCGGGGAGAGACCAACAGAGTGCAAAGCACATGCACAAAAGTGTGAGGCAGGAAAAAAAAAAAAAGCCATAGTTAGAAAACAGAAGAAAAGCAGGTGTCCCAAATGACTGTACCTGTGGGCCAAGAATTGATTATCTATGGGAGGCTAAGATATGTAGGACCTCATGCTGTATTGCTTAGCAGAGGTCTGGGCACAAAATTAATGATTTTCCTTCTTTACTCAGTATCGTCCTTGCAAATCCGACCACACGTGGCTTTAAGTAAAAATAATTACAAGAATAGATGGAAAACTACCCACAGGAAGACAGCTGGCCGTGGTCAAGATGACCAACTACAAGGGCCAGGGTGTGCAAAGGAACGCTGCCTCTTGCACTTACTAGTTGTAGGATCCTGAGCCAAGTCACATCACCCCGCTGAACCTCAGCTTCTTCATCTACAATATGGGATTCATAAGACTGAGTATTTTGTAAGGAAGTGTGTAAGGAAGCCTAGCAGGTAACATAGATAAGTAGCCTAGTTCTGCCATTGATGTTTTGTGTTGGCTAGTTCTCTGCTGTGGGGAGCTGTGCTGTGCATTGCAGGGTGTTAGGCAGGATCCCTGGCCTCTACCTGCTAGATGCCCACAGTGCCCCTGCAGTTGTCATAACCAAAAATGTCTCTAGACGTTGTTAAATGTCCTCTGGGGAGGGGGGCAAAATCACCCCTGCTCGAGAACCACTGTCCTAGTCTAATTCCTGGCATATAATGGGTGTTCAATACATGTTCATTCTTTCCCTCTTTATAACTGAAACTTTATTTTCTGGTGAGGTAAGATCCAACTAATTTGGAGTCTCTGTTAATTCAAATATTGGCAGAACTGAAGTCCATATTTTCATTAATATGGGAAAAATTAGCAGTTTACACAATAATCCAGAAGACAAAGATTCACTTGTGAAAACATACTATTTATAAGCACTTATGTGAAAGTCATTTACATTCAATTAGTATAGTAAGTAAAAATAATTCTTAAACATTTATCAAAGCCTTGAAAAATACATTGACTGCCAATCATTTTTAAGCAAATTTAAATTGATAACTACACTTAAAGGTGTTGAAATGGCAATTATATTTTTAAAAACCTCAGCAATTTCTGATTTTGTCATCTATTGCAGATTAACTTTGTCTTTAAAAAAATTACTTTTTTAAAATGGAAGTCTAATTAACATACAGTGTTATATTAGTTTCAGTGTACAATATGATTCAACAATTCTATATATTACTCAATTTTTACCATGGTAAGTGTTGTCACCATCTGTCACCAAACAACATTATTACCATCTTACTGACTATATCCCTATGCTGTACTTTTCATCTCCACAAATTATTTATTTTGTAACTGGAAGTTTGTACCTCTTAAGCCCCTTTATCTATTTCACCTATTCCCCCACCCATTTACCCTCTGGTAATCACCAGTTTGTTCTCTCTCTCTATTTTTTTTTTTTAAAGGGAGGTTTTTCTTTCTTTTTTTTTTTTTTTAAAGATTTTATTTATTTATTTGAGAGAGAGAGCCCATGAGAGGGGGGAGGGTCAGAAGGAGAAGCAGACTCGATGCTGAGCAGGAAGCCCGATGCGGGACTCGATCCTGAGACTCCAGGATCATGACCTGAGCCGAAGGCAGTCGCTTAACCAACTGAGCCACCCAGGCGCCCTGTTCTCTATATTTAAGAGCTGTTTTTTTGGTCTTTTTTTCTTTGTCCATTTGTTTTGTTTATTAAATTCCATGTATGATTGAAATCATATGGTATTTGTCTTTCTCTGTCTGACTCATTTCACATAGCATTATACCCCCTAGGTCTATTCATGTGGTTGCAAATGGCAGATCTCATTCTTTTTTATGGCTGAGTAATATTCCATCATATAAATATACCGCATCTTCTTTATCTATTCATCTACCAATAGACACCTGGGTTGCTTCCATATCTTGGCTATTGTAAATAATGCTGCTATAAACATAGGGGTGCATGTATCTTTTTGAGTTAGTTTTTGAGTGAAATTGGACCACGTTCCTACACCATACACAAAAACAAACTCAAAATAGATTAAAGACCTAAGCGTGAGACCTGAAACCATAAAACTCCTAGAAGAAAACATAAGCAAAATTTTTCTTACATTGGCTGTAGAAGCATCTTTCTAGATATGTCTAATGAGGGAAGGGAAACCAAAGCAAAAATAAACTATTGGGACTACACTAAAATAAAAAGCTTTTACACACTAAAGGGAATCATCAACAAAATGACAAGGCAACCTACTGAATGGGAGAAGATATTTGCAAATGACATATCCAATAAGGGGTTAATATCCAACTATATAAAGAACTTACACAACTCAACACACACACACACACACACACACACACACACACACACACCCCAAAGTCAATTAAATCCTGCTTGTCTGGCTTTGAGATAGATGTTGCCTTCTTCAGGAAGCTTTTTTAGTCTGACATTTGGGAGCCCCTCTCTGGACACCATAGGCCTTTGTGCATGGCCCCATCATAGCATTTTATGATACCAGCACAATGCTGGCTCACAGTGGATGTGGAATAAAAGACAGCTGAATAAATGTATAGCTATGGGACCCAACAATGGGTCCTTGAGCATTTAGGGCTCCTGGGGTTCCCTTGACCTCCCTCTCTGGACATGTCCCATGTAAGCTCTGAGGGCATCTGAGGGACTGCTCTTGGTGACAAGAAGGGAGAGGGGGTGAGAAGGAGCTGGGTTTGCTTGCCTCACTCTTCCCTGTCTACACCAGGAGCTGGAGTTTATTTTCCTTCTCTGCCTCACACTGACAGGAATATAGATTTGGTTCCATTTAACATTTCACTTAATCATCTGAAATGTAAAAACTGAACAAACAGATCTGATTCTACACTCTTCACACTCCTTCTTGTGGTGCTGCTAAGTAGAGCTGTTAAACAGGAGAAATGTGGAGGTCAGGGTTCTGCTACTTGTAGTAGGTTAGCTGTCTATGCCTCAGTCTCCATTCTCCCCAGACCTCTCCCCAGCCGTACTCTGTGCTTCTTGAGAGCAAGGCCTTCTTTTCCTCATTGCCTGAACACAGAGGTGCTATGGTTATTAATGGGCACCAGCTCTTAATGGGCAGCCAATAACTATCAAGGATTCCAACACATTGATAAAGTGATCACAGTTGATCTTAAAGCTGTACTCAGTCAATTTCTAAGATTCTTTGCTATTCCTTGATTATGCCAAGTATGTTCCCGTCAAGAAGCTTTCACACTGACTGTCCCCTTTGTCTGGAACACCCTTCTCTCAGATAGACTCCCTCACTTCACTCAAGCCTTTGCCCAAATGTCACCATATCAGAAAGGCCTCCCCTAATCAACCTGAGAGTAACGTAGTAGCCCTCTCCCCTATCACCTCATTTCCTCTTGTTCCGCTTCCTAGTTCTTCATAAGCAATCATTCCTTCCTGGCATCACTGGGTTTCCCCTCAAGAATGTAAGCTCTGTAAGAGAGAGAGCCAAATCTCTGCCTATTTCTCTCACAGTAGCTCCTCATCTCCTAAAACAGTAAGTAGCTGGCTTGTAGTAAGTGCTCAGTAAATATCTGTGGATCACATGAAAGTCTCACGGCCAATCTTGGTCAGGAACTTATACCATGACCATCTCTGTCTTTCCCCATGCCACTAGCATGTGATGGGTTGGTTATTGAGTGTATTCATTAATTCCCCCTCTCTTAATCAATTTCACATGTTCACATCTGGTCATTACTTAGTGTTTATCAAACTGAACTAAGGGCTCCTGAAGAATCCTTAGGAATGAGACCAGGTCATGGTGAGCAGAGACTCCCCATTCTCCACCCCATGGCACTGTCACCCTCTCCATGCCCTCAGGTACAGAGTCCCTTGAAATCTAGTTTTCAGGTCTTTATTGTATTCTAGGCATAAGTTAAAACTCTTGCTCTGTTTCCTTTTTGCATTCAGAGCAGTAAACTTTTTTTCAGAACCATCATAGAAGGTAAAAATAAAGGAGAATGTCTATACATAAGACTGTAAGACACTCTGTGACCCTGAGCCTCTCTTTTTTTCCAAACCCCTTTTATTTTTGTAAAAGAATTCACTATGTGTAGGCATCTGGCTTGTAAAAATAAATACAGCGACTAGTTTTCCCAAATAACTTGGCCTACTCTTTGAGTGCTCCTGAAAAGATTTGTCTCCTGAGATGTGGCAATCTTCTGGAGCAATCTATTCCATGGTCCAGGCACAAGAGAGGGCACCTACCTAGGGTGATTTACAGGCTCCAGAATGTCTGGGTTTTGAATCAGGACTAACTCTGGACTCCATAGAGTTAGATGTTTTCTTATGGAGGGTGGATCACTAGTGTTCACGATACCCTTAAAACAGATTTGTTACGACTCGGACATGTACAGGTTTGATCAGTTGAGGGCATGTAACTAGCAGGAGTTTTGATATTTTTCCAGCTTAATTTTATAACTTTACTTAAACACAGAATGAATGTTGGGAGCATTTATTTATTGAAATTAAGTGAGCTGACGTGAAATCATTGGAGATCAATTACCTATAAATCAAGGTATCAGCATTAATATTTGGGGATGCTATTGATAAACATTTTTAAAAATCACATCAAAAGATTCAGTTTAATTCAATTTAGTTCAACATACAATTACTAAGTATCTACTGTGGTAACATCTTTTTAAACTTCAATTTTTTTTTTCAATTTTTAAATTTGTTTGCAACAAAAACCCCACAAATATATTTTAGTAAAATGAGCATGTGTTGCTTGAAACGTTACAAATAAGTATTAACTAAATTTATTTCAGGGGAAAAAATATCTGTCAATATGCAAACTTTAGAATACTGGACCAGACAACTAATCTGCTGTCATCATTATTTCTCTTTTTTACAACCAACTAGAAAATATAAACACATTGTTTTTGCTTTTACAGTTTTCAGTTAGAATGCAAAAGCTCCAGAGCAGAATGTTCCTTCAGTGGCCTCTGTTTAGTTCAGATGCTCAAATGAGTTTTGCCATCCTTCTCACACTACATTAACAGTTGTAATAGCAAGTGGCACTGACTGAGCACTTAGAAGCTATTAATGTTTATAGAGGGCTTCTTACGGGCCAAGGCACTGTGCTTGACAACAAACCAAGGATCACTAGGATTTAAGGCAGATCTAACACGTCAATTTGTGGAACTTTGGCAAGACTCTTAACCATTCTGGCCTTCGGTTTTCTCATCCTTGAGATGGAGATAGAATACCCTGCCTGCCTCAGAGTTGTTCATTATTACACGCACTGTGAATGGAACACAGCTTGGTGGTGGAGGTATGCTCTGATATGCAAGATTCCAGGTTCCCTCCTCGGCCACCTCACCATATAATTCCAGAAGTGTGTAAGCCTCACTTCCTGACATATCTACACTGGAGCCTACCAGTAAACATTTCTTGATTCAGTGGATAATACACGTGAAAGAGCTTGACAAATGGTAAAACACACAAGATTCCATTATTTTTATTTATAACATTAATTCTCTTCTGCAGTTTATTTCACTCATAGCCCTAATATTTATTTCTCAGAGTTATGGGGGAAATGATTTATTTATTACTAAGAGAAAATTATTTCAGGCTGACAAAACCCTGAAGTAGGAAAGGGTCCTCTTTAGCTCTATAACAATACTATAAAGCTTATTCTGCCCCACACGCAGCTGGGATGAAAGAATAAGGTGCATAGCACATTCATGAACAGCAATCTCCAGACTACGCGGGACTGGTGCTGAATAATCCATAAGTCTTAGGGCTGTTATCCTCATAAACATGGAGGGGTGATCACTGTGAAGAAACCTGAACCGGAGAGTGATACACAGAGTGACAGACAAAGCCAGGCCTGCACCAAGCTCACTGTTCTCAGTTCCGGCCTGTGCTGTTGTATGTGCTTAGCCAGGAGCCCTGGTTTGTTCTGAACCTCAGCTCAGCTGTGAATTTTGGCCTATGGAAGAACACGAGAAATGCGGCATCTGAGTCTCTGTAAGGGAGACTGAGGAACCTCCATGAGCAGATCTCAGGCTAAGAGAAGGGTCAGGACCATCCCATTTCTATTTATCCCTGAGAGAGTGCAGAACTTGGGCTGCTTGCATTGTACCATCTGACCCCCTTCTTCCGCCATTTCAGAGGCTGTTTGGGAGGACACCATGACTGAGGGCAATGGACTGGCAGGGGGGACCTGTCTCTGGGCAGGGGCGCAGCACATCTAAAAGCCCAAATGCTTACAATGAGGGTCTTCCTCCCTGACCACAGCTGTCTGAACTCCTCACCCACAGTGCATGCCCTCAGCTCCTGTCCATCATGGCTGCCACTTAATTTCATCACTGCCCTAGGTCTCTCCTCCCCCCCCCCCCCCCCACCGTTACCTGGAACAAATTTGAAAGGACTGAAGTTCGCCTAGAACCAGAGAAATATTGCTTTGTGACAAGCACATGACCGGGTGAGGGTTAAACATAGGAGAGAATGAGGCAAATGTTAAGCCTTACAGATGAGTAGCAACTGTGTGTAGATTGATGGAGAACGGGGCTCTTTGCAAAAATGTGTTCATCAAGCAGAAGTTAGTAATGCAACAACTGCCAGGCCTCCACAACTCACATGCTTCAAACTGCCCTCCACAGCTCGGCCTCATGATGTTGTGGAGCTTGAAGAAGCCAAGAGTGGGTTTGGAGGACACAGGCAGTGGGTTTGGAAATCTGGTTTCTAGCACTTGACTCTGCCTCAACCAGCTGCAGAAATGTAGACAATTTATGTCACTTCTCTGTTTATTTTTTTTCCCTTGGCAAAATGAGAATAATCATACCCGGAACAGAATAACTTTGTTCTAGGTAAAGCATTGCTTTCGGACATGAAAAAATATATATACATGGAACACTATTTTGAAAAATGCATAAATACAAATCTACCTGTGGTAGGCGGAATAATGGTCCCCAAAGATGTTCATGTCCCAATCCCCAGAACATGTTAGGTTACATGGCAAAGGGGGGAATGAAGGTTGCAGACGGAATTAAAATCAGTAATCAACTGACCTTGAAATAAAGAGATTATCTTGGATTAACTGGGCCCAATGTAATCACAAGCATTCTTTAAATATGGAAGAAGGAGGCAGAAAAGTCAGTGTGAGTGTGACGCAGTGCTGAGAAAGATTCTACTGGCTATTGTTGGCTTTGAAGATGCAAGGGGCCACGAGCCAAGGAAGGCAGACAGCCTCCAAAAGCTGGAAATGGCAAAGAAATGGATTCTCCCTTAGAGCCGCTAGAAGGAACCTTGATTTTAGCCCAGGGAGACCCATTTTGGACTTCTGACCTCCAAATCTGTTAAGATAATAAATCTGTGTTGGTTTAAGCCATCGAGTTTGTGGTAATTTGTTATAGCAGCAATTAGGAAACTAATTTCACAAATTAGAAAACTAATGTAAGATTGTATTATCGTCATGTTGACCTTGTCATCATTGACATTGTTATCAAGCCTGACATCATCATCATCATCATCATCATCATCATCAACAAGGCTTTATTTCAAACATTAGCCTGGGAATGAGATTTCTAGTAATGTATAATTTTGCCAAAATTCTCAGAAACCAAACCAGATGGCTATCTCATGGAGTGGGTCACAGAGGGATTTTATCTTTACAAATGCTATCATATTGTCTCTATGCCAACGCTGATAGCATTGTTCACGTTATTTATTTTACAAACCCTTTGTTCCTAATACAAAAGTACACTTCAGAGTGAATTGATTTTAGCATATTATTCTTTAAGAGATTTATTTGGAATATCTTTGTTAACATAGCTAAGAGATCTAAGCACTAATCTTGGCTCTACCAATTATAAGCTGTTAAATTTATAACATATCACTTCACTTCTTTGGCCCAGTCTCTCTTTCTGTAAAACATTGACAGTTGAACTAGATACTCTTTTCTTAGATCCCCTCTAGTTTTAAGAATGTTGATTTTAAATACTTATTTTATATAATGTGAGACCAAGACCTAGAAGAATTAGATTTTGTGCCTAATTTCTAGTAATTCAGACTTTTTTGGGGCGAAGTTTTTAAAATCAAAGTAAAATATACATGAGACAGAAATGAGTACATATCATAAATACAGAGTTCAGTGAATTTTTACAAAGTAAACACAGCCATGTAACTACCATCTAAACAGAAATCTAGAACACTACAGCACCCAGAAACTTCCCCTGTGGCCCTCTTGGTTGTTCCTCCCAAAGGTAACCATTATTCTGACTTCTATCATCTTATATTAATTTTTCATCTTTTTGGACTTTATAGGAACTTAATTATATAATTTATACTCCTTTGCATTTGGCTTCTTTCTTCCAATATGTTTGTGGGATTCATCCATGTTGTTGCCTATAGCTGTTATTCATTACTTTTTGTTGCTATGCAGTATTTCACTTTTGGTTGCTATTCAATATGCTATGACTATATAATACCATAATTTATTTATTCTATTGCTGATGAAAATTTGTGTTATTTCCATCTGAAAGCAACGATAACTTAGATTTTGCTCCTCAAACTAATCCGTTTGTGAAATATAAAGCATTTCATTCTACTTAATTGAGCTTTGCATTCCTAGCTTATTTATTTTGGACATACATATTTTACATTTTCTGTCCAGTGGGGAGAAGTCTAAGAGACAAAGTAAATAGGGCCAGAGCAGATCGACTTTCTCTGGATAGCGTACCTGTATGAAAAGAGATTTTTTACAGAGTTCCTTGTTTCTGTGTAAACAAAGAGGAATAAAATAGCTCATTGCCAAGGCCTCTAATAACAGTAGCATTGTATGGTTTTTACAAACAATAAGCATGCCTGCAACAGGAAGGTAGTCTGAAGTCACCTGAAGAATCTTCAGATCTCTGGATGTGATGATACATTCAGTAGGACTGTTCTGTTTGCAAGTAACAGAAACCAAAGCTTAAGAAACGAAAGGCAGACTGTACTATGTAGTTAGAAGGGTGTCCCATTGAACTGAAGGACAGAAATAGAACCAAGATGGATGCCGTAACAGGATGTCCCTCCATTTCTATCTTTGGTTCTCTTTTCATTGTTCAATCCATGTGGTGAGTAAGCCTCTTGATTTTACATGTTGATTCTCTCTTGGTCCTCATTCTTACCTTGGCTCATTCAAGACCTGATGAATCAAACATCAAAATCATGGCTCTAGAAGCCCCAGTTTCTGGATAGGGAGTGACAGGGAATGGTCCCTAAAGAAGGGGCGTTATTGGTTGAGGTTTGGGAACCCACCCTCCAAGGTGCTCCCAATAGACACAGAAACTTTGGAGAGGGGCAGTCTACAGTAGTTATTTAAGAAGAGCTACAGAGTATCTCATGAAATATGAGTCAGGCTTTCCTACCTGAGCTTGTCATGTTAAGACAGGGCTTTATTCATGACAAACATTAGTTTGCAGTGTTTATCCTGGGGTATAATAGGAACAGCTTTTAAAATCAGATAAAACCAGCTTTCAATCCAATTTCACCCACTTCTGGCTGAGTTCCACTGGACAAGTTACTGAACCTCTCTTTGTCCATGTCCCCCAACTATAAAATGATAATACTAATATTGACCTCCTCATGAAGTTGCTCTGAGAAATAAAGACATATAAAAGTATCAATCACACTTCCTGGTACGTAATTTTTTGTCCTGCTCTTTTTGAGCATTAGAAGGTAAGGTGTCACAGTAAATTAGAGATAGGGGTGGGCATGGTGGAAGGGGGGATATTAAACTAGAATCAGAAACCTTGCAATCTGGTACTGACATCACTAGCTGTGGGGTCTTAGGCAAGTCACTAAAACTCACTCCGTCTCACTTTCCTGACGAATAGAAAAGAGGGGTTCAGGGGAGGACTATAGAGTGAGTTATTATCACTTCTAGGACTCAAAGGTTCACTGTGATGCTTAGGTGCTGTTCAGCATGTGTGAGGGAGAACAGCAAGGGGAGTGTCACTTGGTAAAATTCTCCTACCTCCCCCTCTTCTTGTATCTGTTTCATAAATTGAGGTTTTACACCAGATTTGTTTTAGGGGGAAAAAGTACGCTGCTGAAAAAAATTAAAAAGCATCTTGAAAAACACCAGATGACATGCCCTCTCAAGTCTTTCCTGCTCTAAAACGCGAGGCTCTGCTAAGTGCCTTCCATTGTTGGAGCCGAGCTACCTCTAGAGCCAGAAGCAGCCTG
Source organism: Phoca vitulina (assembly GCF_004348235.1). Classification (NCBI taxonomy): domain Eukaryota; kingdom Metazoa; phylum Chordata; class Mammalia; order Carnivora; family Phocidae; genus Phoca; species Phoca vitulina. Next base: position 49,700,677 of record NW_022589705.1, read on the forward strand.
GACATTTTCAGCAACCCATTAAGTCGTCTGTCTTGGGACAGCAGGAAAAACAAATCCTACAAAGGGTTGTGGCTAAAACAGAGAGAGAAACTCCTCTAACTCTTCCAGAAAACAAACCAAACAACACCTTCTCGAAAAACATTATTAATATGATATAGGAAATGTCAGTAGGACCATAAGGATGTCTCTTTCAAAGTGGCTGAGCAAGTTGGTTTTGTTTTGATTATGGCTTATGACTTCTCATCTAACAGAGGACAGTTCAAGAGCACAAAGCTGTCCTGCGTGGTCACCCCTAACCAAAACAGTTGGCCCTGTGTAGCAACTGTGAAAACATGTATGTCCTTCTTAAGCCCACCACTGATAGATGTGTTTAAATAGGAGATATTCACAAGGGGATAACGGATCTAGCTTGTGCATTTTGTGCTATATTGAGCCAGGTCAGAAGCAGGATGAAAAGGAGATTATTCTTGTGATAAGAAATTTGTTCTTAGAGCAACAAGCGCCTGAGAAAAAGAAAGTCTCCATTCTTTCTGTAAACGAAGATCATAAACAGGTAATTTATATATTGAAATCAGATATGCCAAAAGCACCTTAAGGATAATCTACTCCAGTAGATTTTCTAGCAGAAGCTCAAAAGAGTGAAAGTTAAAAACAGTTTAACAAGAATATTTACTCTGGTTGAAGGAGGGATGGGAGGATTAGCCCTGCTTGTTCCATATAATCTCACTCTTCTCTATCACTACATCCATCTTGGGACAGACCCCGAGGCACCTTCATGACTATTTGAGGGCTCCTAGTCCTCAAATCACTCACTAGTCCAAACTTCCCTATTTATAGATGACAAAACTAGGTACAAAAAGGCCAAGTGATTTGCCCAGAATTCTGAAATATGAAAGGGAAGACTAGGGCTAAAGCCAGGTCTCCTGATGTCCAGCCTAGTGTTCTTGCCATTATATAATGTGGAGTCATTCTGAGAAGACATCTGAAACCACCTGCAGTTCACATCTTATGAGTCACCCCATCAGATACGAACTGCTTAAGGTCTCAATGAAGTGTTTTTTTCTTTGCTTGTCTGAAGGATATTTGGAAAGAAGGAAGAAAGGGAGGGACGAAGAATGGAAGGGAGGGAAGAGAGAATTAAATTTCAACATTAGAAGCATGTTCAACTGCCCCATCCTCCATAGAATCACACTCAAGACTGTATGAATACGTAATGTGAATGGGGAGAAACACATATCAAAATGATTATTTTTTTATTAAATTCAATGACTTTGATGAGTCTTGAAAGAACTAAATGGTCCAAGGCTGCATCTATCCACTGATTGATCCCTCCAACTAGTAGATTCTGTTCAGAGACACTGCTTGCTGCTGGTATATGGGGGTGAATGATTCTAGACTTCAAGAAATTCAGTTTTGAGGATAAAAGGCATCCTTGATGCTAAATCATATTCTGGGAATAGAATGAGGAAGAGAGAGAGAGGGAGAGAAGGGCAGGGAAAGGGAGAGGAGGAAGGGAGAGAATATTATGGTGGTCAGGGGCTGGGGGTCAGAGGGAAGAATACCAGGTAGGCATTTTGTTTGTGGGAGGGAGGTACATGAGAGTATTTCCATGGCCCTACTGGCCCAGAATGGGATATGTGACTTAGAATACAAAAAACCAGACTGGCAAGCAGCAGGCTGAGACAACGATCTTTGGGATGCCAGGATATAAAGGAATCGAAGTGTGCCATTTTCTTCTCCATAGCAGTGACCCCAACCAATAAAATGTGATTACTAATATGATGAGTTTTAATAAATTAAAGAGTTTATAGTTATAACTCGGGTATAGTCTATAATCCTAGTGTATAGTCTACAACCTTAGTATTATTGTCTCTGGTGTGTTAATGTAAATGTGAAAGAAACTGGTTTTGTTTTGTAGCTGGGCCCAATCTGTGTTACGCTAGAGCATACAGACCTTTCACAGACTTCTGCCACTAGGCTAAAGTGACTGGCTGTGGGATGGAGGAAGCTCATCTTTAATAACTTAAAAAAAAAAAAAAAAAGCATTCATGGGTCAGAAGCAGCAGTTTTGCATGTGAGGGAGGGGACTGTACGTTGCAAAGAGTTTAATGGTTAAGATGTTGGCTTCTGACCCAGACAGACTGGTATTCAAATCCTAGCTGCCTCTATCCATCTACAGGATCTTTGGCAAAGTATTTAACTTTTCTGAGTCTCAAACAGGGGTGGTGACAAATGTACCGAACCATTAGGGCAGCTTTAAAGATTACTTCAATTAATTTAGGCAAATGGCCATTATTATAATAGGTCCATAGAAGTGTGGGCGGTAATGCTAGAGCCCTTGGATAGAACTGAGCTCTCTCAGCTGTAAAACCAGAAAGAGGATGTCTACCAGGGAAAGAGGGGAACTTGAATGATATCGATGGGCTAAATAGCATCTCTTCCCCTACGTCCTCACCTTCCTCTAGGTTGGGAGTAAGACTTCACATCGATTTTCACTGTGGAAAACCATCTCAGCGCTTGCTTCTCACCAGAACAACATATTTTTTTCTTTCTTCCTCTGTGTAATCAAGTGCCAACAAAATCCAGATTCTCGTCCGTAACAATGGCCACATGGGGTAGAAACTGATTTCCTCTTGGAAAACGTTTAATGCTAGAACATCGAGCTTTTGGGTCATTTCCTCACACTCTGATGATATCATATCCCGACTTGTTTATTTGTTCATTGTTAATTGTTGCTCTATGGACATTCAACAAAAATTGGGGGTACTTATGTACTGACTAAACAGAGCATCAAAGAATTTTTACTAAGGCGGCTTAGGGTTCATGGGATATCTGACATAATTAATGTTTCAATGAATCAACTAAAGTTCATCCAACTGTGACTTCTGAGATCTTCTGCTTTTTAATAGATACTTATGAGCATGATATGTTTCTCCAAGGCCTGTCCTGACCCACCGTGGGTGTTCCTTGAATGAGCTATGAGACATCCTTCAACTTAGGATAAATGCAATTGATCTGGACACTGAGAACACAACAGGCACTTTCTCCTCAATGTGTAGAAGACTCGTTACATTTCCCTTGTTCCACTGGGAATATCAAATATTTTCCTGTCTTCAAAAATTATAAGTTGTGGGTAGATTTTCACATATCCTTTCCTCATTCATGAGAAGTGTAGATATAGACATAGAAACGTACCCCAGTTATTGTTGACACTTTCAAAGAAGATGAAAAATGAGTCTGATGTGTACATTCCAGCCTGTTTATTCTCTAGTCAATGACTCATTAGAAGCTGTCTGTACCGACACATCCTAACCTACTGGTTTGGTTATTTAGCTAGTATTATCAAGGCTAACTAAGATGGTAACCACTAACTTGGGAAATAAAATAGTGTACCAAAGATTAAATGTACCATAATTTTTAGTACAATCATGTAAATCACTTCTGGAGTAATCTTTCTGAAAATACCAATGATAGTCTTAAGTCACAATGAAACTGTATTCCAAAACATAGTGAAATATGTTCTTGAAAACCTGTGTCCAGAACAAAGCAGATTTATCATTTTTTTTTAGATTTATCATTTTTAAGCCCTGCTCTTTCACTTCTGCAGAAAACACTGTAGAGATTGGTTTGCCCATAAGATTTGTATTCTGCAGTCTGTATTTCTTTTCAAAAACTTCAAACTAGCTCTTGATGTCTTAAAGTGTACCATCTTTTGCATTTGCATTCTCCTTATTTTGTTTAATGCAAACCTTGCTTGAATGCTTTTCCCAATTATCAGGTAACTAGGGATCACGTTTCTCTGGGCCTGAACTTCTGATTATTTGTACCACTCAGGATTCTTGGTTACAAATGACAGAATCCCAACTTGATCCACCATTAAGCAATAGGCATATTTACTGGCTCACTAGCCAATGCCTATGACAAGTGGGGTTGGAGCTGGCTCAGGGAAGTCTGCATCCAAAGAATCAGATAATCCTATTTCTCCCATCTCAGCTTTTTGGTTTTATGGCCATAGGCAGTTATGGATTTATATTGCAATTACAAATTTAGAAAAACAAGAAAGCTCTTTTGTCAGCTCCATATTAGAAAAATTTTGTGGAAAGATTAGGACTGGCCTGGCTTATGTCACTACTCATCCTTACACAGGTCTCTGTGGTCTAAGTGTGAAGTATTCTGATTGGCATTACCATAAGAATCATTACAGTTGGTAAGGAGAGAAGTATCTCCTCCAAAGGAAGAAAAGATGCTCTGAACATATAAAACATAGGTGCCCATGATCCCTTTATGAGAAGGTGTAATACTAATAGATCACTTCTTTCTGGATCATTCCTTATATTACTGTGTGCTCAGTCATATTGGGAAGCAATAATTGCTGGCATGTTCTTTTGATTAAGGAGAAGGAATTGACTTGTGCCTATATGAAAAAGACTGGATTTTAAGTTTGGCATACAAATTTTAAATCATGTTATCTCAAAGCCACAACTGGCAAAAATGCAGCTTGGCAAGGTATTGCTCTGCCAGCAAACCCCAATGAAAGCAGAAGCCTTCCCTTAAATAATGGCAAGTGTTCACAGGAAACCCCGTCTACTAGCCTGCCTTTCTCCCACACGACTCGCCAGCTGAGTCATTATCCACACGCAGAAACCAAACAAAATCTCATTACACATGTAACTCATTTGTTAGCCAACTCTTCACATTCAGAAATTATCAGTTACTTGTTGACAGACTGATTGATAAAGGTACCAAAAAGATTAGGATTCCTCCCTCCCTCCCTCCGTCCCTCCTCCCCTCCCTCTCTTCCTTCTTTCCTTCCTTCCTTCCTTCCTTCCTTCCTTCCTTCCTTCCTTCCTTCCTTCCTTCCTTCCTTCCTAATAACCTCTATCATGCTCTACAGGGCTCTCCCCACTACATTTTACGAAACCACAGGCAGTTTCAGGGAGCGTGCTTTACATCACCATTACCGCTTATCACGGGACAATAATAAATACATTTCTGTGTGGATCGAAGAATGTAAATGAAGATTAGACGACATTACTTAAAGTGGAAACTATGCCATCAAAACTGAAATGGCTCAGTCTCTACCTAGTTTCCCGGACCCCCGTGGCTCCAGCTGGGTTCTGTTTTTCAGCAGCTGACCCATGCTCTGGCTTTGGCCCACTGCCTTTTCCCAGAATGGATGTCAACTGCTAATGTACTGTGTGTGGTGGTTCAGACCCCAATGCACTGCGCTAATACTAATGGTTTTAATAAGCCACTTATCACAGGCTGGTGTGAGCCTACCATTGCCCTCCTGACTTTAGCCAATCTCTGACTTGTCACTTTTCCAGGAACACAGGGATTCCTTTGCAACTTGCTCTACTGGGGAAAAAAAAATGCCGTTATGAACTGCATGTTTGGGTCCATCCAAAGCTCATATGTTGAAACCCTAACCCCTGGTGGGATGGTATTAAAAGGTGGTGCTTTGGGTAGGTAATTAAGGTTAGATTAGGTCATGAGGTAGGACCCTCATGATGAGATTAGTGCCCTTATACAAAAAGGAGGAGACAAGAGATAGCCCTCTTTGTGTGCCCACACCAAAAAGGCCACATGAAGACATAACCAGGAAGAGGGCCCTCACCAAGAGCCTGACCATACTGGCGCCCTGATCTTGGATTTCCAGCCTTCAGACTGTGAGAAATAAATTTCTGTTGTCTAAGTCACCCATGCTCTATCATTCTGTTATAGCACTTGAACTAAGACAGATGCTGTTTAAAAGGAACACAAAATGGAGGATAGGATAGGGAACTAAGATACACAATAATCTTTGCAAATGAAGGCCTAAATGATTGGATGAATCATTGGTAGAATGGCTGGTAGACTTAAAGTGACCCAAGTTGTTGAATTCACCCCATTTATCCTGCATATAATGTAATAGGGGCTTTTGATGTTCTCTATGGGTTTCAGGGGAGCAAAGATTCCCTCACTCCTCAGGCCCAAGTACCTGGTGGGAAGAAATTAGAGTTTTGAGTCACACCATGTCAGAATCCCAGCTTTGCTTCTTATTGATTGTGAAGACTTGCACAAATTTCTTAGCCACCATAAGCCACATCTTCCTCAACCGTAAAAGTGGACTTCGAGTTGGGTTGTTTCAGCATTACTGAGACAATGTAAGTATAACATTGAGCATAGTGCTCACTAATTCAAGCTGCAAGAGTCAAGCCCTAAATAAGGCCCTCAGTGATCTTAAGATTAGAGTAATAATGGGGCGCCCGGGTGGCTCAGTCGTTAAGCGTCTGCCTTCGGCGCAGGTCATGATCCCAGGGTCCTGGGATCGAGCCCCGCATCGGGCTCCCTGCTCCGCGGGAAGCCTGCTTCTCTCTCTCTCCCACTCACCCTGCTTGTGTTCCCTCTCTCGCTGTGTCTCTCTCTGTCAAATAAATAAATAAAATCTTTAAAAAAAAAAAAAAGATTAGAGTAATAAGGAGTTTCTGCAGCAGAGAAAAAGCCCGATGCACTTTACCTAATGGGTTGTGCTTGATGGAGGTTGAGAAAGAAGAGCATTAGAAAGAGCCCTGCCTTCATGTGGCTTCTTCTCCAGTCAGGGAAGCCAAAGGGAAAACACATGCATGAAATAACAATAGGGCAATACTCAACAGCAAAATAAAATACCAAACTGCAGACACAGACTATGCACGTGAAAATAGTTTAGAAGAGAGAGCAGGTCTGGAAAGCTAGGGTAATGCCCTCTAAAACACAGACCCTGCAATGGCAGAGATGCTGTCACCTTTTTTTTTTTTTTTAAGATTTTATTTATTTATTTGACACAGAGAGAGAGATAGAGAGAGAGCACAAGCAGGGGGAGTGGCAGGCAGGCAGAGAGAGAGGGAGAGGGAGAAACAGGCTCTCTGCTGAGCAAGGAGCCCGGTGCGGGGCTCAATCTCGGGACCCTGGGATCATGACCTGAGCCGAAGGCAGCCGCTTAACCGACTGAGCCACCCAGGCGCCCCGAGATGCTGTCACTTTTGTCCATTGCTCCATCTCCAGCAACTAGACCAGTGCCTGGCTCGTAGTGGGTGGTCATTATATACCCACTGAGTTGACCGATGGATGAATTATTTGAGTAACTAGTGGAAAAGCGCCGGACTTGGAATATGAAGACCTGGGGTTTGGATCCTAAACTCTCTGAACCTCAGTTGCCTTATTTGTAAAATGGCTATAAAATCCCTATCCCCTGTGTGGGGCTGTCACACAAATAAATAATATATTTTGTGTGAAAGGTAAGTATAATGTAGTAAAATGTAGCTGTAAGAAGGAACTAGAATCTCAAGGATGGCTCCAAATTTGGACAAGTGGAAAGAAGCAATTTTAATGCTGCATTTACCCACATGTTCCTTAACTTGGGCTCCAAGACCAGTAAGGGTGTCCATGGAATAACAGGATAGAAGACTATTTTTCTTTCCCGCCATGGTAACCAATGGCACATGCTCCATTGCTGTTAACAAGATCAATAAACTTGCCACATTCAGAAATCGACAATTAACCCCTTTTACAACACTTAAAGTCACAGGCCTCTCTATTTTATATGACCAAGCAGGCTGCTGAGCACATGGTTTTTATTATTGCCTCCCCCTGCCCTTAAAAAAAAAAAAACCCACTACTACTAATAATTTAACACCTTATAGAACCTGTCCCTCTCTTAATGATTTTGCAGGGAAGCTCTGTGCCCTGCAGCTGTCTTTGCAAGGGCCACCTCCAGGTCCATGCTGCTTGGGGGAACCGTATTATCTTTAGTCCTGCTTACCTTTCTAAATGTTTTATGGTTTACAGCTGTGGTGAAAAGCATTTTGGGGTTGGCAGAGATTTATTCCCCTTTTTAATGTTTTTACTAGGCTGAATAAACACATTCTCGAGGAATGAAACCTCTGGCCATGTTGGGAATATGGAAACCGGGGCTCCACTCCGTAATGGCAGCTCTATCGTGACTGACACTGGCTTATAACAACGAGGGCCATTGTTGGCTCTGAATGGGACTGTGCTCAGGAGTCCTCAGAGGGCTCCACAGCACCCACCCCACAAGCCACCCTGTCAAACCTTACCTGAAATCACCTTCCTCTTTGCAGGATCCCATTAACACCTGTAGAAAAACGCTGCCTTTTAAGGGCTCTGGAGAGTCTGGAAGGTTGAGAATATATAATTGATACTATTTTGTGGGGCTTTTATATCCAGAAAGTGCTCATTTAAATATTTTTGGCAAATGGGTTTTGATGAAATGAGTCTTTCTCCCGAATTCAAACGGACCCTTAATTTTTATGAGGTTTGTAAAACGTCAGCAAAATGATTTCTTAAAAAGGAAAAAAAATTATTTCCTCGCGTTTGCTCATTCCGTTGATTTTGGCTAAGACTACTCATAGAATTACTAGTACGCTATGAGAAAGATTATTCATATAGTGATTGGGAGCTGGGTGGAATCAGAAAGTATTATAAATCCCTTCACATGACATTCCTGCAAACTTTGCCAGCCTTGGAATGAAATGGGCTTGGAAGCCAACAGGTAGACCTGCATAGCCCGCTATGAGGCAAAAGCTGGCCTATCATTAGACCTTATCGAGGTGTCTCCAAGGGGTGCTGCAAAGTCCGAAGAATAAAGCATCTTGTCTTGTTGCAGGGCTCTGGGGGTAATCAGCAAGCATGTCACACTTGCAGACGTATCACTGGTCACGTTGGAGAAACCGACATGCCTGGCTCACTTCTTTGCTTCCCAGCGGTTTTCTCTTCACAAGATCAGTGGAAGGGCCCCTCTGTGACCCAGCTCCTAGAGCCATGTCTGGCCAATACCAATGAGAGTTGCCAAGGATTCTGCCTTTCAGGTGATTTCAGGCTACTGTTCTGGGCTCTGCTCTGCGCTAAATGTACAGTCATGTTCCTAAGATATCACCAGTTTGCAGATATTATTAATGAAAAATTACTCTCAGTTATTGAAATAATAATTCTCCGCTCTTGAAACAATTATTCCAATACGAAAAATACTTGGGAGCTAGGCATTTTCCTATTTAGTAATAGGGATTTCTTTTTCTTGTAGGAATGTCAATAATAAAATTTTCCTTTATAGCTATAAGAGTTGAGAGGCCAGGATAGGAGCTATAAAGCCTAAACACTGCAAATCCAGACTTTGGTTATATGGAGCTTTTGCTCAAGAGCACCAACATTTCTTCTCTGATCATACCAGCTCTGCCATAGAGCATGGTGATTCCCAGCCATGCTTGTCATCTTTATCATCCATTGTTATGATAAATAAAGTACAGTGCCATCCAAACAAAGCAAATGGGTAGCTATGCACTAGCTCTTTTTCTGTGAGTATGGATCACCACAATAGTAGACTGCATAGTGCCAGTCCCTATCTCTGAACACTCAGGTTATATCTGAGCTGGGAAAACTCAGACGGTAAGAGAAATGTCAGCACTTATCTGTCCTTTCTTGCCAATTAGGGTCACAGTCCTTTGGACCAGTGCTTTTATGGAGATCCAACTTCATGCATTCAAGGCAAGAATTTCCTTCACCCCATTATGCAACATTGTGAGCACACCAGCGATTCCTGAACTTCTTCTCTCTCTTTAAACATTTTCCCCAACTCATTCCCTTAATCTCAGAGGTTGTCCTTGTCATTATCATAATTGTAAGATATACTGAGTATGCAATTCCTCATTCCCACCCATTATGCTCATCCATCTCTGTCATTCCAGCCATGTTCTCTTTCCTCCCTCCAAGTTCCAGGGAAGAGATTTCTCCCTTCCTATTGAAATCTAATCCCTCTACCTGGCCTCAGTCGCTTTTTTCTCCTCACTGCCTCCAGGATTTTAATCCCACAGTGGACATTTTTTCTCTTTAACATCTTCAAAGACCTCTTCCAGATATTCCTGAAAACACATACATACACAGTCTTACTTCTCGTTATCCCAATTTCCCTCCTTCTAATCCTGGTCAAACATTTTGAAGATGGTCTGCCATCATTCCCTCCAGTAATTTCCCACTGTGTTTCTTCTTGATTACTGTAAATTTGGCACCTATTCCCATTCTTTCTCTGAAATCTCTCAATGGCCAACCATAATTACACTCTCTAAATGCAAGATCTTAGGCTCCACCCAGATGTTCCTCAGACATCTAATCTGTTTATCACCTGCTCCTAAGAAGCTCTCCCTCCTTCATGGTTTCTTTGATCTTGTGCTTTTCTGGTTTTCCTTCCATTTATCAATATCTTCCCTCCTATACTGAATTCTCTTTCACCTGTACCCCTCCCAGTTTTGAGTGTCAGTTAAGGCTCAAACCTTGGTCCTCCATTCCTCCCTGTGATTATGCTGTTGGGGAGACCCTTGTGATTCAGGTATCCCTCAATCCTGATGGTCTTCAAGACCCATACAATTTTCCCTCCCACATAATTCCATTTGGATATGCAACCATCACCTGTATCCATTCCAGCCCCCAGGAAGCTGATGCTCAGATGGAAGTTAAAAGTACAAGAGATTTATTGTGGGTAGTGTTTGTGGATGAAAAAGGGGGAAAGACTAAAGCAGGCAGGGAGGGGTTTCAGACTATGATGCAGGCCTGACATCTGAGATAAGAGGGGAAGGCAGGAGGGTTGGGAAGGAGAAGCATCAGACCACAGTGCTGCTCTGAGAGTCTGGGCCAGCCCAGAGGAGAGCCTCAGAGCAATGACTGTCTATCAGAAGAGGCAACATGGGACAGAAAGGTTCAGCTCTATTACTCCTTCTGAGCTTAGTCACTGGTTGATTGGGAGCTGCCTGGGAAGTGTGATCCTGGCTTGTATGCTATGGCAGATGCCCAAGCTGCTGCAGCTAGAGGCTCTCTCTTAAAAGGAAATCTCAAACACAATCCGTACAAAACCAAGTTTAACTTTTCCTTTCTCCTCTTCCACCATCTATGCTTTCCTTTCAAATTATCCCAACTCTGCCTCTGATACCAGCATCCTTCCATCTTCCAAGCTAGGTATCTTCAAGTAATCTTTGGCTTTTCCCATACCCTTATCTCTTATATCCAACTAGTGACTTTTAAATTCTTTTCAGTTTTATCAATCCCTCTCTCTTCTCAGTGCCACTGTTCTAATCCATCTAGATAATTATCTCATAGTGATTGCTGTCATACCTTAGTCCCTTCCCTGGCTCAGCTTCCTCCCTTATTCCATACGTGTTGTTGTTTCCCAGGATTCAGTCCTTGACTCTTGTCTCCTCTCACGCTACAGGCTTGTCCTAGATGATCTTATCCATTAATTGACTTTTACTGAAATACCTATGACTCCAAAATTTTATCTCCAGCCCCAGTTCTGTCAGAGTTCTAAATTAATGTTTCTCAGACATCATTGATATATGCTCTGCTTTTAAAGGGAAAAAATGTATTGTATATCCCAGTGTTAAATTATTTTATTTAAAATGTTAGATACGTATTAACACAAAATTAAGCATAAACTTTTGGTAATAGTTTGGTTTCCTTCCAGACTTTTTTTCCTATGGATATTTTATATAGTTGAGACAATATATGGATATAGATGTGTGTGTATATGTGTGTGTGTTGTATCTTGCTTCTTATTCTTGATGTTAGAACACAAGCATTTTCTTAGTCAATAAAACTCTTCATGAACAATATTTTTTCATGGGTACAAAACATTTCATTCTGTGGGTATGTCATAATTCACGTTTTATAATGATGTCTAATGTTAACTAACGGAGCAATAAATAACTTTGTACATAAGGTTTTGTCTGAATTTTTTAAAAGAGTATTTTCTCAGAATGGATTTCTGGAAACGGGAAGGTAGATGTCTTCATTTCAGAGATGAGAAAACCTAGGTTTCAGGAGTTTGAGTGATTTTCCCAAGGCCACTTAACCTGTCAAAGGTAAGGGATGAAAAGGGAAATCTCAGCCCTGGGTTATTTCTACTGGGGCAGGCTACCCATAGTGGGTCATGAAAGGATGCTGTCCTAGGATTCTTTAGGGGGTAGAAGATTTGGAAACTACCAAGGGCTAATTTATGATCTAATTCCCTGAAAACTTCAGGCTGATTTGGGATCAGAGGTGCAAGGACATGTAGCATGAGTTGAATGGGATCTTTCAGAGGGTCAGAAGATTAGGTGTAACTTAGTCAGGCACTATTTTCTCAGTGTGCATTTGTGCCGAAGTCATATTTGCATTAGTACCACTGTCTTGGTTTAGTCCTGGTTTGAAAAGGCTGCAGGAGACCTTCCTGATAGAGCTCTAACACCCAGTCCTTAAAGATGGTATGAGCTTTTAGTCAAAATCAAACAAATGGCCCACATAGTTGTATTTGTAACTTGTCCTCCATCAGTACCCTTGGCCTAGAGCTTCTGCAGAGAGGAGATATCTGATGCTGTGCTCTGAAAGCCATGGCATCCCTGCCTTTATCTTGGGGGAGATCTGGTTCTATTTGGACCCCAACCAAGAAGTGACTCTTCCTGCCAAACGGAGTCAAAGATGTCCTTCTTATTATGAAGGAAGGGATGGGTGAGGGGTGTAGTTAACACAGGCAGAGCACTCAGCCATGCAACAACTCTCAAATTAGACAATCAAAGTAGGTATCTGGGGTTGTACAGAATGTGTTGATAGCAGATGATTTAGGAGACTTAAAAATAGAGCATGATTTCTCAACCTCAGCACTACTGACATTTTGAGCTGGATAATTCTTTATAGTGGGGGCTGTCCTGAGCATTGTAGTGGTTGAACAGCATCCCTGCCCTCTACCCACCAGATGCCAGCAGACCCCCTTCTCTAGTCATGACAATCAAAACTGTCTCTGGACATTGTCAAATGTCCTCCAAGGGTCAGAATCACCCCTGGTAGAGAACCACTGAGGCAGACTAATAGATTCCAAAGAAGAAAGCAGCCAATCCCATTGCAGGAGGCAAATGAAAAGAAGGTGACTTGACATGGAAGATGCACAAAACGTCTTGTGAGGGGAGGACTCCAAAGTAGATAAGGACCAAAGGTCTTCCTTGGTCACCCCAGCTAAGGGTCTTCTGCAGGTCTGTAATGAAATGGGATGGGCATAAAAAGAGAAAGAAGCCCTTTCCATAGTGATCATAGGTTCACATCATGTGTGCTAACTAGATAATATCATGTACATAGTCCTTAAACTAGACCATGGCTTCTGCCAATCTTCACAAAACTCCTCCTGCAATTAACAAAAATTCTAAAGTTGTTTCTACAGTTACTGAACTGCACAAACCCTATTGAACATTATAATCAAGATGCTCATGATCAGAAAGAAGGACAACCTACAAGAATGCTGAGCCTGGCTTCCCCTTACTTTGATATTCTCCATGCTATGCAACCATAAAATCTTAGTATTAAAAGGATCTAAGAAGCCATCTGATTCAGCTTACCCAATTGCCAGCATGACATCCTTGGCAGGTGATGGAAACCCTTTGCAAGGCAGATGATCCCATTGCTGGGTAGCACTAATTACACGTTTTTCTGTTGGGGGCTAGAACCGGCCTCCCAGTAAGGACCACTTGTGGGCCTGCTGCAGTGCCCTGAAGCATCACGGACTTAAGTCCACTCCCTTGTTGAGAAGTCTGAAGGTAGATCCTGAAATCACCTAGCAAGTCCTCTCTTCATCATCTTTTCTCCACTCCTATCAACCATTCCCAGTATATTCAACTGTCTCTCGCATGCCATCACCTTCACTCTCTTCTCCCTCCTTTGAACACTCTCTCATCAGGATCCAAAGAGGCATCCTGAGCACCTCATAATTGCCCTCAACAGTGATTCCAAACCTTCATCTCTTTCGTCAAGGCCCTAAAATGCTCCATCACCTCTCACTTTCCTCAGAAGACTTGTCTTTGATCTCACAGACAGAACAGGCAACAGGCGGATACAACTTTCCAGATCACATCCTCTCCTTCTGCCTCTTCCTGTTTGGGTCCCCCCACCCCTTGCAACACCTATTCTTAAGAACTTATTTATGTCTTTAGGTCTCTTTTTATCTTTCTTCCAAACTGGGGAGGGTGAAGACCTATCTCCACCCATCATTCTTTCTGTTCTGCATTTTTAGTTTTCCCTTCTCATTGCCCCTTCTCAAGCCTACCTGTATGTGTCGGCTTTCCATCTCAGAAGCCAGCCAGTCTTCATGGTCATCCTTCCTTCTACCTAGAGTTCTGCAGTACTGAGTCTCCTTCCTCTACATCTTAGCTCTGCTAAGAGTCGTCTGTCCTTGAAAGCTTATCTCGTTTACTTCTCACTTCACTGCAATCAGCATCCTCACCCAGCATACTCTCTCTATACTCCCTCTGCACCATACATACCAGGGAATCTGCAGGTCTCCAAACAGACCATTTGTTTTCTACGCCTGGAATGATCTACCCACCATGTGCAGTTTGCAAACCCCTATTCTTTTTTTAAGACCCTCAGATGCCATGTCCTTTGCATGGCCTTCCCTAGAGAGGTAGGAAGATAATCAGACCATCAGAATATCAGTATTATAGTTGTGTTTTAAAAAAAATTAAATGAGGTGATTCATGCCAAGTGCCTAGCACAGTGAATGGCACAGAATAAATGCTTGACAAATTATAGCTATTATGATTATTAGCCCCTTAGGCAGGCTCTATTTCCTTTTCTCTAAGTGTCTATCACTGTCTCCAGGACATTAGGCTGTGCTTACCTAAGCAGGTGACAACTTCTCCACTAGTCCACCAAATTCTAGGGACAGGGATGCCATTTTTTCATCTGTACGTCCCTAACATGATGAACGAGTAAAGGACAATTCACTTGCATGAATACAAGGCAATTCTTAGGTCTTTTAATTAGCAAAGGGTATACTGGCTCCATGCTGATGGTTCTGCCCTTTTCAGCAGTGATAACACATTTCAGACCTCCAATTTACCTCCACAAAATTTGGAATGCATTTGGATGCCAAAGGGGGAGTCAGTGTTCCCTGACACTGGTTCCCCAGTGGGGAGAACCCTTGTGCCAGATCTTGGGGGCCAAGTGAACTCTTGGCTCTGGGTGATGCTGTCTGTCCTTGGTGGGCCAAAGTTGCCCTGAACAGCCAGCCTCTCTGGGTTCAACTGTGGGCCAGCCATGGAAGGTAGAACAAAAGCAGCATTGATGCCCCCACTCACAGAGCAGGCCCGTGGGCAAGGATCAGAGCACCTGCCCGTCAGCTTCTCCCTTCCCAGACATAGTGCTCAGCTCTCCTCTGCCTTCAGGAACTGGAGTAACGTCAGCTATCGACATACAGGAAGAAAAGGTAGGTAACACCAGGTGTGAAAGCACTCAAGAGACTGTTGCCTGGTAGCTACAAAAGGGAGATGAATTTAGTGCATGCTTCATTCTGATGATAGTGATGGCAATTATTTTACTTAAGTAACCAACACTAGTCAGAGCTAAGGAGCTGTCCTCCAACACTTTTACCACCGGAGAAGCCTTTTTAAATTTTACATCTCCTTGCCCCCAAGGACCCACGCTTTAAATACTTTTGTCTAATATATAAATTTGCAGTTTTTATGGGAAAAATATTTACACACTGAACCCTTACTGTGTGCCAGGTACTTTGCCCCTATGCTTCGCATATTCTATCTTTTATTCCTTACAATAACCCTAGGAGGAGAGTATATTATTTCTATTTGATAAATGAGGAAACTGAGTGAGGCTAACTTGTTCAGGAACACGCACCTTACAAATGACCTGGTTAGAAGTTAACCAGCTTGTCCAAGGTCATACGGCTTTTCAAATGATTTCAACAAGTAATAGCTAATTAAGTAAAGAGTAATTGTTCCCCTTACTGTTATTAAAACAATAAATATTTTTGTAAAATATAAAAATAGTTAACTAAAATTTGTTCAAAAATATTGTCAAAGCCTTCGATTAGCATGAGAATGCAAATGTTTTTTTCACTTAATCTAATTCAAGACAAGTAAGTTTGTTGCTCTAGTTGTCCTGTGTTATTTTTTAAAAATAATAGTAATGTACAGTTACCATTAGGACCTTTGAAATTTCATGAATAGTTCACGGACTTCTATTCTATCACTCACTGCAAGTGTCCGTGGGGCCTGAGGCTTCCAGGATGGGTCACCGCTCTAGAGGGCTAAGCTTTGCTGTTTGTCCTTTGAAAACTATTTCTCAATGTACTGAATAAATGCTGAATGCCATTTGTGTTCATGGTGACTTTTTCTAAACTTAGGCGTGATTCTGTTCATCAGGAAGGCATGCAAAGGTCTTTCCTTTGACCTGAATGCTTATCTGGAGAAAATACAATTTTAGGATTTCCTCAAGCTGTTTGCATGATCCCTGAAGGTACAGATCATAAAGATTTCAAAGGAACCTTAGGACCTGGGGAAGAAGTGAAAAGCTCACCTTTGCCCTTAGTTTTGTGTGTCCCGTGTGTCCCTCAGCCAGGAGATCTGGGGGCCCGGCTTACTGGTGACTCCAGGTGTATGGAGGAGGGTCCGATTTCAAAGTACTCTGGGACCTAAACAAGGGCTTGAGGCTTTCATTTACAATAGAAAGACAGCCCGAAATTGTTCTGCAAAGTCTGTCCTACTCCAAGAGGTAAGAATCAGAAAGAATAGGGCATCACTTCCAGCTAAAAGGTATTGGGATTCCTCTCAGACCCATAATAAAACCATTTGCAAGACGGGGCACAGAATATCACACCAGAGGGAAGTCAATGATGAAAAAATCATGACAATCATATCTTCGGATGGCAGTCCATCGAACTGGCATAATCCACCATTTGTCAAAGGTCTTCACTAACTTGGGTGTCACTTTCTGAAAAGCTGCGGGCAGAATCACAAGCTGAGCTCAAAGAAATAGTGTATTGAGACTCAAGCCCTTACAAAGAGCCATATGTATAAAGGTGTGAACTGCTGCATTATTTATAAATGTTTAGAAAAGGGGGGACAAGTTGCTAAATGATAGTGATTTCGGTCAGGAGAACACAGCCATTAGTCATGAGAGACAGAGAGATAATGTTACTAGATGGAAAAGATCTAAGGTACAATATTAAGTGGAAACAGAAGATGGAAGCCATTGTACGTACAACGTTACTGCAATCATATGGCAAGTGTATGGGGAAAATGACCGGAGGGCATTGATACCACTTACTGAATATGTGTTATGTGGCAGGTGCTGTGCAAAGCATGAATTATCTCATTCAGTCCTTACCGAAAAACTCTAATGAGGAAGCTTCTATCCCATAAGGATGGATAAGAAAACTGAGGCTGAGGGAAGTTAAAGTAACTTGCCTAAGACCACACTGTGGTTAACTCGTGGGACTAGAAGCAGATGCTAACCTCTCTATTAGGAAATCATGGTTGTGTTGTAGGTACTAGACTTATGTTTACATTCTTTTCTTTTAATCTATTCTCCACATGTTCTGTAGTGGATTATATTAAATTCAAAATATTTTAAGGTGTGTATGAAGAAATTAGAATTAGTAACCTTCAAGAATGTTCAGATAATATACTCAGATCTCATTGGACAGTGAATTTAGCTCTGATAAGGCTTATGGTTCCATTAAGCACAGGAATGAAAATGTTACCCCAAATCAGATGCAGCAAACTTTTTTGAGCTCTAACTATTGGGAGGATTAATGAGATAAGGCATGTCAGGTGCTTAGCACAGCGCCTGGGGGACACTAGTAAGCACTCAACAGATACGATCTACTGTTAGTGCCATGTGCCAGGTACTGCCTGAGTGCTCCTCACAAACACCCTGGATCTTTAGCTATTATTATCTGCATTTTGCTGCTGAGAAGATTGAGATTCAGAGGGATTAGGTCACTCACCCGTTGGTACTCAGTTATAAAGCGGTACAGCCAAGTTCAGTTGCCCTTCCCTTTTCCCTTCCCTGTACCAGTTTCGCTCCAACACAGCTGAAACATATATGGTGACATACACTTGCCCAAACCAGTAGCACAACCTGGGGTGGACGCCCCCCACCTGCACATCAGCCCACACTAGCCAACTATTCCGCGAAGCTCAAACTTCTCATTCTGGGATTCCAAGTCCTTTGGTATCTGCCCTGATTATACATATGTCAAAATCCACTTTCCATTTCTCATCCACACAGGATCTTCCTTTTAACTGGGTTCCCCCCCGTCCCCTGTGCCTCCCGTGTAGTACTGCACTCCCTCAGTCTCACCTAATCCTCTCCATCCTTGAGGGCCCAGTTTAAGTCCAACCTCTGCCAGGAAGCCCAACCCCCCCCACATCAATTTCTCCCTCTCTTGACTTCCCACAGAACATATTCTCTATGTCATTTAATTATACACCATGTCATTTAATCCTTTAAATAGTTAATGTCTCTAAGACTTGATACTCTAAGGTTGTTGGTTCCTAAGAGCAAGGCCAACTGTATATGTGTTTCTTTTCTACCTCTTTAGAGTATAGCACAAGGTCCTCTAATATTTCTATTAATCAGGATTCATAGTTGCAAATAACAGAAAACCTAACTTTACCTGGCAGAAGCTAAAAACAACAACAAAGCAGGGCTTGAGGGTAGGGGGAATAGATGTTTATAGGCTCATGTAATTGACAAATCTCATGCCTTGGGCCATGATTGGATTCTCAAATACAACAGTGGAGCTGGGCCGGTTGTAGGGTCACCCCAAAGTGGGTATTGGGCCAGCCCCACCCAGCCCCAGAGTGGACAAGGGGCAGATTTCCCCAAAGGAAAAGCAAGCTGCTCTTGTCAAAAGAAGGATGAATGGACCCTGGCCAGGCAAGAACAGCAGATGCCCCTTACCTTATTGAATCAAATCCCTCAGCATTTATTTAATACTACTACTACTAACCGTCCTTCACTGCTCATGCACCAGACTGTAACCCCATTAGGAACTGCCAGGCAGCAACTGAGCTCTTATTAACCTGATCTCCACTGAAGTGAGCCAGGCCTGGGGGCACAGCTACAAAGGAGAGCTTACAAATCTCTGACACAGCATTTTAATACCACAGGGGATTTTTTTTCCTTTCCCACAAATTGTGTTAACCCTTCGGGAACAGGGGGGCAACCCAGCATAGAGCTCATTAGTGGCTTTCCTTCAGAGCTCTTCAAAGAGGCCCTGTCAATTGCCAACGTGATTTTTCTTAATATTGTGCAGACGGCAGGCTAATCCATCTTCAAATGATCTAATTGCATCTAACTTTCTCTTAAGAAACATGGCGTGGAGTTGCAAAGTCTTAATTGTGGGGTGTATGCTGAATGTCTCCAAGATTACAGAGCCAAGCACTCAGACCAAAGCTGGGGAATTTCCAGTGGAAACTTTCGGGGGAAGGAAATGGAAGGTGGCGAGTGACGGACTGGGAAGCCTCATCAGGCCCAGTTCTTGGGTCCCAGTGCTCTTAAAATTGAAGAAATGCCTCAACCGACCACCTAGGAATTTCCACTGGGTGCTCGTGGAGGTTCCCTCCGTGCCATCAAAGACTCACGCTTCCAACTGCGATGGAGGTAATGGGTAAAATAAAGGGGCACATGGAGGGGAAGAGGCAGGCAGAGGAGTCTCTGGGTGCTTCTGATGAGCTGGGCAAGAATAAGAACCCAAGTGGACAATATTTTCTAAGAGGTTCCTCTGGCCTTTCTACTCTCTTAGCTGAGCAACACCTTGCAAAGGACCTAATGAAGTAAAACATTTACATAGAGGAGGTAAGCTAACCACGGTAGGGTTGGGGGAGTGAAGCGGGGAGGGCTGTGGGGGGCCAGGAGGTGGAGCCAGGAATCGCAATGCTTCCAGTGTTGGTAGGAGAGGTCACACACAAGCAGGTGAGGTTAGCGCAAATACCAAAGGGTCTCTTTAACTGAGCACTTTTTTTTAAAGATTATTTATTTATATATTTATTTGACAGAGAGAGAGAGACAGTGAGAGAGGGAACACAAGCAGGGGGAGTGGGAGAGGGAGAAGCAGGCTTCCCGCTGAGCAGGGAGCCCCATGCGGGGCTCGATCCCAGGACCCTGAGATCATGATCTGAGCCATGACCTGAGCCGAAGGCAGACACTTAACAACTGAGCCACCCAGGCGCCCCTAACTGAGCATTTCTGTAAAACCTCGCTTATCTTATTTATCTTGTTTATTCCTCACAACTACTCGGGTGGCGGGGAGGTTCATTGTTTTCTGAGTGTACATTAGGGAGAGACGAGGCTCCCAGCTGAGGTGTCTGGGGCAGCTGGTGCCTGGTGGAGGTGGGATCCAGACTTCTGACTCCAAGGTGGACACCACTGGCTGAGCCCCTGCCTCAGACACACCAGGAGGGTACTGGGGGTCTGAGTCAGGGTTGCATGCAGACTGCCCCCCTCCCCAGGTTGCTGGCATGTGTAGATACAGAGAACACATCTCTCCCATTCCCTGGCAGGCCTGGAGGAACTCTCATTTTCACTAGGATGAAGTCATATATAAAACAATAACATGGTTTCTGTCAACATCAGGCCTTTAGGCCTTTGTTCTGTCCTCCCCCGCCAACATATTTATATTGGCCCCAACTAACAATATCCCACTTTCCATTTGCATTTGCAGTCCCTTATGTCTCATCTAGTACCCAATACGCAGGAAATCAGGCTGTAAAGGAACTGGCAGTAACCCTAAGGCACTTTATTAATTCCACTTTCAAGTCCCTAGTGGCAGTGAGAACTGGGAGGCCTTACTCAGGGTCTTGCACCAGAGCCCTTCTTTCTTGGACATCGGCCCATAGTCCCCTCTTCATCCAGGGCTCCAAAAGGAGTCTCTGCAGGCCATTTATATACAACAGCTTGGAAAGAAGAAGCCACAGAGCTAACCCTTAGTAAGAGGAATACTAGCAAACTTCCATCGAGGGCTTGTTACGTGCCAGGCACTGTGCTAAGTGAATTACACACATTATCGCACTTAATCTTTCTTTTTTTTTTTTTTTTTAAGATTTTATCTATTCATTTGTGATACAGAGGGGATACAGAGAGAAAGAGCATGAGCCGGGGGAGAGGCAGAGGGAGAAGGAGAAGCAGGCTCCCCGCTGAGCCAGGAGCCTGATGCGGGGCTCCATCCCAGGACCCCCGGGATCATGACCTGAGCTGAGGGCACTTAACTGACTGAGCCCCCCAGGCTCCCCTATCACAGTTACTCTTCACAATCCTTTGAGTGGATGCTATTATTACCCACATTTTCACAGAAGAGAAAACCTCACTGGTTCTTGTGCAAATCCTGAAGTTTCTCTGCTCGAAGGCAGGCAGCAATAGTGTGTTGTTACTCACTCATTGAATGTCCGGAGAGTAAGCAAGTGCCCTCTTTGCACCAGGGGTAGGGGACACGAAGGTGGGTGGTTCTGCTCAGATCCTGAAACCACGGACCACAACAGAGTGTGAAATAGGGAAGAACAAATGTGTCAGGAGAGTGGAGGAAGGAAATTCCTTTCAGGTAGGCTCTGCCAGCTAAAAGAGGAGAGAACAGGGGTGCCAGGGTAGTTCATTTGGTTGAGTGTCTGACTCTTGGTTTTGGCTCAGGTCATGATCTCAGTTTGTGGGATTGAGCTCCCCCTCAGGCTCCGTGCTCAGTGTGGAGTCTGCTTCAGATTCTCTCTCCCTCTCCCTCTGCCCCCTAAAATAAATGAATAAAATAATATTAAAACATAATAAAAAGGAGAGAACACTTTCCTCATTGGTTATCCCCTCTTCTCTTTGAACATGGCCAATTACGGCATCCCACAGACCTCTACTCTCCATCGCTTGCTGAAGGCCAAGGCGGCTCTAAGAGACCAAGCCTTCTAGTTGACTAGAAAGTGGTAGACTTATTCTCTCTTTATCCCATGAAAATCAGAGACATATCCATGTCTTTCTCTATAGTTTCCACTCATCCCTGGTGATGGAGAAGTCCAGATGAAGATGGAACCCATAATCTGCTTCCTCAAAGAGCCTCAGAGGTTTGTGGGAGTGTGCATGGGGCTGTGTAGCTCTGTCCTAGGCTCTACTAGGCATTTTGTATGCATTTTCTCATTTGATTTCATTTCTTCTGTTTACTTTTACTTATTTAACATAATCTTCACTCATGCCTCCTCTCCGGCCATCTCAAACCTTCTCACTTTTTTATAACCCTCCTAACCCTACCCTAGCCCAAGTCACCAAACCACCTACTTTCCATGTCTGGACTAGTACAACAGCCTCCTTCCACTAGTCTTCCAGCCTCCTATACCTGCTCCATCCTCCACACAGCTGCCTCCACACAGTGCTCTTCTGACTGTAAGTTAGAGCATGTCACTCCTTCAGCTAAAACCCTCCCATGGCTCCCACCACTCTTGGAATGAAGTCCACAAGGCGCTGCAGGATTTGGCTCCCACTTACCTCTCCAACCTCATGTCACACCTCCCACCCCTCACTCACCCATTTTCAGTCACATTGGCCTCCTTTCCATTCCATGATGGTGTCAAAGTCTTTCCTACTTCAGGGTTTTTGCTCTTGCTCTTCTTTTATCTAGAACAGTCTTCCCCAGTTCTTAACAAGACTGGCTCATTCTATTCCCCAGATGTTGGCTCAAATGTCAGCTTCTCGGGGGGAAATCTTTGCTCACCAAGCTGTTAAAGCAGTTCCTTTCCTACATCCAGACAATTACACCTCACCCAATCTTCTTCCTATTTATTTGTTTCTGTGTTTATTGTCTACTTCTTGCACTAGAACCGAGTTCCATGAGGATCAAGAACTTGCCCAGTGTTGTTCACCAATACATCCCTGAAGCCTTGGCCTGGTACATAGTGGTTGCTCAATTCATCTTTATTGAATTAGCAAATAAATAGTTCAATATTAGCAAATGAAACTTCCCAAGGACTCCTGAGGTGGACATCTCAGGATATTCTCATTGGGTAGCTTGAGAAACTGAAGCTCAAAGGCAGGGCCAGGTTTCGAACCAGGTCTGCACGGCTCCTACGCCAGGCCTCTTGTTACTACGCCAGAGAGTAACTCAAGGTCATCAAACCACGAGAAAGATGCATACTACAACACAGATGAACCCTGAACGCATTATGCAAAATGAAAGAAACCAGACACGAAAGGCTACATACTGCATGATTCCATTTATATAAAATGTCCAGAAGAGGCAAATCCATGGAGACAGAAAGTGGATTAGTGGTTGCCAAGGGCAGGGGGCAGGGAGAGATGAGGAGCGACTGCTTCCTGGGCACAGAGTTTCCCTTTGGAACGATGAAAATGTTCTGCAACTAGATTGTGGTGATGGCTGCACAACACTGGGAATGTACTAAGTGCCACTTAACTGTATACCTTAAAACTGTTGAAATGGTAAATATTATTTTATGTGTATTTTACCACAGTAATAGCATTGACAAAAAAGCAAGGAAGATCTCCCAGGACAGGCAGGTACCCCTAGCCATTTGGAGGCCGAGACAGGTGACCTCTCAAAGTTCTGGCCTCCTGGGCCCTCTGCTGTGCCTAGTGGCAGACATGGGAAGGGGGCTGCCTCCTCCCATCGTCCTGACCCTCTGCAAGATCTGCCTACCAGCATGGTGGACTGTTGCAAAATTAACCCTAATCTAAAAGAATAACATTTCACTTTGCAACTTGGTGGTGTTTCTCTTTGCAATTTACCCTTTCTCTTTAATCAGGACAACTCCCCCAAACAATCACACACACACATATATATTTTTAATCCAAGAGGAAATGTAGCCTGCTGAATGCAGCTTTGAAATCCCATCCAACTGCCGCTCCCGTTTTTTGAATTTCTATTTTTAGCCCTAAACAGAAAAATGATTCAAACAAATACCATTCTGGAGAAGTCTGAGTTCTTGCCATGGAAAGTCTCTGAAACAGAAGTGAGGAAGGAGGTGGTGGGGGTTGGGGTGGAGCCGTTTGCTGGAAGATGCCTCACCCCTCCTTCCAATCCCAAAGCCAGGACCTCACCCATTTCCCCAGTTTAACAGAATGCTTCTCCTTTTGCCCCCAAACATCAAATCTCCCTGTGCTCTCACCATAGAATGCTTTTCTGGGGTTAGAGATCCTGACTTCTTGATTTTTTTTTCCCCCTGAATTCAATGAAATCTCCTGAACAACCCTAGGGGAACGGAGGTTTCAGGACTGCTTAGAATGAAGCCACAGTGTGGACGGACACTGCTTTTCACCAGGGAACGTGGTCACCAAGGTGGAGTGAGCTCACCGAGGGACCGTGGCTGCCTGAAGACCAGGTTACTGATAAATGAATGAGCAAATGGCACAGCATTCATTCGTTCAGTACTTTGACAAACGCCTACTAAGTGTCAGTCGCTGTGCTAAGCCCATGATTTCATTTTAATGGAACAAATTGTTATTCAGCTCCTACTGTGCTCTGCTACATGCTGGGGACAAAGAGTGAACAAGACACGGAAGATTGCTGCCACTGCTTTGTGATCTAGCTAGATTCTGGAGTGGTGCTGTCCGATATGGTAGCCACAAAACACGTGTGACTACTGAACAGTTGAAATGCGGCTAGTGTAATTGAGAAAATGACATTGTATTTTTATTTAGGTTTAATTAATTTAAATTTAAATTAAAAACTGAAGCAGTGTGAAATCATTTTCTGTTAAACACAACTTTATTGCTCTGGTAGGACTTTATTTTACTTTAATTGCTGCATCACATAAGATTTCATTCTTTACCATACTGAATGTATTGAGCGCATTGTTTCCAAAATTACATATTAATATGTCATGAACCTAGAAGGTGTAAACAGAATGATTCAGTTCAAATGATTTTTTATGCGTCACGTAACATTACAATGTGCTAATTTGAATGTTTTATGCAGACAGCAATAAGTTACAGTAAAACCTACATAAATCATAGTTGGTAATTAAATTGAAATACTATTATTTTCATTATAATGCAGTTAATTCATTTTTCTAGTTCAAAAAATAAGTATGGAAAAATTTTAAGTTTCAAATGAAAGCATACTACTGATGCAAAACTGAGTGGAGATTTGGAAGATAGCACTATGACCAGAACAGTAATAGGAAGAAGAGGCTGGAATAAGACATGCTGCAAAGTTCACAACGAAGGTCAATTGGGCAGAGTCAAAGAAGTTGTTTGTTGTATTAAAAAAAAGTAAAGATAATAAAACAGACAACAGGAGGAAGCATTTTCAGCAAAACATACATAGTGATTTTGATTTTAAAAAGGGTCCCTTTCAACAGTCGAAAAAGATTCAATGAAATTAGCCATCTAAAATCAGAACTCAATGTACTAACAAACTATTTTTTACACAGTTTTAACAGAATCTGAGCATGTAACTTTGGCCAGGTATAAAGCCACTTTTAGAGGGAGAGATGGTAAAAGAAATTATTATTTTAGCTGTGGATAGCCTATAGAATGTAAAACCTTTCTAATAAGATCAAAGATCAATTGAGTCATAATTTGAAAACTTGCAGGTATTTTTCTATTGATTTAGATGAGTCAAGAGATAAAAGAGAAACTGGCCAATTAATACTTTAGGTATCTTTTACTTTAAAAGACTTCCAAATTCACAAAAAAAATGTCAATTTGCAGCCTATAAAATTGAACTCCTAGGGACACCTGGGTGGCTCAGCCGGTTAAGCATCTGCCGGTCATGATCTCGGGGTCCTGGGATGGAGTCCCACATCGGGCTCCCTGCTCAGCGGGGAGTCTACTTCTCCCTCTCCCTCTGCACCCCCCACCCCTGTGCTCTCTCTCTCTCAAATAAGTAAATAAATAAATATCTTTAAAAAATTGAACTCCTAAAGTAGCTTTTTTTTTAAAATCTTTTACAGCTGTCAAAGAATTTCAGTCAGCTATAAAAAAATTAGTTTCTATCATGATGGTACTACAGCTGTTAGGTCAAAAATCTAGACTTAGTGAAATCTTAAAATGAGACTGATATTTTCCTCATTGTTTTTTTCTACTGTATGATACATATTGAAAATATCTGTGCTCAGTTTTCTGAAACAGACTCTCTGAAAAGCGTCATGGATACCGTTGTTAAAATTGCCTCATATATGCATGTAAATGGAATCATTGTCAGTTTATAGGAATGTTGAAAGGAATCAAAGACAATGAATTTAATGATATCGTGTTCTTTGCCAGTACTTGTTGACTGAATTGTGGAAGGGTTTTACAAAGATTTACTTTGCTGTTAACTCCAATTCAAGATTTTCTTTGAAACTGAAAGGATGCTTGCCAAATTCTCAACAATCAAAGACAAAAAATGGCAATATGATTTACATTTTCTCACTGATACCACACTGGATATAAACAAGCTAAACTTGCAGCTCCAAGGAAAGGAAAAGCTTACTGTAACCTAACTAGACAGGTATGAGAATGTATGTTGTAACTGAGACTTTTCATAATACAAACCAACAGTCGGCTTTTACATACTTAGCGTCAGTCGGTATGCAGGAGATTTTAATTGTAACTGGCAAAGTGTTGTAAATTGCAAAACGTGCAGGAAAAATTTGAAGAAGGTTTTGTTGGTATTGATAAATTTAGTGCTGCTTTTCAATTTATGTAACAGACCTTTGAATTCAATATGAATGTTGAGTTGATATAAGATTTAGTAAATTTACATAATGTGGGTAGACATAGTTTAAACATTGATATGTTTGTTGTGCAAAGTCAAATCAATTCTTCTGAAAAAGATGAACTAGTTTTGGAATGTGGACGTGAATATTAAAGAAAAAATTTTTTTTTGGTATTCGATTTGGTTATTGGAAAACTTTGAGTATATTTGGAACAATTTGGGAATGGGAATCTATGTTTTTAATTTTAAGTTCATTTTATTTTATTTTTATTTTTTTAAAGATTTTATTTATTTGACAGGAAGAGACACAGCGAGAGAGGGAACACAAGCAGGGGGAGTGGGAGAGGGAGAAGCAGGCTTCCCGTGGAGCAGGGAGCCTGATGAGAGGCTCAATCCTAGGACCCTGGGATCATGACCTGGGCCAAAGGCAGACGCTTAACGACTGAGCCACCCAGGCACCTCTTTAATTGTTCATTTTATAAAGCGTAAGTACAGATCAAGTATTTCGAATGAAAATTTATTATCCAAACTAAGAGGTGCTGTAAATATAACAGACATACTAGATTTTGAAGACTTCAAAAAAAAAAGAATGTATCTCAATATCTTTTATACCTTTATACTGATTTCATGTTGAAATTATATTTTGGATGTAGTTGAGTAAAAAATATGTATTAAAATTAATTTTACTTGTTTCTTTTAACTTTTTTTTTAAATGTGGCTACTAGTAAGTTTAAAATTACTTATATGACTTGTATTGTTTCTAATAGGCAACACTGTTCTAGAGACACAGATAAATATCACAGCACTCACCATATTACATTCTAATGGCCTTCAGAGAAAGTTAGGGTTTCATGTGAGCACACAGAACATCTACCCGGTCTTAGAATAATTAGCAGAGGATAGGGGCATTAAAAGTCAGCCACAAAAATACTAGTTAAGTAACAGATATCTGTAATGACAGATCCATGATAGCTTTTCCATTATCTATAGAACACTTCCCATCCCAATGGCAAGCATTTGCATTTGGGTTACTTCATTGTTCGAGTTCTAGGAGTAGGTTCCTGACTTACACACTAAGCAAGGGCAAGAGGATTGAATAGCATGGGTTAAGCTCAGGTGACCCAAATTGACCCCAGACTAATCTGCAGAGCCACCAACCATTGGCAATCACGATGGAATGTATTTACTAAAGATAAATAATGTTCCATGAGTTCATGAGTTAGTTAGGTTAGGATGTATCAGTTGGTTAGCTTTATTTAGTAATAATAGTAGGATTTGTAATTTGCACCTGCTTTCAGTGGCGTCCTGTCACACAGGTGGAATATGCCTATGTGAACAGCTCACTGCGACCTCCACCACAACCTGACTGGACTTCTTGGTACCCAGGTGCCTCACATGCATGCCAGTAGAGTTCAAGACCTGCAGACAAAGGGTGTCCTGCGTGACCCAGGTGTAGGGGGAAAAAGTTTGCACCTGAGATCTCTGGATCCTTGCTTTGCATATCTATCTCTTGCTGTTGCTGTGCTGTATCCCTTGCCTGGAATAAAACTCCTCCATGAGGATAAACTGTTTGAGTGCTGTGAGTCCTTTTAGCAATCAGACTCCTAATGTAACTCATGTGTAATTCACGTAAGGGTTCATCAATTGATTGCCTCCCCAAGAGAGGAGGCAATAAATCAGACTGGCTAAAGCCTGAGCCTTGGAGCCTACTGCCTGGGCTCGGATTGAGGCTTCATCCTCTGCTAGCTGAGTCTCCTTAAGCGAGTGCATTGGCTGAATATTTGTGGCGCCACAATTTATGGCGTCCCTCCAGCCCCCCCCGATTTATGTTGAAAATGAACCCCCAATGTGATAGTATTAGAAGGTGGGGCCTTGGAGAGGCATTTAGGTCATGAAGGTGGAGCCCTCAGAAATGGGATTAATGCCCTTATAAAAGGGACCCAGAGAGCTCCCTTTATTTGGCCGTGTAAGCACACAGCAAGAAGATGGTCTACAACCTGGAAAAGGGCTCTCACAAGAACGCAACCATGCTGGCAGCCAGATCACAAAATGCAAGCCTCCAGAACAGTAAGGAATAGATTTCTGTTGTTGATAAGCCACCCAGTCTATGGTACTTTGTTACCTCAGCCCAAACTAAGACAGCGACTTACTTAATCTGTACAATGGGAAATTAATAGTGCCGAGCTCAAAGGATTCAATGAGTCCATCCTTGTGCAAGGTTTTATAAAGATATCTGGCGCAGAACAGCACTTAGTGTTTACCACTTAACAAATTCTGTCTTTAGAGTCCCAAGAAGCAAATTTCTACAAGTTTTCTGTCCTTGTTTTTAGCCCCCGGGAGTTCATAAATATTGAGGTCTAGACTCAGAGCACCCCTCTACACAATTAAAAAGAACTTGTAATGATAAGAAAGAGCACAGGGATAATCATTTATCAATCTTCCCATTTTTCTAGAGAGGAAAGTAAAACACCAAGCTACCTTGACAAAACTACTGGATGCTGTAAAATCAAAAGACATTAAAAAAAGTTCTGAAAAATTATAGTCATACAAATGTAAGAAATCTTATTCTTGTCCCTTTTTACAACTTCTCTTGGGAATTTCACTCTCTTCAAAGCTTTGCCCATTCACTTAGGCAAAGTGACCATCATGTCTATCCCTTCAGTCCTGACTTCTGTCCTAGGTCCCAGTTCTACAACCCAAATTGTCCATTGGATGGTTCTACCTGCAGACTAGGCAAGAACAGCAATGCTGAATACATTATTTTTCACTCATGGTCTCTTCCTAGCCCACCTACACCCTAGCTTTCCAGTGGATGGAAATCAATGTGGGGTATTGACACTGGTGCTGGGCCTGTTTGCACTCAGATTCATTCCCTGCCCTCCCCCTGCTCTGCTCAGGATCCTCAAGACAGGTGACTTCTGCAGGCTCAGTTCTCAGGTTTTCTGTGTCAAGTAGTTTCTTGTACAGTTCCCCTAATGGAAGGCGCTGGCTGGTGTTTTGGAAGTAGAGAGGAAGGGAGAAGCCAAGTTGTTTCCCCTCACCTTCTTCCTTGATCAGTAGGAATGGCTTCTCATGGCTCCAGTGCCCACAGAATGGGCTTGCCATCATCCCAACCTCCACAGATGACCCTACCCTTGGGCTCTGGTAAAACCACCTCTTCTCTTTGTCCTTCCAGTCTAGGCATGGCTGTGGCTTCTATCTGTTGCTGATCTTTTGAGCAGCATTCACCGACCTTTTAGCATAGTCAAGATTATTCATAACATGTCACTTACTGTGTTTGTTGTAAGAGTTGGTTGTTTCTCTCAGAAAGCTCAATGAGTATACACATCAATAATGAGCTTGTCTTCACAAGTCATACATGCATACCAGTGTCCTTATTTTCCCATCAGCCTTCAGGGTCTGCCAGTCAGGCATCATGGTCATCTGATCAGTGCTTTCAAAACACCCATGTGAAGCCATCAAAGGGCTGTCTCCACCATCACATCACAATGCCTCCTGCTGTGATCCCGTTGCTTAACTTCAGAGGTACTCAGCCCACAGATAGCTACTTCCCCTATACCCAGGAGGGCACGATACCACACCAGTTCATAATTTGCTGGTGGTGAGGGGGGCGGGCCTCCTACATTGGAATTTTCTGTAAAATCATTCTCACTGATTGATCTAACTATATAATATCATGATTAGAATGGGCAGCATGCAAGCACAACCAGATAAAAGAGGACTATTAACACCTTAGAGCAGAGAAAGAGAACCCAGGGGTAAATTGCATGAAATTCAGAACTTGAAGAGGTCTTACTATAATAAAGGTACTAGCAAACTGACTGTCAATGGAGTCATGAAGTTTAGAATTAGAAGCACCCTTAGATGACATTGAACTCAAGCTCTTCAGTTTGCAAAGAAAAAAAACTGAGGCCCCCAAAAGGTAAGCAATATGTCCAGGGTCACAAGCTAGTGAATGACACAAAAAGGACTAGAACCCAGATAGGTACCTTTTCTCTAGACCCTTGTTTCTCAACATACGTGGACGAGCAGCACTAGCACTTGCTGGGAAAGTTTTAAGAGACGCAGGATGTCAGGCCTTAAGCCAGACCTATGCCTTTAGAATCTGCATTTTAACAACATCCCCAGGTGACTTGTGTACACACTATAATCTGATCCTGACTGGCAGGCCCTGGAGGCTGATAGGACAATAAGGACAACTGGTTTATGTGTGTGATTTGTGAATACAGGTTCATTACTCATTTGTACACTCAGAGCTTTCTAAGAGAAATGAACCACACTCTGATTCCTCTGGGGCTTTCTAGTTCACCCACAGCCAGAGCTGAGGTAGAGATGTTCTCCATTTCTTGAAAAGTACTTGCTCTGTAACTTACAGCAGGAGCCGATATTAAAACTCATAAACACAGGAAGGGAAAGTGTAAATGATGGAGAATGAGGACTTTTAGATTGGTTTTGCTGCTTGGCACTCACTTGTATGACTTGAAAAAAAGCTTCTAAGAACCAGAGCCTGGAACACAGAAGGCACTTGATAAAAATGTGTTGAGTAAATGACTAAAACCTTGTCATACGTGGAGAAAAGATTTCAGGACACAGACTCTCAATGTACAAGTTAACACACATTTGTTGAGCACCTACTACACGCTAGATACTGGATGAGGTATGGAGATACCTTCATGACTAACATGTTAGACTGAGAAGCTCACCGCCTGGTGGACAAGCTTTCAGAATGTGTGTTCCTAGAAAGCAAGAACTTATCTTCCCTCTTCTCTCTTTAAATGTGCCCTGCACACAAAGATAAGCTTTGCCAATATTCACAAGTATCGTTTTAATTGGAAGCTTTCCACACCCCATTCATACAGTGGGATTGTTGAGTGATGGGGGTGGATTGGGATATGAGAGTTTGGCTTCTCAACCTTCTGTGCTTTTGGATCTATCCCCTACTGGGATTGGGAAATCCTTCTTATCTAATCTCTCCACATTCCCTCCATCTGCCCCTGCTCTGCAGAGCGCTGAGTCTCAAGGCAGTTTGACGAAGAGACAGAGGTCAGTTACTTCACTGGAGCAATGGCCCCCCCGTGTCCTGAGCCAGTGGCTGAGTGACTTCCTGGTTTTCCCTCCGCAAGGAACCTCCACCCCTAGAGTGCCTGAGTAGCTGCGTTGAAAGTTATCCTTGAGTTTATCTTGAGTTGAAAATTACATTATCGCTTCCTGGGCTGGGCCAGCACCCAGCTACACTTCTTCACTGTGGCTGAGACTTGGAAGCAGATAAGAGAGGGAAAGAATTCATCAAAAGCTGGTCACTTTGTCTTTCCGCAGAAAGGGACTTTAGCCAAAGGTCAACAAGAGAAAAGGAAATAAAGGCTTCAAGGTCTCTTGTTGGGGTTCATAGCAGGGAATGTTGTCTAGAAAGGCCCTGGCTGGAAAGAAGGTATATATAGCGTCTTAGCTCAAATAGCAATGATGAGTCAATTATACTTCAATTAAAAAAATAGCAACAATGAGGATGATGATGCCAGGCAAGATTATTAAGCTCCTAATATGTGCCAGGCACAGTGCTAGCTACTACTTTACATGCATCATCTCATTATTTCATTTAATCTTCACAAAAACCCTACGAAATGGATACCTTTTTTTTTCTTTTCTTTTTTTTTTTTTTTTACCATGCCCCTTTTACAGACTGATTCTGCAGGATCTCACAGAGGATGAAAGAAAAGAAAGAAATACAACTTAAATTCATTGAACGTTATATATTAGGCCCCATGCTAGGATTTTTCATGTGTCATAAGATATGTGAGACAGTGGAGTCAGTCAGTCAATAAATATTACCCCATTCACTTGAGGAATACCTACTGAATTCTACTAGGTGTCAGGTACCCTATATTCAGCGTCTCATTACTGCTAATGACAATACTAGAGATAGATCCTGTTATCACCATCTCAGAGAAGAGGACAATTAGATGTTCTCCCTTCCTCCTTCCTCCCTCCCTCCCTCTCTCTTTTTCTTTCTTTCTTTCTTTCCTTCCTTCCTTCCTTTCTTCCTTTCTTTCTTCTTTCTTCCTAGTGAATATTTACTAAATGCTAGCTACGTTCTTAGACTGGAGAGAGAATGGTATACAAAGCAGACAAGGTCCTGAGCTCGTGAAGCTTATTTTGCAAAAACATAAACAAATGAATAAAAAAAGACAGTGTTAGGTAGTTGTGGTACAACCCCAATCTGCGAGGACACAGACAGCTGTGTGTGTGGTAAAAGAATTCACCCGAGGCAGAACAAAGGAGCTAGAAGTTTATTGACTACACTGCAAGGAAGCTGGGGGCAGGACCGCGAAGGAGAGACTGCCTGCCCAGAGGCTGCGTTAGGCAGCTCTAGGTAAGGGAAGTGAGGAGGCATGAGAATGTATGGAATTTTCCTTTTTTGGTACCTGTGCCCAGTTATGAGTAGCCCATTGGTCAGCGAGAGTCTATGGCTATTTTGAGGTGGGTCACCTAAGGAGCCTGTTCGCATTCAGCCCCACGATCACTGTGGGCCTCTCTAACCTTACTCAGGTTTCCATGGCTCAAGCCTGTTGCCTAAAAGCAGCCTCTACAGTGGTGATAACTACCCTCATATAAATGAAACACGTTATATGATAGAAAGTGACTGGGAGCTACTGTAGATTCAGGGTCATTTCTGGGGAGGTGACATTTCAGGTGAGAACTGAATAGCAAGAGCGATTGAGTCATGCAAAGATCTCAGAACAAAGCCCTCTAGCACAGAAATCCTTAGGCCCGCACAACAAGCCTGGAGTATTCAAGGAGTGCTGGAGTTGAATGATCAAGGTGGGAGTAGAACAAGGGACAGTCACAGAGGTAGGCAGGGAGCCTTACAGGCCAGGGCAAGGATTTGGGAATCTATCTAGTCCACGTGGAAAGTCCTGGGCTGGGAAGAGGGCCCAAAGGGGCAGAAGGTATTTTTCAAAGCTCACTCTGGTTTCTGTGATGAGAAATTTCTCTGGTTTCTTGCTTCCTATAGGAAGCAAGGGTGGAAGGGGGTAAATCTGCACTAAGGCTGTTACAGAATTTCAAACGAGGGATGATGGTGGCTTAGAGGGGGATGTGGTAGGGAGACGGAGAAGAGTGGGTAGCTGGTTGGAAGCACTGACTGATGCTATGGAAGGCCCCAAGATACTGGATAGGTAGTTTGAGGGCAAAGTTCAGTCTTTGTGGTTTCCACAGAGTTTGGCCAAGGGCCTGGCATTTCATAGGTAATTAGTAAATATATGTTGAACTGAATTGATGCTTAGTGTTTGTTGAATTGGATGTGTTTGCATATCAAAAAGCTCAAGATAGGGACACCTGGGTGGCTCAGTCGGTTAAGCGTCTGCCTTCAGCTCAGGTCATGATCCCAGGGTCCTGGGATCGAGCCCCGCATCAGGCTCCCTGCTCCTCGGGGAGTCTGCTTCTCCCTCTGCCTGCCACTCCCTCTGCTTGTGCTCTCTCTCTCTGACAAATAAATAAATAAATAAAATCTTAAAAAAAAAGCTCAAGATATACACCAGGAGAAGATCTAAAGCAACCATGAGTACTATAATATTGGTGCTCCCCTCACTCAATTTAATGACCCCACAATATTAAAATTGAAGACATTAGTTATGAACTAGGTCCAATTAAAGCCAGTTAGTGTTTGTGGAGCATCTTTGACAATATGGGGATCAAAACATCTTCCCTGGAGGGCTGTTTTGGAACAGAGAGGTGGTGTTTGTAAAGAATCCCAGCACATTGCCTTGTTCTGAGGAAGAAGTTCAACAAAGGGAGGCTGTCAAATGGAACAATGCCCTTGGGCCTCAAAGGCCTTCTAAGACAGCACCCACCCAGTATTGTCCTTAGACATGAAGGAGAGGGAGGAAGTATGGAATGACAGTAAGGACCTCTAAAAATCTGTTCCTCCACTAAAGCAATGAGCACACCGGCAAAAAATCGTGAAAATCAACATTTGCAGAACTCTGGAAATTAGCCAAAGGTTTGCAACACTCTGAGGAGCATTTATTCAAGAAAAAAAAAAGGCTAAAATTTGGTAAGAACAGAGTTCTGCGGATTTTTAACATGCTCTATTCTCATTTCCCCCTCCTGAGTTCTGTGGTAACCTTGAAAACCAGCAGCTCCACCACCACAGCAGCTGTGAAAACCAACAGCCTAGCAGTCACTGGAGGAGGCAGAGGGGATTGGAATGCCTCAAGATTCCCATCTCTAGAGAATAGGTACTATTTGACCTGTCTAGCAGTATTCTGGAAAGTCCTATTTACACGGCTTGTCTTTCTTTGACTAGATTCAGAACTTCTTAGTGGGAAAAGCCCTAGCCTCAGGATATTTGTGGAGAAAAAACTCATAGTTGCCTGGGGTAGCAATACCAGTTGGGAAAAACAAGAGCCTGGCCCAAAAGCTCAAAAGCTCAAAGGGAAGATTTAAGGAACAAGATGTTCACAGGGGGCTTTGAAAATCTCTGACATATTTATGGGAGATAGAAAGATGTGTTCATGTGAGGGGCTACGTGCATGCCCAGGAAAAACCTGAGGAAGCTCTAATCCTCACCTCTGGCTAGGTGAGACTGCATAAGCATGAAATGGAAGCAAAGGCAGTGTTAAAAATTGCAGGACTGCTGAAGGCATGGCCCCGAACACAACCAGAGTCCCTTGGCAAGGGTGGGAGACTCAGCGGTTTAATGAAATCTCTGTCCTGTCTTAGATGATCAGTAAACTAACTGAGCAAAGACTTCAGGAGCCATATATGACAGGGAAAACAGATTATACAGAATTATTCTAGGAAAGTCACTAAACAAACAGCAACAACAACAGCACACAGCAACATCAGAGGAGAGGTGATCTGAGTTGCCACATTACATTATTTAAATGTCTAATTTTCACACAAAAGACCTCCAAAAGCCCAAGTAATCTTGATAAAGAAAAACAAAGCTGGAGGTATCACAATTCCAGATTTCAAAATATCCTACAAAGCTGTAGTAATCAAAACAGTGTGGTATGGCACAAAAATAGACACACAGATCAACAGAAGAGAATAGAGAGCCCAAAATTAAACCTATGTTTATATGGTCAATTCATCTATGACAAAGGAGGCAAGAGTATACAATGGGGAAAAGACAGTCTCTTCAATAAATGGTGCTGGAAAACCTGAACAGATACATAGAAAAGAGTGAAATTGGGTCACTTTTTAATACACACAAAATAAACTCAAAATGCATTAAAGATCTAAATATGAGACCTAAAACCATGAAAATTCTAGAAGAGAAACAGGTAGTAATTTCTCTGACATTGGCTATAGCTGCATTTTTCTTGACATGTTTCCTCAGGCAAGGGAAACAAAAGCAAAGATAAACTGTTGGGACTACATCAAAATAAAAAGCCCTTGCACGGTGAAGGAATGATCAACAGAACAAAAAGACAACCTACTGAATGGGAGAAGATATGTGCAAATGACCTATCTGATAAGGGGTTTATATCCAAAATATAAAGAACTTATACAACACAACACCCCAAAAACCCCCACAAACAGTCCAATTAAAAACATGGGCAGAGGATATTTTTTCCAAAGAAGACATATAGATGACCCATAGACACATAAAAATGTGCTAACATCATTAATCATCAGGGAAATGCAAATTAAAACCACAACGAGATATTACCTCACATCCGTTAAAATGGCTAAAATCAAAAAGACAAAAAATAACAAATGTTGGCAAGGATGTGGAGAAAAAGGAACCCTTGTACACTGTTGGTGGGAATGTAAATTGGTGCAGCCACTGTGGAAAACAGTATGGAGGTTCCTCAAAAACATAAAAATATAATTACCATATGATACAGTAATTCCACTACTGGGTATTTACCCAAAGAAAATGGAAACACTAATTCTAAAACATATAGGCACCCTATGCTTATTGCAGCATTATTTAAAATAGCCAAGATGTGGAAACAACCTAAGCATCCATTGAAAGACAAATGGATAAGGAAGAAGTGGTATACATATATGAAATATCACACAGCCATAAAAAGGTTAGATCATGCCATTTGTGACAACATGGATGGACCTAGAGAGTATAATGCTAAATAAAATAAGTCAGACTGAGAAAGGCAAATACCATACGATTTCACTCATATGTGGAATAAAAACAACAACAAACGAATGAATAAACAAACAAAAACAGAATCAGACCTATAAAACAGAGAACAAACTGTTGCCAGAGGGGAAGAGGGTGGGGGCAGAGGTAAAATGGGTAAAGGGGAGTGCGAGATACAGGCTTCTAATATGGAATGAATACATAATGGGAATAAAAGGCACAGCATAATGAATATAGTCAATAATACTGTAATAGCGTTGTATGGTGACAGATGGTAGCTACACTTGTGGTGAGCATAGCATAATGTGTAAACTTGTTGAATCACTAAGTTGTATACCTGAAACTAAATCTAATGTAGCAGTGGGTCAACTATACACACAGACATACACACACAAGTCCAGTTTTCAATAAAAGGTAGTTCTTTGAAAAGATCAATGAAATTGAATAACCTTTAGCTAGACTAGGTAGTCTGACCAGAAAAAAAGGAAGAGAAAAAAAAAAAGAAGACATAAGTTACTAAAATCAGGAATGAAAGAAGGGACACCACTACTGATTTTATAGAAATTAAAGAAATAATAAGAGAAACTATGAACAGCGATATGCCAACAACTTAGATAATCCAGATGAAATAGATAAATTCCTAGAAAGACACAAACTACCGGAATTGACTCAGGAAGAGAGAAAATCTGAATAGACCTATAACAAGTAAAGAAGTTGAATTAGTAATTTTGAAACTTCCCACAAAAAAAGTTCATGCCCGATGGCTTTACTGGTAAGTTCTACCACAAACATTTGAAGAATTAACACAAATCCTTCACAAACTCTTAAAAAAATAGAAAACAAGGGAATACTTCCCAATTCATTCTAAGAGCCCTGAATTATCCTGATATCAGAACTAGACAAAGACTCACAAGAAAAGTACAGACCAATATCTTTTATAAACACAGACACAAAATTCCTCAACAAAATACCAGTAAATGGAATCTAGCAACACATTTAAAAAAAAAAAAAAAAATTATAGACCATGACCAAGGGGAAATTATTCTAGGAATGTGAGCTTGGTTTTTTAAAATAAAAAATCAATCAATGTAGTAGATCACATTAATATAATAAAGTTAAAAAAAGTGATCTCAATAGATATAGAAAAAGCATTTGACAAAATCCAACACCCTTTCATAATAAAAAAAAAAAATCACACAACAAAATAAGAATAAAACTTCCTCGAATGTCTTAAAGACATTTAAGAAAAACCCTCCACTAGCATCATAAAAGTTTTCCTCTTAAAATAAGGAAAAAGCCCAGAATGTCTATTCTTGCCACTTCTATTCAACATTGTACTGAAGTTTCTATCCACAGTTATTAGGCAGGAAAAAATAAATAAAAAGCATACAGATTGAAAAGGAAAAAGTAAAACAATCTCTATTTGTAGGTGCCATGATCTTATAGATAGAAAATTCTAAGAAATCCACAAAAAAACTATTAGAGCAAATAAATGAGCTCAGCGAGGGTGCAGAATACAAGATCAGTACACAAAAATCAGTTTTATCTCTACAGAGTAGCAATGAATAATCTGAAAATGAAATTTAAAAACTCATAGAGACAAAGTAGATTAGAGGTTATCAGGGTATGAGAGGAGTTTCTTTATGAGATGACGAGAATGTTCTAAAATAAGATAGTAGTGGGCGCCTGGGTGGCTCAGTTGGTTAAGCGACTGCCTTCGGCTCAGGTCATGATCCTGGAGTCCCGGGATCGAGTCCCACATCGGGCTCCCTGCTCAACAGGGAGCCTGCTTCTCCCTCTGGCCCTCCCCCCTCTCATGAGCTCTCTCTCTCAAATAAATAAAATCTTAAAAAAAAAATAAAAAATAAAATAAGATAGTAGTGAGGGTTATACAACTCTGTGAATATACTAAAAACACTAAGTTTTATACTTTAAAATGGTCAATTTTATGGTATGAGAACAATATGCCAGGAAAACTGTTATTTAAAAAAAGGGAGGGGGGCCTGCCCTGGACCTACATATAACAAGTACACTGAAAGTAAGTTCAGTGTACACGTGGGGTCCTCTGCCTCCTGAGACCTGGCACGTGATGCTGACACAGTATAACCAAAACTGTCAACACCCACGCCTGGAACTAACACTGGTCTGGCCCAGGGATCACTTCTCCATATCTCTTGCCCGATGTCCTCGGAATAGAAGACAAGCGTGATTCTATCCTATGATGATCTGTGTGTTATGTCACTGCCGGTGGAGGGATGGACACTGCTTGGAGCCCAGGAAGGACTGCAGTGACAAAAGCACTTCAGTCAGAGGAAAGATAATCAACTTGTCAAATTCTTCCTCAGTGTATGCTTGCACAACAAACTATCATTCCCAATATTACCAAGCATCCACTTTCTTGTTTTTCTTTCTATTCCTTTATATTCTGAAAGGTCTTACAAATTAAAATAATATTTGCAAGATTGGGGTGCCTGGGTGGCTCAGCTGGTTAAGCATCCAACTCTTGGTTTCGGCTCAGGTCGTGATCTCATAGGTTTTGGGATCGAGCCCTGTGTCAGGCTCCATGCTCAGTGGGGAGTCTGTTTGGGATTCCCTCTTTCCCTCTCCCTCAGCCCCTCTCCCACTCTCTCTCTCTCTCTCTAATAAATAAATAAATCTTTTTAAAAAAGAATAATATTTGCAAGATTATATATTCTCATGGCTGAGAACAATTCTGCAACACTCAGTGTTATGAGTTGAATTGTGTTCTCTCAGAATTCATATGTTGAAGTCTTAATCCCCAGGACCTCAAAATGTGACCTTATTTGGAAATACGGTATTTATAGAGGTAATTAGATTAAAATGAGGTCATTGGAGTGGGTCCTAATACATTATGACTTGTGTCATTATAAAAAGGGGAAATTTGGAGACAAGCACTTAGAGGGAGAATGCCATGTAAATACCATGGCAGAAATCAAGATGATGTATCAACAAGCCAAAGAATTATGGCAAGTCACCGGAAGAAGAGAGAAATCCTCCTCACAGTCTTCAGAAAGAACTGACTCTACCAACATCTTGATCTAGGATTTCTAGCTTCTAGAACTGTGAGACAATAACTTTCTGTTGTTTAAGTCAACTCAATATTCCTTGTTATAGCAGCTGTAGAAAACTAATACATTAAGCAGTTCATATTGTTCTTAAATTTGGGCATGTATTGGATAATATGTGAAGCATGATGCTGATTTATATGATGAAATCATATTATATATTATGTTTTTATAATAACATGATACATTAATATAATATTTTGTAATATAATGTGCACTATCGTGATTACTTATCATGACCCATATATTATATATTACATATATAATATATAATATATAACATATATTTTATATATAATATATGTTATTATGTATATAATATATAACATATATAATAATATAGATTAATTGTTATAGTTCATAATATGTTGTGAAATATCGTGATTATTTATCACATGACCCCATTATTATGTTTGAATTTGATATTTACAGTTCTTAGTTCATTTGCTTTAATTATTAGCAAACTGAACAATCGCTTTAGGAATTTCATTGATAATTATAGCTGCTACTGGCTCAGGGGAGTACAGTTTCTTCAAATTAAAATTAGTTTTAAAAAGTAAAAATTACAATAGCTCAAGAAAGTTTGTCTAATTTGGCATTGTTGTCAAAAGAATACATGCTAGAATCTTGTGTAAAAATCTGTGTAAAACAACAGAGGTAGTCATTTTGCTGAACTGAAGGCAATAAAAAAAATTTTAATGGAACTAATATATAACAATCTATGAATCATATGTATATATAATATCTCTGGCCATGAACAGAACACTCAGACAAGCATAGTAATGATTAAAGTAGTCATTTTTGATAGTTCTTGGCTTTTAGTCATATACAAATCATAACTTTATAAGTATTTTTTGATTTTGTCATTATGAAGGTATATTTGTCAATGTGGGAGGACAGAACATACTTCATTTAACAGTTTGCTAGCTTGATTTATAACTTTTAAATATTTAGACGTGCGGTATGTGGGCCTCCACTTGTACTCGTGCCCCAGGCCCTGTAATTGTCAGGGGTGGGCCAGGACGCAGCAATGACAGAAGAAATAAAGCCTGAAGCCATGAATAGGAGCCAAACTAATGTCTCAGACTTGCTCCTACTACATCTTAAAATGCCATTCTGTAAGCTTCATGTGGAAACCTGATGTAGTCCCTAGAAGGAGTGACAAGTGTCTCAATACCTTTGCCTTCCTGGGCCATTGTCTCAAGGACCCTACAAGTCCTTCTCAGTTGGGGGTTGTGTGGCTCTGTGGTCTCAAATGGCACTTGGCTCTCACCAGGTTTCCTAAACCTAATACATTTCACCGTTCCAAACAGTAGGGCTGTGTCGTGGGCTTGCATTGTATTCCTTTGCAGTAACTCCGCTGTGCCACCCTCAAGTAAACAGAACGATGTTACAGCTACACTTCGCTCCTACCTATATTTGGAAAAAATACTGTGCAGTTTGAGAAAAGGCTTGCGGAGCAATCCTCAAAGCTGCGACAGTCACCCTGGCTATCATTTTGTTACGTTCTACCTGTCCTCTCGTGGCGAGGCTTGCCTGCTTGCTGGGGGCTGTGAGGACAGGGAAAGGAGACTAGCATTCTATCTGGGAATTAGTCTCGGGTAGAGAAGAACTCTTAGGAACAGGGTTAAGCGGTGACAGCAGAGAAAAGGGAAAAAGTAGGTCACTGGTTTCTAAGGGAAAGAGAAAAAAGTGCATCAAAACACCAACTGGGCTAACTGAACATAATAATAAAAAGTAAAAAAAACAAACAAACCCACTGGTGAGGCTCCTGGGTGGCTCAGTTGGTTAAGCATCTGACTTCTTGATTTTGGCTCAGGTCATGATCTCAGGGTTGTGATCAAGCCCCGCCTGGGGCTCTGTGCTCAGCAGGGAGTCTCCTTGAGATTCTCTCTCCCTCTCCCTCTGCCCCTCCCCCCACTACCCATGTGCATGCTCTCTCTCTCTCTCTCTCTCTCTCTCAAGTAAATAAATAAATCTTTAAAAAAAGAAAAGGAAAGGAAAATGCTACTGTCAATGCCCAAAAAAGGATGAAGACTGACCTGCAAAAGACCCCATGGGATTTCCAACTTCCATTGTATTTTACTGTAGCTCCCTCCAAGCAAACATGGCAACTATCTGTACATTTCATGCTCTCGCTGCCTAATCTGATGGATAATCAGACGGCTAACATGAAACAGAGGGGCCTGACATCAAAGGATACTTTTAGCTGTGACTGAGCATCTTTAAGGATATCAATATCCTCTCTGCAGACATCAGCTCACAAAAGCCGTATACTATCTTTGTATAAAATTAAAAACCATGAGAGACTCCGACTGGGCTCATCAGAAAGATGATAGCAAAGGAAGAATGAAAACATCAAGAAGTAAGGACATACAAGTGTTTAAAAATAATTTTGATAACAAAAAAGGAATTCTCGATGCAAATACAACAGTCAGAACGTCAACAGCCCGGTGCTTCACAGTAAAGGCAGATTAGTGAACCGCATTCATCCACCTACGATGCAGATTATCTGCCACATTTGAAACACAGATTAACAGGAACAAATAAGGCACCGGGGTGGGAAGCATTTCTACAGCAAGTAACGGAAGTTTTAATCTTTGTTTAAAGAAGACTTCAAAAGGATTCCACATATCGACCGATGGTGAGATCATTAAAAAAAAAAAATAACTTCAAGAATGCAATGCTGAGTGACCAAGTTTCTGACCTGTTTTAAGATCAATCAACATTTTCTACCGAGATAAGGAGAATGCAATTAGCACTTGGGTGATTTTAAAGGCTCTTTTACGGTTGCCTTTCATAGGCTGACGAAATAGCAGAACGGGGTGGCTGAAGGCCAATGTTTATTTTTACCCATTACCTGTTTTATTAATGGGACTGTGGGCCACTGGGCCCTTTAGGCACACACAAATATATTAAAATACCCCACACTGTAATTAAGTGGCACAGAAGGGATTAGAGCAAATTCAGTGGCTGTTATATTTGCTGTAGGAGTCATCTAGGTCAGACATTCTGATGCTCTTGTGGTAGAGCCCAGTGAATTTTATTTCTGAAGTCTACAAAATATGGAATATATTTTCTTGCAGAGCGAGGGCTTTAATAAATGGCTCTTATCCCCCAAATAAAAACATACATCAAGAAAAATGCCCCAAGCGGATGCTCCTACAGTGAAGGAAGAGAACCCCTTAGCCAGAGGAAAGGACAAATGCATCACGAATCACATCAGTTTAAGAAATGGGGTCTTTAGACTCCAATAACAAAGGACTCAAAATGAATCAAACCCATGTAACTCTCAGTCCCAGCCCAGGGCTTTCTTCCCTCCCCTATGTGAGTCAGAACTTCTGCCTCTGAGTTTTTTAAAGGGAATACAAATAAAGTGATCCCTAACTGTTGGCCTGTTCAGTAACTCTAGAGCATCAGGAATGCAATGCTTGCAGAAACACAGAAGAGATCCTTTTAGGCTACAGGCCTAACACTGCCCTGTATCATTTTTTTTGTTTGATTTGACCAAATCCATTGTTATAACTAAATGTTAGATTGATTTTAAAAATAGAAAATGTAAGTAGGTTTTTGCTTTCATCAACATGTTCAGAATCAACGAGAGAATCAACCACACTTGAGGTTAGTGCCAGTGCTGGTCTCTTGTGAATCTTCGTATCAGAGAAAAAGCAACATGGAATGAGGGCAGGGCAGAATGGAATGAAATCTGGACACAGTGTTTTGGCCCAAGCAGAGGACAACATTGCCTTTGCCCTAAAAACCTCTGGAGAAACACTTAGAAGTGACAAGAAGGGAGATAAAAGTACTTACGAGGACCCTGGACTTGCAGTGGGAGGGGGGCCTGGAGAAATGAAAGGAAAACAAAAGAAACAGTCAGGCTGGGTTACTGGAGAGTGAGTGTGGGTTCAGTCAAACCATTGCAGATGAAAGTTCGCAACCACCCCGAGATTTATTTTTCTGGGATTTATTATTTTGTTTCAGTTCCCCACAATCACCTCTACCAAAAAACATACCAGTGAGCACCTGTCTAGAGCCCACAGTTCCAGGACTGGAAAACGCTAGGACAAGTGCTGACGAATGAGTCAC
Source organism: Phoca vitulina (assembly GCF_004348235.1). Taxonomy (NCBI): domain Eukaryota; kingdom Metazoa; phylum Chordata; class Mammalia; order Carnivora; family Phocidae; genus Phoca; species Phoca vitulina. Next base: position 49,744,424 of record NW_022589705.1, read on the forward strand.
TAGAGTAGGCGTCCTCACGCTACGTGGGGGGTTTGCAGTGGGAGGCTGAGTGGTCCCAGGAGCACACTGGTCGAGACAGGAGAGGTTTGGAAGGCAGCTGGACAGACAAGGGGCATACGTGCTGTAGACCTTCCCATCTTCTCTCTCACTGGCATGGTGGTTTAGAGCAGGGCTGTGGGGTCAGACAGATCTGGACTCCACTCCTGCTCTGCCATTTACTAGCTGGGCAACCCTGCACATGGTCCTTAACCACTGGCCCTGGTTTACTTACTTGTAAAATGGGTGCAACTGTACCAGCTTTAGAAACTGTCCCAGTTTCTAGGCACATAGGACATTTTCAGTATGTGCCCATTCCCTCTACCCTGCCCCCCCCCCCCCATGAATGCTGAGGGCCAAAGGCCATCCCCAGCAAAAAGGTGGCTTACCAAACTTGACGAACAAGACTCCAGTGGTAGAAACCACCTTCTTGCCGTTCGTTGCCACGCACTGGAAGTAGCCTGTGTCTGTAGTGTCGAGGTTTCTAATCCGCAGCCTGGAGCCATAGTTGGTTGCCCGAAAGGAGATCCTCCGGGGCTCCTGCACCACAGGTGCATCATTTTTGAACCAGCGGATGGTGGGAGGTGGATTCCCAGACACTTTGCAGTGCAGTTCAGCTGTCTGCCCCAGGGACGTGGTGATGTTATTCATCGGTTCATCGAGGGTCAGGTAAGAATCTGTGAGCACAGGGCGAAGGAGGCAGGTGAGAGGGGTAGACAGCTAAGGGGCACCTCCGAGCAACCCAAATCCACTCCAGTGTGCCCCAGGACCACAGAGAGACTGCACAGGAGAGGCATGGTGGAGACAGACCAGGCATGAAATTATACATTTACTGAGACCCCGTGACTATAGAACAATCACCCATGGAGCCTGCTGCTTACAAGGAAACTTGTCACTAACCATCGTTTAAAACCCAAAGTTTTCAAATGACCATATGGTAACCCATGGATAAGTAAATGTACTTCCTAAGCCAACACAGAATGAGATTTTGTGTTTCAAAGTATGAGAAAAACACACGGTCCTTGTTACAGACTCAAACAATACTGTGAAGAAGAAAAGGCTTCAAAATTCACCTCAAATCCTTCCACCCCAAAATGATACCATTCTTAACATGCTGGCAAAGATCCTTCCAGCTTGTCCACTTTTGATAGGAAAGAAAGCATGAAAGACTGGAAAAGTAGGAGTGACATATTTATACGCACATAGCACAAGATCAGGAAGGATGCTGAAAACCTTGCGGCCAGTGATGATATAAGCCCCAGGTTGCTGGCAGACAAAGTAATGAGGCAATGAATAGTTCCATAATGTTACTCATATCAACCATTAAGATGTTACAATAAATAATTCTATATATTCAACTTTTAATTGAGATATAATTTACATTTTAGGAAATGTACCCATCTTCAGTTACATAGTTCCAGAAGTACTGACAAATGCATATATCCATGTAACCAATGCCCTTACCAAGATAGAGAGCATCCTGAACAACCCAGAAAGTACCCCTAAGATCCTCTGTAGTCAATGCTTGCTTCCATCTGCACCCCTATCTCCATTCTAGGCAACTACAGTTCTGATTTCTATCATCATAGACTAATTTTGTCTGTTCTAGGATTGCATATAAATGGAATCATACTGTATGTACATTTTTCATTTGGCTTCTTTAGAGATTTCTTAAACATTTTAGTAATGAAATAAATTTTAAATTTATTCTTCAATAATATATTTTAAACCTCATATTGATATTAGTTGCAGAATCCAGTACAGAGAAAAGAATTTACTATTTAAAAAATTAAGTTCAATATTTTTTTAAAACAATTGGTCTGTTGTTGATGTATAAGGAGTTTTCTTTGACTTCATGTTCCCTGACCACCCATTCTTGGGTCGATCTCCTCTGCCATACCCTCCCATTGCCTTCTGTCCTTCCCTGACTCTCAACCTGGGATGGATTGTTAAGCAGTTATTCTCTCTGCGGGACGACAAGCCCATAAGGGCAGGCATCTAGAATGTTTTGCCATCATTGTATCTTTAGTGTATCCTACCGTCTAGCAGCATTGTCCAATAGGACTTTCTGTAATGATGGAAATGTTCTATAATCTGCATCGTCTAAATGGCAGCCACCAGCTACAGATGAGCTACTGAGCACATGATATGTAACTAGAGCAACTGAAGAACTGAATTTTTTTTAAAGATTTTATTTATTTATTTGCCAGAGAGAGAGAGAGAGAGCGTGCAAGTGAGCACACAAGCAGGGAGAGTGGTATGCAGAGGGAGAAGCAGGCTCCCCACTGAGCAAGCAGCCCGATGCGGGACTCGATCCCAAGACCCTGGGATCGTGACCTGGGCAAAAGGCAGACGCTTAACCGACTGAGCCACCCAGGAGTCCCAAGAACTGAATTTTTAAATTTAAATTTTAACAGCCACACGTGGCTAGTAGCTGCCGTATGGTACAGCATAGGCAGAGCATAGTAAATTTGTTGAATTTAATGGAACTTTGTTGAAAAATAACCCTCTTTGGGAGAGATCTAAGTGGCTAATTTAAAAGCACCCAAATTCCTATAAAATGCTTTCATACATGCCCAAAATAAATAATTCATTAAGTACCTTAATTTTCCACAAAAAGACTGGGGAGAGATGTCAAAGTCTGGGCAGTCCCACAGGAGTATGTCACGCATGTGAATGACATTTATCTTATGTGAGTGGTAGAAAACAGATTAAGTATGACTATCACTCACTGTGTTTCCAGAATGACACTTTTCATCCCACTTAAACCAATGAATAATTATCCTTCACAATGCAATCATGAGCCCATAAATTATGTTGCTAATGTCTTGCTTCTTTCCATTTATATTCTGATCTTTATCTCTGAACTTGTTTCTCTAATCTATATCCATATATATTCAAACTATGAATGTTTTTGCTCATAGATAGAAGCACATGTGTTCCTAAGACGTTTGAGGTGTGCCCAGAGAGTAGAGAGACTAAGGAAGAGGTGGCTTTATGGAGCTGCCATCATGGCCTCACAGTCCCGTCTCCTGCCCAGAGAATGGCTAACTATGTATCCTTGCTAGAAAAGAAACATAGAAATAGCAATGCCAATATAAGCATAGTGATTAATACTCCATTGGGCAGGTTCCGGAACTCAACTAACTGGGTTTGAATCCCGGGTCAGCCCTCAATTCTGAGTGACCTTAGGCAAGTTACTTAACCTCTGGGTACTTCAGTTTAACTGAAAAATAGGAATATATTAAATAGGACTCTACCAGGCAAAGCTGTTGGAGGATTAAAATTAAATTGGGTGACACATAGGCAGCACTTAAACTAGTGTTAGGCAAAAAAGTAAGCACTCAAAATGTTAATCAATGTTACTGCAATTCTTTTTATAATAATAACAATTTTTGTATAATGCTTTTCAGGTTACTGAGTCTCGCGTTCTCCTCTAACAATCTCGCAAAGTCGGAAAGGAGGAGCATTAATGATCACAATAAGGAAATCACATCTCAGAGATGCACTGACCGGGCCCGTGGTCTCTCAGTGAGCTCGCTGTACGTTGTGCCCAGAGCCTCCAGCGCTAGCAGCCTTAAGTTCTCAGGCTCAGCGAAGGAGAAGGTCCAAGTGGGCCAACAGGCCAATACGGTAGTGAGCACAGATGGACTATTTAGAATCCTACAGTGTGCCGGGGGCTTTACTTCTGTACTCACTCGCTCAATAACCCCACAAGGCAGGAACTGTTATCACTGCTTTATAACGATGAGACCTAGGATCTCTCGGACTCCAAAACCTAGCTCTTTCTATTCTCCCAGACTGCCTGGGCAGCTCGAGCCCCACTGAGGGGTGGGGACAGAACTTGAGTTTCTTCCCTAAAAAAGAGTAAGCTGGGGACACACACCCACATCCCCACAGGGCTGTGATCTGCCCCTAACTCCAGTCAGGATTGTCTAGCTAATGGGTCTAAACTTTAGCTGGTGTTTTGGTTTCCCTCCAGAAGTCAGGTAACTCACCTTACCTGCTACACGGGGATCCCAATTCCCCTGCCTATCCCCTGGCAGGCCCTTCTCCCTTTTTTTTTTTTTTTTTTAAGATTTATTTATTTATTTATTTGAGAGAGAAGGGGGAGAGGGATAGAGGAAGAGGGAGAGAATCTCAAGCCCAGACTCCCCAGTGAGCGCAGAGCCGGACATGGGGCTCAGTTCCACGGCCCTGAGATCATGACCTGAGCTGAAAATAAGAGTCAGACGCTCAACCGACTGAGACATCCAGGCGCCCCCTACCTTCTTTCAATATTGAAGCTAACCAACACCAAGCCACACTCCCAGAGGCCAGGATGACAGCTGCTGGGTGCATGCCTCAGGGGTTAACATTACCTGCTGAGTTTTAGTCAAAAACCAAAGTCACTTCTACTTCTTCTCTTTAGTTTTCTCTGACAGGTGGTTGGAGCCAACGCTCAGCCAGCTCTGTGGCCAAGTCCACATAACACATCACATAAAAGGGTGGCTGGCACTTCAAACTATTTCTTTGACTCCAAACTCCAGTTACTTTGCATGATACCATAATCACAGACATACAGAGCTTCAAGTTTGTTCTTCTAGGAACATAAATTAACCAAGAACCAGAGAGTTCTATCATGTGGGGGAGGGGTAGTTTTTTAATTACCCTCTGAAGGCGTATTCAGATTTATTGAAAACAAATTAGTAAGGGCTGATCTAATGTACAAAATCAATCCTCACAGACTCTGGAGCCAGAATGCCTGAATTCATGTCCTAGTTCTGCTCCTTATCAGCTGTGTGACCTTGGCCAAGTTGTGTACCTTCTCTGTGTCTCAGTTTTGCTATCTGTGAAATTAGTACACTAGGTGCATCTTCCTCTAGGGCTATTTCAAGCATGAAAGGAATTAACACATGGCAAGTGCTTGGAATAGGCTCTGACGCAGAGCAAGGAGCATGTGAGTTTCTGTTATTCTTATCAGCTGTATTTTTCTTTTCTTTTTCTCACAGATATCTTATTCCTAAAAGTAAGGAATGATTATTCATCCAACTGATTGGTTTCCTGACCAGGTCTAGTCTTGATTTTATAGAAAAGGACACCAGTGGGGTGAAGTCACCTGCCTGAGATCACATAGCTGATACACTGAAGGCAAGAGTGGCTGACTTGTCCTTGAAGCTCTACGTAATACCCACCTAAAAACAAAAATGAGGACTGCAGGGCATCTTGAAATCAGTGTAGTCGCTGGCCCAAGTGGTACATGTCCAGAGAGAACAAAGGAAATGTAAACAAATCTTTGTGTTTATTGAACAAAGGAGCCCTGCCACAAACACAGGGAATTTGGTTTTAAATTGTTACCAATAAAGAATAATGTTCAAATTTGTTTCCCATCTGTAGCTGCTCACTTAGAACAAGCAAATGGCCTGGCCCTCAGTTTGGCAAAGACTAGGAGCATCAGAACAACATTTGGCCTAAACAACATGAAAGCATTTTGTGACTGGAATAAAATAAACTAAAATCGCATGTCTGCATCATTACTATCAGCCTTGTTGTTAACAAGCCCCTGGCTACAATCCATTCTCTTCCCAGAACCAGCTGGACCCTTCTGCAGCAGCCTCACGGGCCACACTGGGGGATCCATTTTCTTCTCTACTCCTAAAGCTTGGTGTGGCCACTGAGGGTTCTGATCCAGTAGTCATTCGTTTCAGGGAACACGTGGGTATCTCCGGGAAGAAGCCCAGTGCAGAGGACACCCGCAAAGTGGACCCGACACTCGCTGCGCCGCAAGCTAGCTGCTTGTGTCAGTCATTTCACATCCTAGACTCTGGCTTCATGCTCTGTTACATGGGCCTGTGCAGGCTGTTCCTCCTGAGTGGTCTACGTTTCCATACGGAGTAGCCACAGAAGCCCTGGAGGGCAGACAGCACGTACCAGCTGGGCCTGATGCCACACAGAGCAATGGGGCTTCTACATTTATACCTGGCTACTCATACTTTCTTGCAGTGGCTTGACTCAATACCTCTGACAACGTGTGCTTGAGCCGTGGAAGCTTTCTCTTCCTTCTTTCCCTTCTTCCTTAGGCCACAAATGCTGTCAGACTGGCCAGGAGCAGGTGGACTATAATTTGGCTTCAGAGAGAAAAATACTCCAATTCTGCTGACTCCACCTTCTAGCTCTGTGTTGCTGTGTCTCCCAGTGGGGTGGTACTGGTAATAATGATGATCATGATAAAAACATCAACGATGATGATACAATAATGACAGTGGTAACAGTTAACCCCTCAAGGGTACTTACTATCATGGCAGGTGTTGTTACAAGCTAGTTTTATTATCCTCATCTTACACATCAGAAACCTAATGCACGGACAGGGTAAGGAAGCTGTCTGAGATCCCACAGTGAGTAGAAGTGAATCAAGTTATTGATTCAATGCAATTACAATCAAGATCCCAGCAAGTTATTTTGTGGATATTGACAAACTGGTTCTAAAGTTTCCATGGAGAGGCAAAAGATCCAGAATAGCCAAAATAATATTGAAGGAGAAGATCAAAGTTGGAGGACTGATACTACCCAATTCCTGATATAAAGCTACAGTAATCAAGACAGTGTCGTATTGATGAAAGAATGGACTAACAGATCAATGAAACAGAACAGAGAGCCCAGAAATAGACCCACATAAGTATAGTCAACTGATCTTTGACAAAAAAGCAAAGGCAATACAAAGGAACAAAGAGAATCTTTTCAACAAACGGTGCTGGAACCACTGCACATCCACCTGCAAAAAAGTGAATCTGGACACAGATCTTACACCTTTCACAAAAATTAACTCAAAATGGATCATAGACCTAAATGTGAAATGCAAAATTATAAAACTCCTGGAAGGTAACAGGAGAAAAATCTAGATGATCTTGAATATGATAATGACTTTTGAATTTATTTTTTTAAAGATTTCATTTATTTATTTGTGAGAGAGAGAAAGAGAGTGCCAGCACTAGTGGGGGAGGGGCATAGGGACAAGCAGACTCCCTGCTGCGCACGTAGAGCTCGATCCCAGGACCACAGGATCATGACCTGAGCAGAAGTCAGACGCTTAACGAACTGAGCCACCCAGGCGCCCCACAATAATGACGTTTTAGATACTACTGGGAAGACATGATCCATGAAAGGAGTAACTGACAAGCTGAACTTCATTAAAGTTAAAAAAAAATTCTGCTCTGCAGAAGACGGTGTCAGGAGAATGAGAAGACAAGCCACAGACTGGGAGAAAATACTTACAAAAGAAACATCTGATAAAGGAATGTGGTCCAAAATATACAAAGAAATCTTAAAACTCAAGGAGAAAACAAAAACCTGATTAAAAAACAGTCCAAGACCTTAACAGATACACCTCATCAAAGATATAAAAATGGCAAATAAGCATATGAAAAAATACTCCACATCAGATGTCATCAGGTAAATGCAAATTAAAACAACAAGATACTGCTGTATACTTATGAGAATGACCAAAATCCAGAACACTGACAACACAAAATGCTGGGGAGGATGTGGAGCAACAGGAACTCTCATTCTTTGCTGGTGGGAAGGCAAAATGGTACAGCCACTTTAGAAGACAGTTTGGCAGTTTCTTACAAAACTAAACATATTCTTAGCATATGATCTAGTAATCTCACTCCTTGATATTTACCCAAAGGGCGTGAAAACTTAACGTTCACACAAAACCCTGCGTAAAGATGTTTATAGATTTATCCATAACTGACAAAGCCTTGAAGAAACCAAGATGTCCTTCAGTAGGTGAATGGATAAACTATAGTACATCTAGACACTGGAATATTATTCAGCACTAAAAGAAAATGAGCTATCAAGCCATGAAAAGACATGAAGGACACTTAAATTCATATTATTAGGTGAAAAAAAGCCAAACTGAAAAAGCTACATACTGTCTAATTTCAACTATATGACACTCTGGAAAAGGTAAAACTATGGAGACAGTAAAAAGATCAGTGGTTGCCAGGGGTTGGGGGGAGCGGAACAGGGAGGGGATGAATGAATAGGCGAACACCGAGGATTGTTAGGGCACTCTATAATGGTGGATACATGTCATTACACATTTGTCTAAACCAATAGAATGTACAACACCAAGAGTGAACTGTAATGTAAGCTATGGATTTTGGGTGATCATCAATTGTAAGATGTACCACCCTCATGTGGGATGTTGATAATGGGGGAGCCTGTGCATGTGTGGAAGCAGGGGGTATACAGAAAATCTCTGTATCTTACTCTTAATTTTGCTCTGAACCTAAAACTGCTCTAAAAAAATAGTCTTAAAAAATTTAGATGCTCTATTACCCTATGACCCAGCAATTGCACTACTGGGTATTTACCCCAAAGATACAAATGTAGTGATCCGAAGGGGCACATGCACCCCAATGTTTATAGCAGCAATGTCCACAATAGCCAAACTATGGAAAGAGCCTAGATGTCCATCAACAGATGAATGGATAAAGAAGATGTGGTATATATATATACAATGGAATATTATGCAGCCATCAAAAAATGAAATCTTGCCATTTGCAATGATGTGGATGGAACTAGAGGGTATTATGCTAAGCGAAATAAGTCAAGCAGAGAAAGACAATTATTATATGATCTCACTGATACGAGGAATTTGAGAAACAAGACAGGATCTTGGGGAAGGGAGGGAAAAATGAAACAAGATGAAACCAGAGAGGGAGACAAACCATAAGAGACTCTTAATCTCAGGAAACAAACTGAGGGTTGCTGGAGTGGAGGGGGGTGGGAGGGATGGGGTGGCTGGGTGATGGACATTGGGGAGGGTACGTGCTATGGTGAGCGCTGTGAATTGTGTAAGACTGATGAATCACAGACCTGTACCCCTGAAACAAATAATACATTATATGTTAATAAAAAAAAATTAGATGCTCTAAGTTTTCATTCTAGGACAGAAATTCTCAAACTTTCTGATTTCAAGACCCCTAAAGACTAAAATATCGAGCCCCAGACACCTGGGTGGCTCAGTTGGTTGGGTATCTGCCTTTGGCTCAGGTCGTCCCAGGGTCTTGGGATCGAGTCCCACATCAGGCTCCCTGCTCAACAGGGATTCTGCTTCTCCCCATGCCTGCAGCTCCCCCTGCTTGTGCTCTCTCTCTCTGACAAATAAATAAAAAAAAAATCTTTAAAATATTGAGGACCTCGAAGAGAAAATTTAAAAACATTTGTTTACTAATTTATTGAAAAATAAAAAAGTAATGTCATTACTTAACATAAATCATATATTTCAATGAAAAATAACCATATTTTATATACACACATACATAGTGAAAAGGATGGCATTGTTTAAATTGTTGTAAATCTATTTGGCTTAAGAGCAGACAGCTGGATTCTCCTCTTTCTGCATTTAATCTGTTGAAATATGTTGTTTTGGTTAACGTATATAAAGAAAATGTGGTTTTACACAGCTGGAAAAGGGAGGGGTATTTTAATAGTCTTCTCAGATAATTTAGAATATCCTTCTGTGATACCATACTAAAATTTGACAAGTGGTAGTTTCTTAAAGGTTCGTCATGATGTGAATCTGAAGCCTTATCAGTGAACTTTTCATAATCTGTTACATTAAAATGGGTTGGTTTATCTTGGACTTTAAAGATCTTTTACCCACATATGATTTTGTAACACCATGCATTGTCCATTTAGAAAATATTGTTCCAGTGAGTTATGTACATATTCCAAATGTGAACACATTTAATTACATAATAGAGAAAAATCATTTTTGTTAATATCATTACCAATCTCATCAGTAAAGACCAGAAAGCTGTTGGGTGCCTGAGTGGCTCAGTCAGTTAAGCATCTGCCTTCTGCTCAGGTCATGATCTTGGGGTCCTGGTTTCGAGTTCCCTGTCGGGCTCCCTGCTCAGTGGGGAACCTGCTTCTCCCTCTCCCTCTGGCCCTCTCCCTGCACGCCCCCCCTTGCTCTCTCTCTCTCTCCTCTCAAATAAATAAAATCTTAAAAAAAAAAAAAAAAAAAGACTGGAAATCTGTCAAGCTCATGGTGGTGGCTAAAATTTCCCCAAATTTTAAGTTTTGCTTAGAAGCTCAAATTTTATTATTGGTGAATACCATCTCCTGTTCATTTGAAGTGGCAGACTCATTTTGTTCATTTCCAAGAATATTCAAAAATAACTAACCATAGTTTGACAATCATTTTTTTTTTTTTTAGTGTAGTTGACACACACCGTTATATGAGTTTCAAGCGCACAACATAGTGATTCAACTTCTCTTTACGTTACGCTCTGCTCACAAGTATAGTTACCGTCGGCTCCCACACAACACTGGTACAGTACCACTGACTATAGTCCTTCTGCTGTACCTTTTCTTCTTGTGACTTATTCCTTCCATACCTAGAAGCGTGTAGATCTCCCTCTCCCCTCCACCCATTTTGCACCCCACCGCCTGGCAACCATCAGTTTGTTCTCTGTATTTATAGGTCTGATTATGCCTTTTCTTTGTTTGTTTGTTCCTTTGTTTTATTAGATTCCATGTATGAGTGAAATCATATGGTATTTCTCTTCCCCAGTCTGTCATTTTTGCAAGTAAGAAAGTGGCTAGTTCACGTCACAACTCAAATGCTTTTCTTTGTGACAACTATAGGACTTCAGCAGCCAGCATTTCTGCGTATTTCCCATTTTGCCATATGGAATATTAAAGACATGTACTCATGGGTCAAGATTTAATTAAATTAATAATTTTTACTGCTTCATCAAAGACATTCTTAAGTACAATTGGCTTTTTTTTTTTTTAACTACAAGGGCATGCTGGTGGGGATGACAAGGACTTCTAGCAGATTTTGATAGTTTGCTATGACTGTCTCGATTTAGGCAAGGGCCCCAGCAGTGTTACCTAAACCATTGCTTTTGTGTAATCAGGATGGGTAAACTGCGGTTTGGAGGACTTAAAGACTATCCCAGCCAACAAAAGGCAAAGCCAGGATTTGGACTCTAAGCTCAGTGCTCTTTCCGTCACACCCCACAGCCGCCCTTCACCACCCCTCTGGGGCCTGGACTGGTGTAAAGCTCTCAAAACAAAATAGTTTAACTCGAGCCCTGCGCACCATAAGCCAGAGAAAGGCCTGGATGGCCTGTTTCCCATTTCTGAACAAACAGCCTGGGATTTGGGGGCAACTCTAAGTGATTGTGGTAGATCCGGGCAAATTTTGGGACTCTGAATAAAAAAGGACTTGATATTTTTTATAATATAGGGAAATGAATACTAGTCATCTTTTGGTGCCACCATCTTCTCCATGACCCATAGAAAGTGGTGCTTATAGCTAAGACTTTTTGAGCATTTATAAGGTGCCAGACACCATCCTAAGTACCTTGTACACATTAATTTATTCATCTTGAAAACAATCCCATGAGTTAGACCCTATTATTACCCACATTTTAGAGATAAGGAAATGAGACACAGAGAGGTTAAGTATTTGCCCAAAGTCACACAGGTAGGTAGTGGAAGAGCACAGACTCAAACCCAGACCTTTGGACACAGGAGAACATACTATTAGCCAATGCACCATTCCCAATGAATCCAGACTGTGGTCTTTCATTGTCCCCCACTCCCCCTAACCGGGACTACAGAATATTCTTGCCCTTTTAATGAATCCATCCAGCATGTAACAATACCCACCGGTACCGAGAACAACTAAATCACTCCTAGTTACATATGATGGAAGTCACCATAGAGAATGAACGTTTTAAATACAGTACAGGCATCGTTCATACCGACGCTTAATCAACCTAAAAAGTGAACTGCGAGAAAAAAGAAGTTAGTTTATGAGCTTCCTGGGAATTGAGACCCGATTTCCTCCTTTTTTCCTTTTTGTATTCCCCTTAGCACTCCATGTGTTATTGTGAACTTCGTAGGCATTTAATAAAGGCTAGTTGATTAAGTAAATGGAAGGCTCAAGTGTATTTAGGGCAAATGAGCTTTGGAGACACCCCATTTATAACTTACCCATTTGACAAGACGTCACATCCACAAATCCTTCCCAACATTTATTGCTTAATTTTCAAAGTGCCCTCCCACTCTCCTCAGGGAGGGAGGTGGGGCCAAGAGTTATATTCTCATTTTGACAGGTGAGGGAAACTGAGATATAAAGAGTTTAATAGTCCTTTGCCATGGCAACCCAGCCAGTCACAATTACGCTTCAGGGCCTGGGTCTTGGTATCAAAGAGGTACATGCCAAAATCCTGGTCTCCTACAGGACCGATCCTTCTCAGAAGAGGGAGGAGGCTCCCGACATGAAATAAAATGCTTAGCTAAACATAAAGGAAGGCTGCCAAACACAGTTAGGTCATCGCATTTGACTCTGAGAGAACATTCTGTTCACGCTATCAACCTGCATTCACTTTCAGCACACTTCACCATAAATACTTCTGACTCACTATCTCGGGAAATATTTTTTATCTTAATAAACTCAATGCAAAACATAATCTAAATCGGCTTGCACATTCTTGAGTTGGAGCCACAAGCTGCATTTAATAAAAATCAGTGGAAATAGCAGGGGACTTCTGAATAACCGCAGTTCGTTATCTGACGTGGGGCTGCTGGGAAGCCTCGAACACACGGGGAGCAGGAGGTCGGTAAGTTGAAGGTATGGAGAGAGCTCAAGACCACTGGATGACCCCACTCGCTGGAGCTTAGTTCCCACTGGAGGCACTATTTATAATAATGGGCTGCAGCACGGTAATTAAGAACACGGCTCTGGAGTTGGATGCTTGGCTAAATATCGGAGTCCCACCACTCACCTGCTGGTACTTGACATCTCCAAGCCTCAGTTTCCTCAACTGTACAATGGGGCCAATAATTGTACTTACCCACTAATGTTGTCGTGGGGGTCACATGAGATAATCAATTTCTGGAACATCAAAAGCACTCACTACAGGGAGCTATAATTAGTGAGAGCCAGAGATTCTCAACCCTCATGAACATCACTATCACTTGCAGAATTAACAAACAAACAAAACCAACACTGATACCTAGGTCTTACCCCTAGAGATTCTAATGTAATTGATCCTGGGTGGAGTCTGATATAAGCTTTTTTTTTAGGCGCTCCCCCAAAAGATTCTCTGGGGCGGTCAACAGGAAGACACGTGGCTACAGTAATTTTAAACCCCCACTTTCTGGCCACTGAGTCTTGCCTGGCTTCCTGCTAAGCCCAGTTTCTACTGCTCAAAAATCTCCAGGATTCTCCACTACAATCCCTATCGTTCAGAAGAAACCAAGACAGAGACATTAAGGTACAGAGACACCTCCATGAAGATAAATATTCCCTGGCCAAGCAAAGCTGCTACAGAGCAGGAGATGTGATGGTTAAAAGTCCAAAGAAAGAAAGAGCTGTGCTGGGCTGGCTCTGGGCCTACCACTCACATTCTCTTGAGAGCTCATGTACTAAGGCATCAAGCTGAGCTTGGGTTAAGGACTTGTGAGTAACAAGAGGGGTTGAAAGAGTGTCCCTAGGACCAAAGACAACAAACAGCCAAATATGTGGCTCCTTTTTGGGGAGCAAACACATATACATCAGAAATGGTTCTGTAAATGTGCACTTAGAGCAAAAACCCCTGTAAATCTGGACTAATGGGGAAAAGTAGCTGCCCTTACAGGTTTTTCTTTAGGAAGCACAGTAAATACACAGCAACTCAAAGGAGTTTAAGAAAACTTTGCTACCTAGAGGCTTGATTTAATGAATAGGTCATTTTTTACAAGTAGACCAATTGTATGTAAATGGCCTCTTAAAAGCTCAGGGAAACCACTTTGTCCTCCTAAGTAGCTAAGATCTACTCAGAACGAGAATTGCTGGCCTCCAGCATTTAGGTCGCTTTCTGCCCCAGCTATAATTAATAAAAGGTGGAAGTAAAAAGGAACACACGTGTTGAGCACTGATTCTATCAGACACTTTCTGCCTGCTATTGCATTTTATCTTTTCCAGAATGCTGTGGTGTATATGGGTTTTTATTACCCAATTTTAAGGAAGATACCAAGGCTAACAGAGGTTTCTACATAGCAAGGCCCAGCATGGCCGGGACTGAATCCAGTTCTATCTGACACCTTCCCCGTCCCCACTCCCAGTTTGTCCCCTCTCAAGCTGCTCTTTTATACCCCACTGTCATTAAGAACTTCTTCCACTATCAATTCACCTGAATCCATCCAAATGACATCTCCTTTTCACACCAAAGAGGCCATGATCTCTATGTACCCTTATTTTTTCTCCAGGAGCCGGGTGTGTAATGGGATCATTGGCAACTGCCAACAAGGTTACTCTAGTGACTTTTTTTTCTAGTTTTAAACTTTTTTGGACTTCTATGACTTATTAAAGTATCCAATTTATTTTACTACAATTTTCAACCATTTTTATTATGTGGGGGTTATTATTATTTATAATTTGGGGGTTATCATTTTATTCATATTTGTCATGTGTATGTGTTGTTTAAGTTTAGAAATAATAAGAATACTTTAAAACGATGAACAGAAAAGAAGACATCCAAATGGCCAACAGACACATGAAAAAGTGCTCAACATCACTCGGCATCAGGGAAATCCAAATCAAAACCACAATGAGATACCACCTCACACCAGTCAGAATGGCTAAAATTAACAAGTCAGGCAACAACAGATGTTGGCGGGGATGCGGAGAAAGGGGAACCCTCCTACACTGTTGGTGGGAATGCAAGCTGGTGCAGTCACTCTGGAAAACAGTATGGAGGTTCCTCAAAAAGTTGAAAATAGAGCTACTCTACGACCCAGCAATTGCACTACTGGGTATTTACCCCAAAGATACAAATGTAGTGATCCGAAGGGGCACATGCACCCCAATGTTTATAGCAGCAATGTCCACAATAGCCAAACTATGGAAAGAGCCTAGATGTCCATCAACAGATGAATGGATAAAGAAGATGTTGGGTATATATATACAATGGAATATTATGCAGCCATCAAAAAATGAAATCTTGCCATTTGCAATGACGTGGATGGAACTGGAGGGTATTATGCTAAGCGAAGTAAATCAATCAGAGAAAAACAATTATATGATCTCACTGATATGAGGAATTTGAGAAACAAGACAGAGGATCATAGGGGAAGGGAGGGAAAAATGAAACATGATGAAACCAGAGAGGGAGACAAACCATAAGAGACTCTTAATCTCAGGAAACAAACTGAGGTTTGCCGGAGTGGAGGGGGGTGGGAGGGATGGGGTGGCTGGGTGATAGACACTGGGGAGGGTATGTGCTATGGTGAGCACTGTGAATTGTGTTAAGACTGATGAATCACAGACCTGTACCCCTGAAACAAATAATACATTATATGTTAATAAAAAAAAATAAAATGATGAGCAGAAGCACACTTAACCACTAGAACAATAACTTGACTTGGAAACAATCAATCCCATTCAGCTGAAATTCACAGGGACACAAGGTTCTGGTTTGAGGACTGGTCCCTGCATCTTTGAGAAGTATTCCCAATCTTGTTTCTGATTCTCCTGGTCTTCATCGATCCTAACTATGAAGTAGTGATTATTTCAACTACACTCCCAACTTCAGCTGAATGCTAGCATGATAAGTAAATTCATGGGCCTAAGAATTCTTCGGATATAAGGTACATCTACATTCCCAGCCATCTCTAGCAGCTTTTCCCAGCCCTGCAAAACCAAACCAAAGAATACCAGCAAAACCATCAGCTATTACCTTGCTTCACTAGGACTTAGAAGAATTCTAACTTGAAAACAACAAAAGAGGTAAAGCTTTTGACGCTCAGGCTTAGGCCTTGCATGCCATACTGCAACCTAAGAACTGCATTCTTGCCTCTTTCTGGGTGGGTGATAAGCCTTTGTAAAATGCTGACAGACCTTAACTGTAGCAGGACAGGATGAGTGGGCTTGCATAATGAACTTTTAAATTACCAGAGATAGTATCTAGAAGGCCAAGCCTGAGATAAGTCTCTGGTTTGGGCTGTGGGCCAACGCAAACAGAGCACATCATAAGTCATCTCTGCGATTTCAATACCGTGAATAGGAGAGATGCCTCAGCATCGGCACGATGTGTGCTCCTCGCTACAGAAGTCTATAGAAGTTTCTGCGTCATGCAAAGTCCACAGTTTGCCTTCAGCCCTTTGGGGAGCCCTTTCTGAGGAAGAACTAAGCCACATTTAGGGCCTTCAAAGACGAAGTCATTGTGTATTTTTACTACCCTGGCCTGACTCTGCAAGGTAGCGGCTTGTCCAGTCATAATAAACTGTCGAGCATTTGATGGCTCTAAGGGATGCCCAGGTGGCTTTCCAAATAAAAGTTTGCCATTTTGGCCAAGGAATTTCTGTCCCTATATCAGTTATCCCAGCTCAGTTTGCTAGTCACATCTTGATTGAACAGATCCCAAATCCCTTTGTGTGCCAGTCAGCGTTCCAACGCAACTCCACTAAGGCCAACATTCCAGTTCCAGGTTTTCCCAGAATATAAACGTCAGGGGACATGAAAGGGCACAAAAACCATTCTTTCTCCTCTTCTCCTTTCCTCATGCAAGGTTTGTATTTCAAATTTTGAAAGAATCTGCTGACTTGGCCACATCTCAGATCTGCTGCGGGCAGGGCAGTGCGCTGGAGAGGACCCTGTCACCTGAATTTTCTATTATGAATGGGGTGATTTTGCTCTCAAATTTTGAACCAAATTCCTCAAAAATTGGACAGTCTCTGCTCGACTGCCTTTTCAACAAAACAGAAAAGTTACTAAGTAATCTGGAGATGGAAACAGAAGTGGGTGCTATTTTCTCAGTAACAAGAGGCAAGAGTCAATGAAGCAGACGAGGTAGGGAACACTGGGGGTGTACGCATGTCCTTTTCCCTGGGTACAGCACCTTAAACCCTGCATGGGTTTGCTATGAATAGAGGTGGAAAATGTTGGACAAAGAAATGAACAAATGGATTGTCGTGTACAAAGATCTCTTATCCTGGCGATGGAATCAGACATGTAAAGAAACAGTCATACTAGAGCCCAATCGGAGTATGTTCAGGGTGATAGAGGACCCTAGAAAAGGGGAGCTGAACCTGCTTCCTGGGACAGAGATGACACATAGCAATCGGCAGGATGTTTAAAGAGGAGGAGATAGGACCGCTCTCCATCAGGAGCTGCTTAAGATCTCAAAGGGAGGAGGAGATATCCCAGGGTCTAATTTGAAAGTACAAGTCAGAGTGAGAGTAAAGTTAAGTGTGTGGTCAAGACACTGAGACCAACGTGGGCAGGCCAAGGCTGCCATGGCTGTCCCCTGTCCTTTTATGAGGCCTAGTGGGCCAGACCCAGAGCAGAGTGGAGGGGCAGAGGAACCCCAGACTTCCTGTCCTCTTGCTGGAATCCACAGGCATTTGGGGGAGAGGAAGAAATGAGGAAACGGAAGAAAAATAAGCAAATACTTTAAATTAAATACCTGTGTAGGCACTGGGGAGGTACCTGTCCCATTTCTCTTCACAAAATATTAATGGAAAAGAAGCCAATAAAAATAATCAGAAAAAGGGAAGATGCAAGGGGGGAAATGCTATTTTCTACTTAGGAAGGGATGAGCATGTCCAGCTATAGAAATCAGGGAAGGCTTGACAGTAACGGGGGCCATTCTTGAGCTGGGCCTTGATGGAGAGCAGAGGTTGAGAGCTGGGTTCTCAGATCAGAGAGAGCGAGCCTGGGAGAGCCAGGGGGAGTGAGGGCAGAGAGCAGGAGCTAGGCAGCTGTTGGGGAGAGTGGGGACGCACAAGGTGCCACCCTTGAGGACTGTCCCGACAGGACCCATGCCTCTGCTGACACAGGGTGTCCTCCCCAGCTTCCTCCTGCAGGAGTGCCCTGCACATGGCAAGGCGCATAACATCTTAGGCCTCTGCCCAATAAATGCCCACTGCATCCCCTAATCACTGTGACAGTGAACAACAGCAACACACATAGCCAGCCGCCTTGAGGAGCCCTGAAGCATCTTTTCATCATGGTCTTAATAACCATCATGTTAACATATACCATTAACATTTGTTTAGAAGACATCATTTCAGGAGAGTGTGCTCTTGGGAAGCTCCCAGCCCCTCCCCTTGTACCTCCCCCACTTGGCTTATGGTGGGGGGCGGGGTCTGCTTTCCAGGAAGTTGAAGCAGAGGAGATGGCATTCCGGTGGGTATAGGAATGGCTTGAGGAAAAGCTCAAAGTCATGGGTGTCTAGACTAGGTGGGAGCAACACAGAATAAATCACCCCCATTTGCCTTCTGGGAAGGTTATGGATGAACAAGTAGTAGACAAGAAGGCCAGAAAGAAAGCCTGGGCCAAGAATGAGGAAAGACCTCAGACAGTAATGAAGGATTTTGTACCTCACCTGGCCAGCAATGGGCAGTTTTTACACAATACTAAGCCAAGACACCTGTGCCTGGACCTGGGCTTAGGGAAGTGTGAGCCGACCCAGCAGGTCAGGGAGGGGAGAGCTGGTGAAGAGTGTGATGGAGAGGAGGGGCCGGAGGGGTTCTGATTTCGTATCCCTATTTCTTCCTCCCCAAGTAGGTGTGACCTCAGAAATCCAAGGAAAAGCAGCCACAGATCTCTGTTCATGGATTTCCATCAGAAATCACAATGAAAGGATTTCCCCAATTGGGGAAAATTTAGTTCTCCCTCCTATTTCTTTACTCTTAAATAGAATGCTACAGTGTATACCTTTATGCTTAAATATTTTTTCCCCTTTTGTATTATTTCCTTAAGCTACATTTTTAGATATGTCTCTCTTTCTTGGCAGGGCCCAAATGTGAGTCTAATGTCTTATTCCTCCAGAGGGCCCACCACAAAACCCAGCACATGAGAATTTTATGATAAAATGAGACCCTGGCCCTACCTGCTTGCCCATAGTAACTCCCCGGCCACAGGTACATGGCTATCAGACCCTGTGATTGATTGTGGCTAGGAGTGGCAAAGTCGTTGGAAAAGATGTAGCTGTCAGTGGGGCCAGAAGCTAGCAGTTGCCTGAAAACCGTGGCTCCCAACTCAAATGTAAGCTCTGTGGGGCCAGAGATAAAGTATTCATTTCCTTCCATATTCCCCTTATGTGAAGAAGAAGTACAGAGATGCAGAAACATGTCTGTAAATTCTCGAACACTCCTCTCATCAAACGATGGAGTCTCTGCTCCCTTTCCTTACGCTTGGCAGGGCCTCTGTGACTCTTTTGAGGAACAGAATGTTGCAGAAGTGACATATGTGAAGTGAGTTCTGAGGCCAGGCTAGGCAACGCTATGTAGCTTCTGGTAGCTTCTGGTAGTTTCTCTTGGGGCAGTCTCTCTGAGAGCCTCCAGGCACCATGTAATGAGTCCAGTTATACCGAGGTCACCATGTAGGAAGAGAGAGAGAGAGAGAGAGAGATTCCCATAGAGCTCCAGCTGTTCCAGCCCTGTTTGCGTACTTTCAGCCCAGATGTCTAGCAGACATGTGAATGAGAAAGCCTTCAAGATAACCTCAGCTCCAGTCACCATCTGACTGCAACCATGTGATAGAGCCTGAACAAGAACCATCTGGCTGAGCCCAGTCAATTCCCAGAACCATGAGCAATAGTAATAAATGACTGTTGCTTGAAGCCATGAAGTATGGAGTGGCTTGTTATCTAGCGATAGATAACTGATACACAGTCCCCATCAGAGACTCTAAGGAATGAAATAAGTTCTCCAGAATAGCAGATATTTATTGAAGACGTACCTTGTGACAGGTTCTATACTAGGAAGTGAAGGTACTGATTCACACACAGTCCCTGCTTTCAAAGGGCTGCCAAAGGAAATAGGATATGAACACAGATCATCATCGATATTAGGAAAGACTACCACAAGAGAGGCACGCTGAACACAGAAAGCATGTATTCCAGGACCTTCCATGTATTAGGAGCTTACTCACTATATATTTATTGGTTGGCTGGCTGGCTGACTGGATGGATGGATGGATGGACAGACAGGTGGATGGATGGCACCAGGGAGCCAACCTGGAAAGAACACTGGCTGCCCTGAGAACCAAAAGGCCAGGGATCAAGTCCTGGCTGTGTGTGAACCTGGGTAAATCACTTCTCATCTACAGTCTTCAATTTCCTCATCTGTCTGATGAGAGGATAGGATTAAGATATCCCTGAGGTTTGTTCCCAGCTCAAACCTTCTAGGGCACAAAAGAGTAAGTATGAACATTCATCTACTTGTTTACTTGGTCATCTCTGTAATCAAACAAGTACATACTGGAGAGAGGGTCAACCTGTCTTTGTTAAGACTGATTGAATATAACAGGAGCTAACTCAAGCTGCTGTAACAGGGTGAGGAGGAGCAGATGAGGAGGATGAGCAATTTAACCTAGGATGCAAGGGGTTTCTTGTAGAAAGGGGTCCAGCCAGGCCTCAGGAGGAACAGGAACTAAACTGGAAAGCTTCTGGGACCCAGGTCAGGACTCTCCCTCTGCCTTTGCTTCTTTCTATGAATGTGTTTAAATCTCCTCTCTTTGCAAATCAGTGTTCTTGGCTTTTCTACACACACAGCAGAGAACGATCGTTTCATGTTACCTACCTCAAGTTAATCTCATGGCATTACCAGCAACTTCAAACATTGGCTGTCTCTGAGTCCCAATTCCAAGTTCCCAGGAAAGTGACTCTGACTGGCCCAACCTGGGTCAAGTGTCCTTCCCCTGATCAGTTCCCCAAAGAGGGCCAGAGTTATACAACATAAACACAGCTGCTGAAGGTCCATCACCAGGGGTCATGGGAGCAGTTACCAGAAAACAGGGAGTTCTTGTAAAGTGGGCAGCCTCCCTCAAAGGTGTTTGCTATAAAGTCCAAGAAAATGAAATGACCATTGTATGGATTAGTGATAAGAATGAAAATTTTCTAACTTAAGCTCCATCTTCATGTGCACTTAAATCCTTTCCAAAGCCACTCCAGAAACTCTGACAAATTTCAGGAAAAAGAGTTAATTTTCACACTCAACCAGGTCCTGCATCATTATCATAGCTTTCTAGCATCTTTAGGATGGTCCTGTGGACATTATGACAGTGCTGATGGAGAAATCTAACTCTAGGTTACCAGGGCATGCTAGAGAGCGCCCTTTCTTGCTACTATATTAAAAGATAGAATTTTAAAAACATAAACAAATGTCTCCACTGAACTCCCACACTAATTACGGAAAGCCATTGAGGATTTGGGTATCACTTTAGAAGCCACTCTATTTGTGGATGGCCCAGCAAGAGAAGCAAGTCAAGCCATTAGGGAGATTTTACTGAAAGGTAAGTGCCTCGAGATTAGTGCTATTGAACAAAGAAAAAGTAGTTAGTTTTGACATTTTGATAATCACTTTAGGGTCTGGTTCTTATTAGCCCTATTTTTGCCTTTTAAAATATATTCTTTTTCTTTCTTCTTTTTCTTCTTCTTTTTTTTTTTTTTTTACTGAAAATGTCAGGAAATTTGGAACAGAAACTTACAGTAAAACATGTCCGCTGACCCTCTGATCTATCAATCTTTCAAATAAACAAAAATACCTAGAGGACCCTGGAAAAAGGCATTTCTTAGTAGTTACCTGATATTAGTTATTGTATTGGTCATTACCATATGCAATCAATCTTTGGGAAGTGGAGAAGAATAGAATGAAGTGAACAGGAAAATGCAGAGAATGTGTGTGTGTGTGTGTGTGTGTGTGTGTGTGTGTGTGTAGGAGAGAGAAACAGACAAAGAATTCAATAACTCATTTTAGTTATAAATGCTTTAAAATCTTACAGATGCCAAAGGATACTCTCTTGCATACTTTTTCTCCAATCATTCCATTTTGCAAGCTACATTATTCACAAATGAGACATTGAAGAAACACCAATTCTGAAATAAAAATGTGCACACTACCAGTGGAAAAGCAAACAAAAGCAGCTAATGTACTGTGGCTAAAAAAATTTTCAAACAAAGTGGCAGTAATTTACTGCCCTTGCTCTTAGCTGGACCCCACCAACATAATCAGAACCCCCAGGACTGATGGGAAAGTGTGATTTACAGTAAGTCTCAGGATAATAAAATAAAATGAAAAAGCAAATTGCGCATGAACATGAAAGCTGTATTTCTTCCGCTTTCAACAACTGAATCAAATTTCCAGCCAGAATTTCAGGGTGATATTTAGAAGTCCCTCAAGAAGCAAACTATGAGCCGACCAGCATCCATACTTGGACATTGCCCCAGCCGCCTGAATGACATAATTAATATTTAGAGATGGCGGTGATTAGAAAGGCCCACACTGCCCCATCTGTTTAAGTGGGAAAGAGGTGGGCAGACCTGGGTTTGAGTCCCGGCTCTCTCACTGGCTATCAAGTGTCCTCTGCCAAGTTATTTAACATCTCTAAGCTCCAGCGATACCTGCTACCTCAGATTGGTATGTGGATTACATGAGGTAAAGGATACAAAGCACTTTAGAGGGTGTTTAGCACATGCCAGTCTTGATAAATTTTGTTTTGAATTATAAATAATACACTTTGTTAAGTGAGTTAGTATAGTTAAGGCACTTAGAACAGCACATGGCACAGAGTAAAGTCCTATAGAAGTGTTTGTCAATATTATGACTGGATGGTAAAACCTCAGTCAAGCAGAATGTTTAGACCATGAGTTTTCTAAAGTTTACTTGATTTTCATTTTATAAATCTCCTCCAAACTACTTCAGTGTTCAAAGTCTTTGAAAATCTTTCTAAAATGTATGAGTCCACTTTCTAGGATAACTAAGTATAATATGTTAAATATCAATTCAAAACTTCCTACACTGGATCATGCATGGTTCTAGGAACACAAATCAGAAGCCCTGGGTCTAAGTACCAACTCTTTGATCTGTCAGCTGTGGAACTCTAGGCCTCAGTTTACTCATTTATAAAATAAGGCAGGATTCCTGTCCTTTTTCATGATAGTGTTGATGAATACCAAACGCAATCATGGGTGTGACATTACTTTGAAAACAAACAATGCAAGGCAAGTAAAAGACAGTATATATGTGTTATTAGCGCTCTTTAGGACATAATAACAGACTGTTTTTGAGGATGCATACACACAAGGGTATGGAGATTCAAGATCACATCAAGAATACTGCTGTGTGTGTGTGTGTGTGTGTGTGTGTGTGGTAAAATATACACAATACAAAATTTACCATTTTAACTATTTTTAAGTGTACAGTTCAATGGCATTAAGTACACTCACATAATGTGCAATTGTCACCACTATCCACCCACAGAACTTTTTTCATATTCCCAAACTAAGACTCAGTACCCATTAAACAACAACTCCCCATCCTCTCTTCTCCACAGCCCATGGCAACCACCATTCTCCTTTCTGTCTCTACCGATTTGACTTCAAGGTACAGAAGTGGAATCATAATAGGATATTGCTTTTTCAAATAAATCCCTTATTTATTGTCTTATCATCCTTTCCCATCTTTGCCTTTGAAAGGTGAGTGTAGCAAATAATGGTAGTTAGTTGAGAATTTCACTTTGTGAGTTCCAGATCCTTGAGGTCTATGATAGGACTGCGATTAAGGAACAAAAAGCACACCGCCCTGGTAGCATCCTCAAGCCCTGATGGGGCAGATTACGCAGTCTGGTCTCCACTGCAATTCTGGAAGACTTCTTAGAAGCTGTGATATTTTAAGGCTTTGCAATGGCAACAGGGGAATGGGGTCTGGTCTCACCTCTACCACAAAAGTACTGTTTGATATTAAGTGACTCATTCTCCTCTCTGAGTCATGTCTGTTAAACTGACGGGATGTCTGGAGGCTGGCGGGATTAAATGATCCCAAAGTAGTGTCAACTTCATATTCAAATGTTTTGATGGCATTTCTACCTTGTAAGATACTCAAAGGTATCATTCCCTCCCTCCCTCCACCGCCATCCAGGAACAATGTATTTTGTATAATAAAAATGGAAGAAGAGGAGGATACCTGTGATATTTTTCCTACGAAAACAAAGCAGGTGCAAAGAAAAACTCTAAAAAACAACAACAACAACAAAATTGAGCTGGTTTTGGCTGTTCATGGAAGCTCATTCCATGTTGTCACCTCTCCTCTGACCAGGGGTTGGGGGTGGTGGTGATGGTGGTGGGAACAGAGTAGAGAAGAGTTTCATAGCACATGCCGAGATGTTATTTAAAACACATGTGCACACAGGAACAAAGGCTCTGCTCAAATTCAAGGCTGTGACTTCACAATAGGAAGGAGAAATCCCGAGTTAAATAAACCATCTGAATGGAGAAGAGAAAGATAATGATCATTTTTAAAGAGTCTCTAAAGTTACACCAACATGTACACCACCTCCAGGATTCTAAGGCCCAATTCTGTTGAATACAAATAGCAGTACAGCCAACTATGAGATGTCATAGACCAAATGAGTTATGTATTTGGAGTGAGCAGCTATCGTTATCATTCATAAACTCTCCAACTTGGATGCATTTGTATGAGCAGACGCTTCTGGTCTGATAAGAGCCTGGCTCTGGGAAGAAGAACAAGATGACCCAGATTCTTACAGAGGAGACACTTTCACACATGAATCACCCAAGAAAAATGGCAGCTGCTTCAGAACATTGGCTGCTTGCCCCAGAAGCTGATCCTGGGAGGGCTTAGTCTACAGGGAACCACCTTCAGTATGGAATGCAATCAGGATAGCAAGGCTAAGTGCCTCATCCATCTGACTTCCAGAGTCAGGTGACAACTTGTGCATATTATTTTTTCCTCAGATAGAGTAGCTCTTATTTGAAAACATAGCCCCTCTTGGCTAGGATCAAGTCAATTTTATTAGCAATAAGTATTTCCAAAGCTGTGTTCTCCAAACAGCTTCATAAATATAAACTAATGGGACCAATAACATATTTCATACTGTAATGATAATTTGGAATAATCTTAGTAAGAGTTTTATAATATATCTTTCCAAAAAAAGACAGAAGATAGGTTTTATAGGTCTATTCCCATTAAACCAATGTAAGGGACTGAGAATTTCTCAGTCACAGGATTTGAGAGATGGGAGAAAACAGAAATATTAACTATACCAACACCCCCAGAGTATTCCTGATCTAGGATTCCTGGAAAATGGTCATGCAGCCTGCTTCAATATCTTTAGGGAGAGGAAGGGTGCTTCTTCATGAAGGAATGGGCAGAGGAGATCAATGAGCTGCATGAATTCACACTGGTCTTTAGACTTTTGGAACTTTGATTTTCTCATCTGTAACAGATGGAACTATTTTATAAGACTAGGTGGGAGTAGAAATAATGTGTATAGAGCAACAATTTAGCTCCTGGTTATCAGTAAGTGTTATTCACCCGCCCTTTTAATTAAAAAGGTCTTCCCTACATTGGAATGAAGTCTGCTCCTTTGAAACTTAATTGGCAGGCTCAATTCAAACTTCTCAGGGAACACGGAACTATTTTTTCTCTCTTCTGTAAGGCATCACTTTCAACAGAGCTTCCTGTAGTCTTCTCTTCTACAGCCTAAACCCACCCAATTGCCTCCACCATTCCTTAGAACTAATGAATCACTCAAGTCATACCTTTACGGAGTACCAATAGAACTAGGTCCAGATTAGTTGGAAGCACTTTAGGCAGGGTGTCTGCCTTCAAGGAGCCTACAATGCAGTCTGGGTACAATAGGGGCTAAATCAAAATACAAAGTAGTATTATTATGGAAAAGAAGGGGCAACTAAATATGATTGGAAACCAGAGAAGGCTTCATGGGAAGTGACATTTAAGTTGGGTATTCAAGAACTGGTAGGATTTTGAAAGGCAGGAAGCTTAGGCTGGGGGAACAGCTTAAACAAAAGTGTGGAGAAGTGAAAAGGTACGAAATGTTTTAAGCAGGGTGTTATGGACTGAATTGCGTCTCCCTAAAATTTAGTGGTGAAGCCCTAACTCCCAATGTGGTTGGATTTGGAGATAGGGCTTTCAGAACATAATTAAGGTTAAAGGAGGTCATAAGGGTGAGGGCTTCATCTGATAGGATTGGTGGCCTTATAAGAAAAGGAAGATCTCTCTCTCCTTTTCCCTCTCTCCACCCTCCCGCTTCACCATGTGATGACACAGTGAGAAGGCAGCCACCTGCAAGCCAGGAAGAGAATCCTCACCAGCAACAGTTCCCTGCCAGGCCTTGATCTTGAACTTTCCAGCCTCCAGAACTGTGAGGAAATAAATTTGTTGTTTCATTCATGCAGTCTGTGGTATTTGTTACAGCAATCTTAGCAGACTAACACAAAGGGCAACTACTGAGGAGTATCAATGGGTAAAGACCGGAGAGGAGAATAAGTGGGTATATTGACCAACTGGCCAGAATGAAGAAATGTAAATGGCCAGGCTTTGGAGACAGAGAGACCAATGTTCAAAAATCACAATTTTGCTGCTTCATTAGTCGTGTCATGTTAGGCTAGTTACTCAAACTCTCTGAGCTCAAACCTCTTCTTTGTTAATGGTAGGAAGAGATAATCTACATTAGGCACCATTCATGGTTCCTGGTATATGGAAGGTACTCTATAAATGTTCACAATTATTTTCTTTAAGATTTTATTTATTTTTTGACAGAGAGAGAGACAGTGAGAGAGGGAACACAAGCAGGGGGAGTGGGAGAGGGAGAAGCAGGCTTCCTGCCGAGCAGGGAGCCCGATGCGGGGCTCGATCCCAGGACCCTGGGATCATGACCTGAGCCGAAGGCAGACGCTTAACAACTGAGCCACCCAGGTGCCCCAAATGTTCGCAATTATTATTATATTATTGTAATTATTGCTGATCACAAAACTGGTACTGAGGTAAGACATAAGAGTGATATACGACAGTCAAGGATCAATTTATTTCTTAGAAGTGTCCACTAGCTGAAAGATGGTGCATTTTCTATATTCTTAACATTCCTGGATGGCAATTGCTTATCTTAGAATGCCAGTAATAGAAATCTAATTCTGAACAAAGAAATATTGTTTGCAGAAGAACAGCAGGAACTCCGAAAAGGAGCATGCAATTTTGACATTCTTGTGGTCTAAGGAGAGGGAATTTGAGGCGTGGCCAGATGGGCCCTTGATCTGCTTCCTGCTTTGCAAATTCCTATGCATCTGTAATACCCAGCTCTAAAGTCACCACCTCCATAAAGCCTTATCCACAACTCCCCCACTCCTTCTATTTGTGCACCTACTTCTCTTAGTCTGTTTTCCCACTAGGCTGTGAACGTCTTGAAGACAGACTTATATTATTTGTTTCTGTACCCAGCACCTAGGACAGTGCCTAGTACAGAGCTCAACAAATGTTTGTCAAATGACAAAACAGGGACAAAATACAAATACTAAATTGAAAAAGTTCACAGAAACAGAAAGATGCTAAAATAGGTCTGTGGACTCTCAAAAACATTATCTGAACTATATACATTTGTATGAAAGGCAGTTCTCCACACTGGCAACAAGACAAGATATCACCAGGATAGGAGTTTATCTACATGCTTTCCAGCCAACAGTCACACCAATGTCTTAGATGAGGACCAAATTAATATGGACACAATGTCGGGAGATCCTGAGTAGGCTAAATGACAGCATCATATTATTTACATGATAAATCAAACATGTTGAAATATAATAGGAATAATGTATAGTGAGTAGTGGGACATAAGGTATTAATTATACAAATATGAAAAAAAGAGAGATACAGGTAAAAGGCTAAAATTGTGAGAAACTCACAGGAGATTTAGTTAACAAAAGTTCATCATATGTCAACAATAAGATGTTGGCTACCCAGAAGCTGAGAATTTTGGTTGGAGGAAAAAAAGTGCAAAACAAAGGCAGAGCTAGAGCTGGTCCTACTGCATCCTGTATGATCCAGGTCCCCCTGGAGTGCAGTGTGCTCACTCTAGGAGGCCACCTTTTATGGGGGAAGAACATGGAAAACAAGTTAGGAGGAGAAATAATGAAATGAATGGCAACTGTTCAGTCAGAGCAAGAGATTACATGTGCAATAATATCATAACACTAACACACTACCACAGTTATACACGGTCTCCCCTAATCCTCAAAGTAAACTCCCAAGGTCTAGGTGTCCACACACCAGTCCTCCACCTAAGAACAGAAAAGACACCCCAGGGTCATTTGTCATTTTATTCTAAAGTTCAAAGCAACACTGGAACAAATGAGAACACATCTGTGTAACAACAAGTTTCATAACAGATTGTTGGGAATAGTATATTATGACGCTGATTTTGACTCTTGCTTCCTTTCAATATACTTACAAATGTATCTAGATGTATTTTGACTTTCTTTGTTAATCACAAATAAGACACTGCTTCAAATACTGCATACACACCTTAGAAGCTTTGAACTAAAAAACAAAAACCAGAAAACCTCAAGTCACAGTCAAGTCTGAAATGACCACACACAGCTGCTAAGTAAGGCAAAGCTCATGTTCTTTTAATCTGGCATTTAACTCCATCTATCTCAAAGTTAGAATGCATAATAATAGGAATTTTTTAATCCCCATCTTATACATGATAAAACCAGGGCTCACAAGATGTCCATCGACAGATGAATGGATAAAGAAGATGTGGTATATATATATGCAATGGAATATTATGCAGCCATCAAAAGGAATGAGATCTTGCCATTTGCAACGACATGGATGGAACTGGAGGGAGTTATGCTGAGCGAAATAAGTCAAACAGAGAAAGACATGTATCATATGACCTCACTGATATGAGGAATTCTTAACCTCAGGAAACAAACTGAGGATTGCTGGGGGGGCGGTGGGAGGGATGGGGTGGCTGGGTGAGAGACACTGGGGAGGGTATGTGCTATGGTGAGCGCTGTGAATTGTGCAAGACTGTTGAATCACAGATCTGTACCTCTGAAACAAATAATGCAATATATGTTAAGAAAAAGAAAAAAAAGAAGAAGATAGCAGGAGGGGAAGAATGAAAGGGGGGAAATCGGAGGGGAAGACGAACCATGAGAGACGATGGACTCTGAAAAATAAACTGAGGGTTCTAGAGGGGAGGGCGGTGGGAGGATGGGTTAGCCTGGTGATGGGTATTAAAGAGGGCACATTCTGCATGGAGCACTGGGTGTTATGCACAAACAATGAATCATGGAACACTACATCAAAAACTAATGATGTAATGTATGGTGATTAACATAACAATAAAAAATTAAAAAAAAAAAAAACAACCAGGGCTCAAATAGGTTAAGTAATTTACTCAAGGGCATCATAGCTCCTGAGTGCTAGAATAGAAACCCAGGCCAATATGACTGCAAAGTCCAAAGAACAGCCTTTATCCACTTTCTGAGCAGTAGACACAGCAGAGAGAGGGAGAATGAAGACCAATTGGCTCAGCATGAGAAAGACCATCTGAACATCAGGACTTCGCCCAGAGAGAAGAACAGGTTAGCCTTGTGTGATGTTGTTAAAGAAAGCATTAATGTAGAAGCTTTCTCATTAGAAAGAAAGCACTAATGTAGAAGGTTAATGCAGAAGGACTTATGAGACTTTTGGAAGAAGAGAGTCACGTATCAGCTGGAAGGTTGGATTATATAACCTCCAAGGGTCATTCAACTTGGAGGTAACTCTGAGTCTAGGTTGTGGAGAAAGAGTTGACTCT
Source organism: Phoca vitulina (assembly GCF_004348235.1). Lineage (NCBI taxonomy): Eukaryota > Metazoa > Chordata > Mammalia > Carnivora > Phocidae > Phoca > Phoca vitulina. Next base: position 49,774,080 of record NW_022589705.1, read on the forward strand.
GGCACTAGATTAATTTCCTGCCCTCTCTATGGCTTGAAATATTGCTCAGCTTGACCCAGACTTTGGAAAGGAAGTGTTTACTTATAACATCTTCAAGGAGCTAAAAGTGCTTCCACCATCTTGGGGAAGGGAAGCCTTTTCTAAGCATGAAAACAAAGTGAAAAATCATAAAAGAAAAGATTGATTTATTTGATTTCATAAAAATAAAAGTTTGCTATGTTATAAAAACACACGTCATAAGCAAAATTAAAAGTTAAACTGATTTTTTTTTTAAAGATTTTATTTATTTGTTTGACAGAGAGAGACACAGCAAGAGAGGGAACACAAGCAGAGGGAGAGGGAGAAGCAGGCTTCCCGCGGAGCAGGGAGCCTGATGCGGGGCTCGATCCCAGGACCCCGGGATCATGACCTGAGCCGAAGGCAGAAGCTTAATGACTGAGCCACCCAGGTGCCCCAGTTAAACTGATTTTTTAAAACGCAGTAAGAAAATCAGCAAGAAAAGATAAATACACCAATAGAGGATGGAATAGAGGAAGAAAAGAATGAATATTCATTAGAGAAAAAATAATGGCTGTTACAGGCCAATAAAATTCAATCTTAGTTATCAAAGACATAGAAGTTGAAACAACAACAGCATGCCATTGTTGCTTTTAAAATGGACAATGACTGGGGCGCCTGGGTGGCTCAGTGGATTAGGCTGAGTGGGTTAAGTGACTTTGGCTCAGGTCATAATCCTAGAGTCTGTCCCCCCCCCACGTGTGTCTCCCCCCACAAATAAATAAATAAAATCTTTAATAAATAAACAAAACAGACAATGCCTAAGAAAATGACAATACCTATTGTTGGTGAAGGGAAACAGAATGGTGCATTCTCTGGCCCTATTGCTAGGGACTGTAAATACACAGAGAGGTCTATGATAAGATCATGAGGTCAGGTACTGTCTGCCTGGGCCCTTTAAAGCAATTTTCATCACAGTGTTATTTATAACAACAAAAAACTGGAATAATTCTGACTTTTTCAACCATAGAGGATAGGTTAAAAAAAATTAAGAAACGCCCCTACAATGGAACATGTTTAATAAGGCCAATAAAAATGATGTCATTAAAAATATTTAATGACACAGAAAGAGGTTTGTGGTGTTGTGAAAAGACAAATGCTGTTTAACAATAGAGAACGCCCCGATATGGCTCCATTTTGGTAAATATAAATACAAAAACATGTGCATAAGAAAACACTAAAAGAATACATGTTTGCAGGGACTATATAATTTTGGTTTCATTGCTTTTTCTAGGTTTTCTACGGCAAATACTTTGAGCTTCTAAAAGTACTTTTAAATCTAGATTTTTAAAAAAATTCTTATTTTTTAGAGAGAGCATGAGCATGAGCTGGAGGTGAGGGGGGCGGGGTAGGGGGAGACAGGGAGGGGCAGACGGAGAGATGGAATTCCAAGCAGGCTCCATGCCCAACACGGGGCTCCATCTCATGACCCAGAGATCACGACCTGAGCCGAAATCAAGAATTGGACGCTTAACCAATTCAGCCACCCAGGCACCCCAAATCTAGATTTTTTTAAAGGAAGAAAAAAGTTTTGAGGAAAATATCAATAAAAGTTACAGAAGACCCTCCAGGCCCACCTCACCTCAAAAGATCTGAGCTGTTGAACCCAACTTCCTAACAGAAGTCTCCTGGAGACCTTAGTTTTCCTGAAACGAGAGTTAATGAGGCCGCATCAACTGACCCTGGGGAAAAGGACCCAAAACGGCTTAGCTGGATTCTTAAGTGGTCTTTCAAGAGTTCCCCAAGCCTTTCCCAAATATCTCTCTTAGCAAGACGAGTAGCGGGTTTGTGCAGCATGGGAGGGATGGGCTATAGCAGGTGACCCTGACTCGATGCAGGACCCCTCTGTCATCAGCACCTAAATGGCACTCATTTCAAGGCCAGCATCCCAAGGTCTGCCCAGGATTTACCTGTGATCCCGGCCCAAAGTTTGATGAGATTGTCACGATCAGCCTGATTCCCACTGGGAATCATTAGCAGAGAGATGCCCATCACCAGCAGGAAGGCTTCCTCTGAGCTCTTGTCTTCCATGTGGTTGCATTATCCCCCCACCCCAAGCTCCCCGGCCCAAACATTCCTTTCTACCCGAACAAACTTGATTATAAAGTAAAGAAACAAGACCAAAACACCCACAAATAAAAAACAACAATATCAATAGCAACAAGAAGTTAAGGTCTGTAAAAGCACACACTACTAAGATTGCACCGCCTGTTACCCTAGTTCTTGTAAACACATGCCTGGAAAGCAGTCGGTGAGGATTTCTGATCACCTAGTGGTTGTTGATGTAAAAACCAAGACTAGAAAAGCATATGCAGATCAAGTCTACAGCTTAGAGAGCATCACCTTATCATATTAGGATGTGACACTGCTCACCGCAGACATGATTACTCCTGCACGACAAGTGAGAGCCCTAAGTTCTGAGAGGTGAAGTGACTGGCCCACGGTCCCTTACAGGTTAGTGGCCACGCGGGCCAGGGCTCTGCGTCGGGTTGGAGCGGTAGCGCTAAGTAAACCCAGCTTCAGCATGGAGATGTCAAACCCACCTGTGTAGCCCTCAGAGCCCTAGCGGTACCACAGAAGAGCATGAGAGAAGCTTCTTGGTGTGTCTATTTATTTGGGGTTTTCTTATTTTTGTTTTATTCAGGCAAACTTCACATAACATGAAATGAGCCATTTTCAAGTGAAGAAATAATTCAGTGGCACTGAGGACATAAACACCACTTCTATCCAGCCCCAAAACATGTCCGTCACCCCAGAAGGAAACCCCAGACCCATTAAGCAGTTGCTGCCTATTCCCCCTCACCCCAGTCCCTGGCAACCTCCACTCTCTCTCTCTCTCTACATTTAAATATTATGAATATTTTTACATGGGACTTTTTGTATCTGACTTCCTTCACTCAGTATAACGTTTTCTAGGTTCACCCACATTGCAGCATGTATCAGTACACAGTGTCTTTTTATGGCTGAATAACATTCCATTGTGTGTATATATCACAATGTGTCTGCCTATTCGAAAGGACATCTGGGCTGTTCCTGCCTCCTGGCTATTATACATAGTGCTTCTATGAACATGCATGTCCTTGAATTTGTTTGAGGACCTGTTCTCAATTCTTTGGGGGTATACACGAGTTATCTTAGTTCCTTATGTATTTTACTTATATTTTATCTGACTATAAGAGTATACGGTATTTACTGGAGAAAATGGAAAAACTAGAGGGAAAACACAAATTTTAAAAAAGTCACCTACGGGTAATTAAGAATATCCTCTTCCGTGGATGGAACTGGAGGGTATTATGCTGAGCAAAATAAGTCAATCAGAGAAAGACATGTATCATATGACCTCACTGATATGAGGAATTCTTATTCTCAGGAAACAAAGTGAGGGTTGCTGGAGTGGTGGGGGGTGGGAAGGATGGGGTGGCTGGGTGAGAGACACTGGGGAGGGTATGTGCTATGGTGAGTGCTGTGAATTGTGTAAGACTGTTGAATCACAGATCTGTACCTCTGAAGCAAATAATGCAATATATGTTAAAAAAAAAAAAAGAAGAAGAAGAAGAAGAAGAGAGCAGGAAGGGAAAAATGAAGGGGGGGAATCAGAGGGGGAGACGAACCATGAGAGACTATGGACTCTGAGAAACAAACTGAGGGTTCTAGAAGGGAGGGGGGTGGGGGATGGGTTAGCCTGGTGATGGGCATTAAAGAGGACACCTACTGAATGGAGCACTGGGTGTTATACGCAAACAATGAATCATGGAACACTACATCAAAAACTAATGATGTAACGTATGGTGATTAACATAACATAATAATAAAAAAAAAAGAATATCCTCTTCTGGAAAAGATAGTCTATACGCTAAAAAGCTTATAACCCCATTCTTTCTCTCCTCCCTATACACATGGATTATTATTTTAGAACTAGGGAATCATTGCGAGTCTGGGCTTTGTGGTCATAAAAACCTGGATTTGAATCCTGGCTCTGCTGTTTGCTAGCTGAGTCACTTCACCTCTGTAAGCCTGTTTTCCCAGCTATAAAATAAACACAACAGTACCTACCTCACATTTACGGCACATTAAACGGGATGATGTTGTGATTAAAGTGTCGAGTATAGCACCTGGGATAAAACAGGCATTCAGGAAATATTAGCTGTAATAGTACTTTCCACCCAGAGATTTGCTAACTCTACCATAACGTGAGGTTTGCAAGAGAGGAATTCTGTGTTTTCACCACTGTGTCTTCAGTGCGGCGCCTGACACAGCTGGCACTCGGTAAATATCTGGTGAGTGAACGAGTGAATATAAACGTCGGAGAAAAGAACCGAAATGAGAGATCTGGGCAAGATCTCTGGGAAAACACAGCTTTCTGAGTTCAGAAGACAAGTAACAACCAACAGAAAATTCTTACAAGTCACTTTGAATTCGGCACAAGCATATTTCAGTAGCTGGTGTTGGTCAGGTCTGACCTGGGGCCCACATAAAATGGAATCATATGCAGAAAACGGTCAGAAAGTAAGTTCATCTTAGTTGCAGCAACCGGGGGCAGAGCTAGGAGCCCTCTGAGGCATGTGGTGAGTTGAACTTCCTAAGCTGCTGGACCAGCTAAGTCTCGGAGCTTTTTTTCAAAGCAAATGAAGCATTTGATGGAATAAACCCAGGCAAAGAGTTATTTAAGCATGGGGCCTTGACAGGAACTGCCCTGAAGTAGTATCACTTGGAACTAAAGAGATGATTAGTGAGCTTCTCAGGGCCCTACAGGAAATCTTGCCTGGCACAGGAATGCAAAATTTTCCAACCTTGTCTAAAAACAGTTTCCCCACACTCCACTGCCTCATAATGATGTCTGTAATGGGTTGCAGAGCTCACTGCCTGTGGAAGACCTCACCGCCCTCCTCCTGTTCTGGGTCCGTATCCCAATAAGGGACTTGCCCTGTTTGTAGACTAACTTTTCCCGCAAGCTCAGGAGTTGTAGGCATGGAAGTTCCCTGGAGACAGGCCAAGAAAATGAAGGGCTGACCCCTACCTCAGGTGGCTATTAGGAAGGCCTAGCCAGGGAGGATGTGAGAATCCTTTGTTCTGGGGTAGCAGGCTGTTTTCATACAGGTATGTTTTCATACTTCTCCTTTAAAGCACCCATCACTGCTAGAATTAGATGATTTTTAGTATATGTGTGTATGTGAAATTCATTGTTAAAGTCTCTCTCTTCCGCTAAACTACAGACTGTTTCTGACTTGTTCATTACTGCATCTTCAGCCCCAAGTAGAGGTTTTGTCCACTATGGGCAATAAACATTTGTTGAGTAAATGAATCTAAGGCATTTTATTACAAAAAAAATTTTTTTTGAGAGAGCATGTGTGCATGCGAAGGGTGGGGCAGAGGGAGAGAGAATCTTAAGCAGATTCCACACTCAGCATGGAGTCCAACGCAGGGCTGCATCTCATGACCTGGAGCCGAAATCAAGAGTTGGACGCTTAACTGACTGAGCCACCCAGACTCCCCCAATTACAAATTTCAATTCAGCTGGAGGCAATATAGTATATTGGTCAAGGACATGAGTTTGAATTCAGCTTCCCTGCTTTGGGACTTTGGGCAAACTGCTGAAATTGCTTTTATCAGTTTCCCGATGTTGCTGTTAACAAATTACTACAGACTTGGTGGTTTAAAACAACAGAAATTTATTCTCTCACATTTCTGAGGCTCAAAGCCTCAGGACCATGCTCCTTCTTGGGGGCTCTAGGGAGAATCCATTCTTTGCCTCTTCCAGTTTCTGGGGGGTGCCCCAGCATTCCCCAGCTTATGGCCACATCTCCCCAGTCTCTGCCTTGGTCTTCACAACAGCCTCTCCTCTGTGGGTTTGTATGAAACCTCCCTCAGCCTTTGTCTTATGAAGACACTTGTAGGCATCTAGGTCACACCCAGATAATGCAAGATAATCTCTTCTCAAAATCCTTAATTAATTTACATCTACAAATACCCTTTTTCCAAATAAGGTAAAATTCATAGGTTCTGGGGATTAGGACATGGACATATCTTTGGGGGGGGGCACCATTCAGCCCATGCCATTTCTCAAAGGCTTGTTTTTTTCTCATCTGTAAAATGGACACACTATCTCTTAGAATTATGAGGATTAAGTGTGACAATGCATGGGAATCATTTAACATGACTTAGGGCATATGAAAAGCCCTCAATAGATGGTAGCTCTTAATAGTTCATGAGGCAAGGAGGTATTACCCCCGATGGCCATTAGAAAAAGTGATGGAGTTCTGCCAACTCATTTGGACATAAAAATTTTTTTTGCCAATATTAATATCAGTAACTATATCTAGATTTATTTAATCAGGGCTGGAACCTGACCTCAGCCGTCTTACATGTCATCACATTCTGTGCCCACAACAACCATAGAAGACTGGTATTCTCTCCATTTAACAGATGAAAAAAAGAAGAAAAAAACCCACTAAACTAAAGCTCAATTTTTGAGAACCCGAGTAAGCCACAAGGCTTACATATACACCAAGGACTTCTCCCTACAAACCCAGTTCTTCTCTATACTACCTCAGAAAATTAAGGACAGAAATGGAGAAAGCCCCAAACTTCTGTACCTGGCTAAATCACTTGTTAGAGAATATTATGGAATTTGCTGAGTACAGTGCGGATTAGCCTGGAAGAACCTGAAAACAGTGGTTCTCAAACTTTGTTGCAGATTGGAATCACCTGGAAAACTTTTAAACCCTTCAATTACAGACCGTAGAGAACAACAAAATCAGAATGGGGGTGAGGGATAGACCCTGGCATGAGGAATTGTTAAAACTCCCCAAATGATTACAATTACAGCTGAGGTTAAGAGGTACTGCTCTATCGGGGGTTTTCCTACCAGAAAGCTGGTAAAAATACAGAGGCTTAGGGTCCACTCTGCTTCAGTGAACCTGGGTCTCCCCAGGTGATTCTGATGCCCACCAAAGTTTGCAGACAACTACTCTAATGTACCTTTCCACTTTGACGTTCTGATTCCCACCACTCACTTGTTTATTTTTCTATTTATTTAAATGCCTGTACCAGAGTCGGAGCTACATGGATACATAAATAAGACATAACTCCTGATCTCAAGATTCCTGGCAAGCTGTTCTGCTGCTCTCACTCTTCACAATGCTCCTCTTGGCTGGCCCTCCTGCTAGAAGAGAAGATCCCTAAGGGCTTTGCTTGACATGAAGAAGATGCTTAATGAATATTTCTTGCATGAGGAAGAGGAAAGTGAAGGAGAGGAAAAACATACATGAAAATAAGCATCACCTAGGAGTGTGGGGAGACTCATCCACTTTCCCACTTCCCCCACAGAGTAAGGCATGGTTACCCATGGTGTCAGGAAAGACTTCTTTGAAGAGGTGAGGTCTGAACTGGGTCTATAAGGACAACAAAAGGTTGAGATGGGTAGTCTCATCATAGCAAACACCAAAGTTTACACAGAGGCCTGAAATAAGGTGGGAAACAATGAGTAGTTTGGTTCTAGAGCAAAGCAAGCAGGAGCAGAGGGGCCGGATCAGTGGGAGTTGAGGCAGAAGCCAGATGCCAAAGCACTTTGTATGATCTCTTCTGCCCTTAGCCAAAAGACCTCTAAGTCCAAAAGTCCCTGTGAGTCTTTGAGCAAAGCTTAAGCAAAGCTTGACCAAAGCCACAGGCCCAGGACTAGAAAGGCCTATGATCTCTATGAGCAGGACCGCAGTCCACAAAGTTCTAGAAGCACCTTGAGGCCAAAGTCATTTCTAAAGTGGGTGAACAGGAGGTTCCGTCAGCAGGCAGGTTTAAATCCAAACTAAAATACATGCAGGAAAGGAAAAGGATGGCCTGAGCAAATCAAGAAACTCTCTGCTGCCTCCTGATTATTTATGCCTCCAAGATTGGGCCTGGTCTTAGCCAGCAACTACCGAAAATGGTACCAAGGGAGTAAGGAATCTGAGACCCATGATAGGAGGTAGATAAATCTCTATCCTGATTCTAAATGGTAAAAACAGGAGCATAAACATTTCCAAGCTTGTCTGATTGCTCCTCTGTCTCGACTGGGCGGTGGTTGCTGGGAGCAGGGAGCTCTGTGCTCCTCACACAGCCAAGTTGGCCTTTTGTGGAACACCCTAGGGCTGCATCCCTCGAAGCTGACAGCAGCCCATGGAGGAGGAGACAGGAGGGCTGATGGGAGGGACTGGTGTCAAAAGCTGGAGCTGAAAAGACCACTGAGGCTGACCCTCTGCTTCTGTGGTGGTGCCCACTGGCAAGCCCCTCCCCTCTGAGTAGGTTTTGAAGAAGCAAGATTGTCCGTCTAGGCATTTTCCTGCACTTTATGACAGAATTCCATAGGCCTCATCTTGGAGGTTCCTTCCCTAAAATGCATAGACTTACCAAGCAAAGAGTCCTAGAGAGCCCGGCTTGGTTGAAGGGGAACTGATTTCCACATCACGTGCTTCCATGCTGGGTTCTAGGCCAACGGACCGAGGACTTGTCAATTAGCAAGGGATTAAGTAGACACAGCAGAGCTGGAAAGAAGCTCCCCTGCTTTCTTATCAAGAAGGTATTCTTCTCACTGTTTCTAGGATGAGACTAGATTTTTTTAAAAATTTATTTATTTGACAGAAAGAGCGCACAAGCAGGGGGAGCAGCAGAGGGAGAGGGAGAAGCAGACTCCCCACTGAGCAGGGAGCTCAATGCAGGGCTCGATCCCAGGACCCCGGGATCATGACCTGAGCCGAAGGCAGATGCTCAACCGACTGAGCCACCCAGGCACCCCTAGACTAGACTTTTTTTTTTTTTTAATTGCTAAAGGAAAAGGAAACTAACAGTGGAGACTAACTTTGGATGGTCAGGAAAAACTTAATCTGTGTGGATGACAGTGACAATCATGGCAATATCTGAAAAGGGGAAGAGGATTCTGGGTAGAAGGAGCAGCTAATCAAATGCCCGTGGTCAGGAAAAGAGCTTGGCTTGCTGGAGGAACCTCAAGGAAGAGAGTACATCTGGTGCAGAGCCAGCCCGGGAGTCCAGTGCAAGGTGGGGTTTGAGAGAGAGGCGATGCTGGATCATAGGACCCTGTTTGAATGTGCACCAACTATTGCCCCAAAGCTGTGATTTTCCTGCATGGCTCTGTGATTCTGCCACTGTCCTTTATGTCACCGTTACCAAATTATAACCCCTTGTGCTTCAGATTTCTTTTCTTTCTTTTTTTTTTTAAGATTTTATCTATTGACTTGAGAGAGGGAGAGCAGGAGAGAGAGTGAGCAGGAGGGAGGAGAAAAGGAAGAAGGAGAAGCAGATTCCCAGCCAAGCAGGGAGCCTGATGCGGGACCCGGTCCCAGGACCCTGGGATCATGACCCGAGCCGAGAGGGAGACGCTTACCCAACTGAGCCACTGTGCTTCAGATTTCTAACCTGCAGATTTTTCTCCACAAAAACCACATTACTCAAAATATTGCCTTTTTTGAGAGTTAATGATCAGATTATCATCAGTAATGATAATCCCTTACACTTAGATATTTCAAAGCATTATATACAGACACAGAATCCATTTTAGAAAAATTTCTTTTCATAAAAAGTAGGTTTTAGAATTTTAAAGCCGAAATGGGCACGAGAACATCGTCTCATGCTCTGAGGAGGAAACACAGGTTCGGAGATGTCCCTCAGATTCTAGCTGTTGTTTATTACAGCAGCACCTTTGAAGAGAAATAGAACAGAAGACACACATGCAAGCAACATGTGTAATTTTGGATTGGCTAGTAGCAACATTATAAAGGATTAGGTAAAATCAATTTTATGATATATTTCACTTAATTCATACATGAAAAGTTATCATTTCAACATGTAGCCAATATGAAAATTATTAATGAGATATTTTAAGTTCTTTTATCATATCAAAACTTTGAAATCCAGCAGCGTTTTACAGTTACACTACATCTCACTTCGGACTGGCCCCACTGCAAGTGTTCCTTAGCCACAGGTGTCTGGTGGCTACGACACTAGACCATGCAACATTGGAGCCTCCTAATGAGGAAGGCAGCCAGAACAAGGACTGCTAGCTCCCTCTTTACAGATGAGAACACTGAGGCCCAGAACTTAACTGACAAATCACTGACCTGGTGGTGGAGTTGAGTTGGGACTAGAATCTACGCTCCTTGTCAAGTGCTCTTTCCCAAATCATACTTCCCTCCCCTAGGAGAATAAGAAGGAAGAATGGGAAGCATAAGAACTACCAGAAGCAAGTACCCATCTGTACTGGAGACTGGGATGGGGCTTCATACTTGATTTCACTCTTATAGGGACCCTTTGGAGTCGATGTCCCTTCTCCCATTTTCCATATGAGGCTACTGAGGCTCCAAGTGCTTCTGTTGTTGATTGCGGCAAGATGGTATCTGTCCTTTGAAGAAAATGCTACTACCAGTATGAGCAAGATGTTGCTTGAGGCTGTAGGGGACAAGGGCAGGCTGCCCCAGGATGGGCCACTCTGGCACGAGTGTTATTTTGAGTTAAAGGTAATCAAAACTCAGCAGAAACAGGAAAACCTCTTTTCCTGATTCTCAACTGCCTAAATTTACATTGGAAAGGAGAGCCTGCAACTGGCAGAGAGCTAGGAACAGAAATTCCCCTTTACCTAAGAAAGTTATCTGCATAATAGGGCAACCTTCTTTTTCCAAACATCTCCTTTCACCTTCCTGCATAATGGCCTTCCTCCCCTTTGTATTCTTGGGTCCTACCTCTCTCCTTAGCTCAGATAAACTTCATATTGCCTCATTGTTTTTGGAATCTCATGTCTGTGTGGATTCCCCACATGTATGCCTATTAAATTTGATTTTCTCCTGTTATTCTGTCTCATGTCAATTTGATTCTAAGTTGAGCTAGAAGGACCTCAAAGGGCAGAGGAAAGTCTTCCTTCCCAACAAGGCCAACACCCGAATTGGGGCTGTCTTAAACATCACAGGGCTACCCCAGGAATTCCACCAGGAATTCTTCCAACCAGCTACCAGTTTTGAAGATGGGACACTGAATGGATAAGCTCTCAAAGACCCCAGTCCTAGGAAGGCTGTTCTTTAGCCTGCCAAGTACCAAGACTCCTGCCAAGTACCAAGTCCTTATGTTGCTCCTTCACCCACTGCCACTGCTCCAAATCCATACAATCAGGAATACAAGGATCCAGCTAACCTCATTTGGGCTAAGTGTGAACTAAGCTCCAAGCTACAGGCAAGTCAGTATCATTTAAATCGACTCCTTAAGTGCCAAGGACAAACCAAGTAACAGAGAAAGTGGATAAGAGGAAGCAACCCCTCCTGAAGCAGAGAACCTGGTCACAGTTCTTGACAGTCAAGCTCTCAGGGAAGAGGTGGGCTAAGGGACTGAGGCCAGCATGTAACTATCTGTCTATTATGACCATGCAATCAGATGTCCTTGGCACAACACGCAAGTGTGACCCGGAGATGTGTTTGTTGGCCAGGAAAAGTCTTAGGTGATAGATTCAAATGTCCCCACTCCAGAGGTGAGTAAAAGGAAGTTCAGAGTCATAGTAACTCCAGAGCTCACACTCATTAAGAACCATATGTGTAAAGCTCTAAGCTAGTAGAAAAAGCCAGGTCTCCATTTAAAAAACCAAGGCAGGACAAAAAATACCCCCAAATCTAGTCTGTCAGCACAGAGAATTATTTGAAGTTGGAAGCAAGCCTCGGTATTTTTTTAAGTAGGAGGCTCCCTCCCTTTCTGCTACCTACGGGTGCAATTTCCAGTCCTTTCTCCAAAAGAAACATTTGGCTTTCTACAGAGAACCTCTGAGACCTCATGTGACTGAAAATGGAAGAAGGGGAAAGAGGCCCTCATCACACCCCATCCCAAAACCCCCATGGGGAAGCTGAGGTTGGGCCCCTGTAGATCCATTTATTTTAGAAGGTACTTGGTTCTGAAGCATTTGTTTCAGAAATTACCCCCATGCCCCATCAATAGTAGCTTTCAACGGCTCTTCCCGGGTGGGCTTGTCTCTGTTCAATTTCATTTCCTGTTGGAAAGGATAAACAGGTAACTGTTTAATGCCACTGACTGGACTCATTTAACAGAAAAACAGGACCTGAGTGAAGCTGGGGGACCAGGGTGGGGTTGATGGGTGGAACGGAGCAGCTGGGGGAAGAGAAAGGCACTAAAGAACACCAACGGATGGGGCTTATTTCACTGCTCCTGCATGTGAGGGAGCATGGCCCACAGGAGGAGGGGATAGGAATGCATAGGAAGGAGTGTAATCAGCTGCCACTTTGAACGTGGATCCGAGACCTGGCCTGGAAGCCTTGGTGGGGATCCTGGCACTGCCCCTCACTACTGCTGCCCTTCAGCCAACTCCTTCAAGCCTGATGAGCCTCAGTGGCCTGTCTGTTCTCCCATACAATGTGGTATGAATTCGAATGATGCATGCAACATGCATAGCCAGTGCCTTGCACATAGTAGGTATTCACTTGCAGCAGCTATGAATCGGCATAGCTGCGATAGGAACCCAAACAATTCAGCACCTTGTTTCCTACTACATACCAGACACTGTGTTGGGCAATAAGAGCATGAAAGAGCCCCTGGCTTTAAAAAGGCAGGCAAAAAATAGATTAATTTCAGTATAGCATGGTAAGGACTCTGATCGGGGTAGACATGGGGTGATATGGTGCCCCACATATGAAGTATTTGGAGGCACTGCTGATGGTCAATGGGATTGATAAAAGGATTCATTCATTGTCTCTCCCTCTCTCTCTCTTTAGAATGCAAGGTCCAGCAAAGCAGTGATGCTGCCTATCTTATTCAGCACTATGCCCGTTAGGAGCACTAAGGGAATGCTTAAGGCGGGACTTAAGTAAAGAAGGAGTTAGCCAGAAGGAGAATGAGGTTTATTAAAGGCAATCCAGTCAGAAGAAACTACATGAACAAAGGCGCAGAGACTAGAAGTAGAGTGATACATTTAGGGAATTAGAGGCAGGTTGTTGAAACAAATGAAGTAAAAAGTACGGGGGTAGGGATGATGTGAGAGGAGTCAGCACGGGTAAGACCACGGAGAACCTTGCTTATCAAGCTAAGAAGTGTGGTGCTGATGTGGGTGAACGTTCATGTGTGCAACATTCATCCAGAGTGGAAAAGCTGTGGACATGGGCTGATTGAATCGGATCTAAAATCTCCAAAATATGCTTTCCCTACACGCCTGCCAAAGTACCCATGACTTTTGTTTTACTGTAAAGCCCAAAGTAATAATCATATTAACCAAGAACAGCTGTTACTTCTTACTCTCCAATTAGTTTATCAGATTTGCTAGCCGGGTCAATTTTCACAACAACCAGATGAGGTAATTACTTTTGTTATCTCATTTTACAAGTGAGGAGACCAAAGCACAGATAGGTAGGGTGGCTTGCTCAAAGTCACACAGAATTTAGGTAGTAGACACAGGATTCAAACTTAGTCACCTGGGCCCCGGAGTTCATTCTCTTAACCACCATGTTATCTCAAATCTATCTTCCAGTTCACCATTTCTCTCGTCAGCTGAATGCATCCACTGTTTGACCCATTTGAATGAGCTTTTAATTTCTATAACTCTGTTTTTCAGTTCTAGAATTTCTACTTGGTTCTTTTTTTTTTTTTTTTTTTAAAGATTTTATTTATTTATTTATTAGAGAGCGAGCGAGAGAGAAACAGCATGAGGGGGAGAGGGTCAGTGGGAGAAGCAGGCTCCCCCCTGAGCCGGGAGCCCGATGTGGGACTCGATCCCGGGACTCCAGGATCATGACCTGAACCGAAGGCAGTCGCTTAACCAACTGAGCCACCCAGGCGCCCTCTACTTGGTTCTTTTAAAATCTCCTTTTCTTTTTATCATATTATCCTGTGCTTGCCCTATGGTTTCTATTTCCTCTTCACCATGAGACATTTTTTTTATTTATTCTTCCCATGAAATATTTTAAACATATATTCTCTCTCAAATCGACCTGTTGTCTTTAGTTTTAAGGTATGAGCTTCTCTGTGTGTTTTGTCTACTGACTCTTGCCAAGGGTAGGCTTCTTTTATTCCTCTCCTGCAAGTACTATAATTTTTAAAAGCGAACTTAACATCAGTAGGGATCTGCTGTTGTTATTTAGTGGTTCTGATTTTTAAAATTTTGTTTTTGGTGGGAGCGCCACAGGCACTGGGATATTGAGACATTTTGTGAGCTGGTTTTAGGTTGTCCCCTGTGAGGGTCTCGGAGTTTAATCAATTCCAGACCAAGTTTTTACATTCTCTTCTTGGTTTGTAGCTTGTGTACGACATGAGAAGAACTCCAACCCCCAAGCCCCACATAACACAGATTGGGGCTTGTATTTCCCCTGGGTGACCCCAACAGCCCAGGGTGGTTCACAGACTTCCACACCACATCCTCAGTAGAATCGTCCTTCTTTCATGCTCGGTCCAGTCATTCCTCACAGCCTAAGCAGCAAGTTTGTTTCCTATGACCTCAATTCTCATCCCCATGGGATACTGAAACTCTAGCCCCCGAGAACCATACACATTTCCCATATTTTTATAAAACCCTTTATTTAATTCCTTTTTGCTGATCATTGCTCTATCATGGAGCTTGTTCTTCTGGTACCTGGAGATTTCTCCTTTTTGTGGTGCCAGCCTGTCAGTGAATTTTTTTTCATTGTATCCTTCCACCAGCATCTCTGTGTAATTAGGGGAGAATGTCCCTTGACAGCCCAATTGACCAAAATGACCAGAAGGCTTTGATTATACATTTAGATATCAGTCTTTCCCACCTGGCTCTATGTTCAGGGAGGACGGAGACCTTTGTCTAATTCATCTTTCAATACTAATTTTTCAGACAGTGCCCAGACCAGAGTAGGAAGCAAAAAAGATTTAATCAATGAATGATTTAATTTATTCATTGAATTAATCAATGAATTAATCAGCTTTCTTTCTCATTCTAAATGGGAATGAAAGGCCATATACTAATTTTCTTCTAGAGAAATATGACACCAAGAATCTCTGGAAAGCCATCCACATCCTCTGAAAGGCCATGCTGAACAAACAGAAAGTTTGGAGCCAGTCTTAGTCCAGCTTTTGAGCAAGTAGGTTCACAGCTATCGATACTACTTTCTTGAAGGGCACCCACTGCTAATTACAGTGCTGGTCTGGTAGAAATTCAACGTCTGGCAGCCTCGGCTCTTGACTGGGGGTTCTGCTGCCTTTTTAGCATGTATCTGATGTCCTTTTATAGCCATAACTGGAACCTGATCAGCAATATGCAGTGTACAATGATATCATTTTTGCTCTTGGTGCCATAAGGAGCTTGCCAATTACGTTCACATTCTTGAAAACACCTAGCAAAGTGCTTGTCACAGAGTGGGCACTGAGTGGACATTTAGTGTGCTTGATGTCTTCTTTCTCATCAAAAAGAATTCATAAATATTTGTTGTAAATCTACTGCCTCCTAGGCATTGTGCCTGGTGCTGGACATGGAGAGGAATAACATACAGTCCCTGTTTTCATCCTGAACTAGAAAAAGAATGTCCAAAATAATGTTGACAAGAGAAAATTATTCTAAACTTCCTTTTATTTAAGGTGAAAGGATATCTCACGTCATCCCACCACCCTAAAATGCCTAATAAAGTATAAGCATCAACATAACCTTGCCTATTACTGTTTTATAAGGTTTTCTCTTCAGGGAGAAAATACAGCTCAGTGAACACATGAGCTGACAAAGAGAGCTGATTATAAAAGGCATCTGACATAAAGGACAATGATTTCTGAGCTTGAATCACTACAATCCCAGAACCTAGAATCGCACGTGAACTAAAGCAGAAGCTCAGTAACTTTGTTGAATGTATTTGCACATATCTATACAGATGTGCCCATCCACGTATACGGCCTGAGATAAGTTGTGACCCATTCCTCCACACATATTTATTGAGGATTTCCTATGAACAAGAGTCTGTCCTAGATTTTGTGATGGAGACAAAGACAAAGAACAAGAACAAAATAGAAGTCCTACTTACAAGGAACTTTCAGGCTTCAGAATGAGATAGACAGGTATATAAATCACCATGATATAACACAGAAAATGCTAAGAGAAGAAGAGGGGAAAGGGCTATGGAAGTTCCAAAGAAGGAAAGGCCCCTTCCTGCCGAGGGATTAGATAAGACTGTGGCTAATACAGAATTTGTTCTTGGTCTTGAAGGATAAGTAATTTGTGACAAGCAGAAGGGAGAGAATGGTTACTGGCAAGGAAAAAAGGGGTGATTCAGGTGGAAAGAATAGCTTAGGCAAAAGCAGGGAGGAAGAAAAGCACAGGGTATATAAGAAGAAATAGAAATTTCGCTGGAGATGCATAAAGGGACCTAATGGGGAGTAGAGGGAAACAAGCCTGGAAGGGTAGGATGAGCCAGCCCGCAGGGGCTCTGGATGTGTCCCAATTTACCATTCCAGGACACAGGATCTCTGGAGTAGCCGGTGCTTAGCATATGGCGGAGCTTAATTAATGCCACAACAACTCCATAGCAGGAACCTGTTCCCCACGTGCACACGGGAAGCCGCCATCTGTACGCACAGGCAATTACAAACATTCCAAATACTCTGCTCTGAACCCTGCAAGCACATCAAATACTCACTGTAAAAGGTCACCCAGCAAACAGCTCTGATCAATCCTGGCTCGGGCAGAATCAAATCCCCTAAATAAGATCCACTAGATGCAATGTCAGGAAGGTCAGAAACAACCCTATTTCACATCTTGAAGCATTTTTACCATATGGAACATTTTAGAGGAAGAAGGGAAAGGAAAGAGGGGGGAAAAAAACCTCTCCAGAAATAATAGAATTCCAAGTAATTAAATGTTAAATAATCACAAAGTAAGCAAGGGATTTATTTTGCAACCCCCCCCCCCCCCCGCCCCCAAGGATCTAAGAAGCAGTTGATTTCAAAGAAGGCCGTGCCAGGATTAAAAATGGAGTTTCACGCCTCCTCCCCTCTACCTCCTCCTCCCCTTGTCCACCTCCCCCCACCACCTCCTATGCATCACCATTGTGTACCTTTGTCGAGTTCACTTGAAATGTTCCACGATGAGGTAGGCACTAACTCAGCAGTGACTGACAACTCTGTTTCTGGAAAGAAAAAGAAGGGAGGGGAGAAAGACAAGGGTGATATTAAATATATAAGTAACTTATGGGCTGTTAGAAGCATTACAGGAGATTTCCAAAGGCCCTGCCTCCTGAGAGAGACCAGGGCAATCCCAGAGCTTATTAAGCTGGACTGGGGCTCTGCTCGTCCAGCAGAGGCACCTGCATGACAGAGGCTATCGAGATGAACAATCTGCAGACCAGCTTGCAAGGCTGTCTTCTTTAAAACGCGGGCTTGAAAATTAAAATACAGATATTTCATGAACAAAAAAACCAAGCCTGCAGAAATGACCAAACATTATCAAACATAAACTTTTCTTTTTCTTATTAGAAGACCACTCCTAGACTAATATATTCAATAGTCTTTCCATGGAAAATGAGAGCCACATTGCTCTTGCTGATTTTATTTGTTGTATTCATGAATTGATAGGATTTCTATTAATAGAGAAATCTATGTCTCTACATTGAAACTTATAGTCAAGACAAATGAAAGCTAAGCATTTGAATACAAGAGTCAATTGAGGTAACTAAACTTAAAAGGCAATTTTCAAAACCACCATAAATTTGGGGCCACCTGGGTCAGTTAAGCATCTGCCTTTTGCTCAGGTCATGATTCCAGGATTCTGGGATGGAGCCCCACACTGGGCTCCCTGCTCAATGGGGAGTCTGCTTCTTTTTCTCCCTCTGCCCCTCCCCCTACTCGTGCTCTCTCTCTCTTTCTCTCTTAAATAAATAAAATCTTAAAAAAACCACCATAAATTAAAGCAAATAAGCAAATCAACAATCTAAAGGGCACAATACACTATGAAGATTTAAAAACTCTTCAGTAATAGACTGTAATACACAAATGATGTTTTTGTTGTTGTTTTTGAAATTTTAAGCCACGACACCATCTACTAGCACATTTTAATAGGGTTTCACTAACCTCCCCTTAGGCCATATCTACACACACACACACACACACACACACACACACACACACTGTATTATAGAACTTTAGTTCTGAGCAGGATCTCAGAGAACTCAGAGCCTATGATATTAGATATAGGGCACCTGGGTGGCTCAGAACTTTGGCTCAGGTCATGATCTCAGGGTCCTGGGATCCAGCCCCATGTTGGGCTCAGCGTTTAGCGGGGAGTCTGCTTATCCCTCTCCCTCTGCCCCTTGCCCAGCTCGTGTTCTCTCTGTCTCAAAATAAATAAATAAAATCTTAAAAAAAAAAAAAAAAAAAAAGATATATGGCACCCATGCTGTCAATTCTCTTTCCTTCAATCTGGTACAGACATCATTATCAATTACAGCCCTTTTTGCCCTATTAAACCTGGGATCTGCCTTAGAGTCTTTTCAACACAGTACTCTAGGTAGCCGCTAAAAATGGTTCTGAAATGCAAGGTGAGCTTTTTAGTGAGTGGAAGAACTGGGATTCAAATCCAGGTCTGTCTAATTGCCCACACAGCTCTAGTAGCTCATGCTACTTGGTACTCAAGTCTGTGAAACCTGATTTGTTTTTCATCTTACCTCTCTGGCTTCACCTTTTTACCTAGATAAGCACACTTTCTACCACTTCCTTATTTACTGAGGGGCTTGGCTGCCACTTGGCCATAGATGCCACACACCATAGTCAGTGAGTTTTGCCAAGAACAGGATGTTTACCCACTGAGACCTTGCAAAGGCCCACTTCTAGTTTGTCTACTGGGTCTCTGATCAACTTGTCACACACAGCAGAGACAAAAGGGTTGTTTGGTTTGTGCAGACCTTCTAGGTTTTCCTCTTTCCCTGTCCAAGAGCAGCTGGGAAAGAAAGTAGAAAAACCACACACCCTACCCAACCCAAATGGCCCCAGTCCCCTCCTATGTCCTGAGGTAAAAACAGCATAGATTCTTTTAAGGGGACCTGAAGCCAGATGGTATGGCAGGAACCTGAAAGCACATTAGATTCCAAAATATGAAATGAAAAAGAAAAAAGTATCCCAAGTGGGAAAAATGCTTAACCCAAAACCACAGTAGAAGGCAGTGCTTCTGCCTGGTATGAACCACTTGTCCTAGGAATGAGTATTTCGTGCAGGTGATTTCACGAGGAAGATCTAATTGTCTACACTCGGGGGCCCTCCATGAATGACTCCAACCACAGCTCCACTCTCACCCCAATCCTGTTGCCAGCCACTTCGGCTCTTTGAATAATGGCCTCTTGTTTGCAGTATTATGGACGACTGTGGTTCACGATATAAAAGGGCTCATCAAGCACTCCAATCCCCGGACTTCAGGGAGCTTGGGAATGGAAACATGGCAGCCAAGGCAGCATTTCAGGCAAGGAAGCAAAAGGTGGGATTAAGATCAACCTTGACAATATTTACATTCAACATTTTCATAGCTTCATCTTACTGCTGCTCACAGTTAAACTGCCAGAAACATAGGTTTCATTTTACAGTATGAATTTTATAGAAAGTTAGCTCTATGTCACTTGGTTTTTCTAACCTGAGTTTGAATTGCTGATTGAATATAATTTGGGACCGATGACAAATGAATAGATTCTTGGCACTGCTAACAGTAAAACTGTTCCCCATGTGTCCCTGGACACTAATTACTACTCCGCTCTTGGACTGTGGAAAAGATCATTTCAATTCACAAGCTTATTAAGTGATTGTGATGATTCTGAGGAATTTTGTTCGCAGCCTCAAGATCTATTCCTTTAGATAACCACATGTTCAGCTTTTCAGATAAAATGATAATAAAAACAGATAAAACATCTTAAAATATCAATAACCTCCCTGGAAAATATTATCTTCCACATTTTTTAAAAGAAAGGCTGATTATTTTCTGTGAAAAGTTAAGTAATGGTAATTCTCCGTCACAAAAAATGATGTTAATAAGCTTCCCCTCCCCCAAAAGGAAGGTTGACCTTTACATGAGAAAAATTCAGCACTTCTCAACTTGCGCTCCATGGAGTCCAAGGTCAGTAGCAGCTTTAGAGAGAGACACAACCACCAGCCTTGACCATGTAGGATCTCTCCACTGATGGATTCAGCTTCTTTTCTACGTCCTCATCATGGCAAAAGGATGAGATATTTCCAAGTACATTTAATACCCGACTAGCAACACCTCTTTGTGTAAAATTATTGTGGTAAGAGCAAACTGGTATGTGCCAATTAGGAGATAGTAGAATACTTAATGGAAACACACACCTAGATTAAAATACTAATTTTATGATCACGAGCAAGTTACTTAACAACTTTGGACCTCTATTTTCTCATCTGTAAAATGGGGACAATAAAAGCCACCTCCCAGCACTGTGGTAAGGATTACATTAGATTATGGTCCAAAGGGGTCCTGCGTACTGTCCAGCACAGAGTGGACACTTGAGATCTTCTGTGCCTTCCTCTCTGTCTAGTAAGGCAGATAATAACCACCCTCTAGGCAGACATACTCCTGTTAGCTGCTATGTCACCGTCTAGGTTTGAAATAACACATTCTCTCTCTTTTAGGAAAGACTCTGTATTTCTCATGCCTTACTAATCTAAGCCAATCTTTTCATTTTTGTGAGGTTTTCCCGAATTGGTCACCAGCTCTCTTAAGAACATAAGCGCTTTTATGTACTTTTATCTAATTTAGGCAAATCAAGTGTGTTTTAGAAAACTCCAGCCCTTATCTTCCCTGACCTCTGCAGGAGGGCAAACCATTCTTCTCCCGATTTGATCAATAGGAGCTATTATCTTTGCAGTTTCACTGATGATTGACTTCTTGGCACTGATTCTGCAAACCATAAGGTTTTGGTATTTAAGCCTGAACAGTGGGAGTGTTATTTGGAGGAAAGGAAAAAAAATAAGCCTTGAATCCTCCTCATTGATAAAAGCCTGTGCTCTCTGAAAGGATTACTGGTTCATCTCAGCAGTTGGCAGGTAGAGACCCAACGTTCACAGGATGTAGAAGCTCTTGCAAGAAGCACCCAGCCATGCCACATCCTGTATCCTGATGCAGGGATACGTGAGGTTACACAGACACAAGCCAGCATATCAGGAGACTAGTGGCCAGCCCAGTGGTCACAAGGGCCAAGTATGAAGGAATAAATGGCTACCCCAGTGCCCTTCCTGACCAGAGCCACTGAGTCCCAGAATGTTACATCTGGGTGTGCCCTAGATACACTCTGTTTTTTGCACCCACCGGATTTTGTGGGGGTATCTTTTTAGAGGACCATCAGAGGCTTTAGGGGGAGAGAGGACAAAAGGACAAGGCTCTAGACCCTCCTTCAACAGGAACAATTTTCCATGTCTCTGTTTTACCTATCAGATATTGTGGAAAAGGCTCTGATGCTTTAAACAAAAACAAAAACAAAACAACAACAACAAATTAAGTCTCTAATATGGTACAGTCTCATTTTACAGATGAAGAAAGTGAGGCCCACGGCAGTCAAGTGACTTGGCAAAAATCACAGAAGTTCTACGTAGGGCCAGGCCTTAGAAATGGCTTAGAAAGAAATGCATTGCTGCCTTCTCTCTGTGCTCCATTGTCTTCTGTCTGTGCCCCTAAGATGTGATACGTATCCTTAGAAGTTGAGTTCAGAGAGACACACAGGGCATTTTCAAACCTCCAGGGTCAGTCACACAAAACGGGCACACTTTCTTCTCTGTTCATGGTCACTGGGGACCAGGGGAGGGTGGGAAGGAGGTAGGCATGCTGATGGCTTCAAGTTTCTGCTATGCAGTGTTATTCTAGATATTATGTGGTGATGGCTCTCAGCCATGGTTCCTTCCTGTCTCCAGTGCTTCAGTGGAGGAGAAGCCCCTAGCCATCAGTGACCTGTACCCATAAATTACCTTCACCAAGAGTACCTGTTTGGGAAAGTAACAGTCAGGCAGGGTACATTCCCTAACAGTGCAAGGGGGTCAGTCAGCCAGGGCATTGCCCCAGCTCTGGGTTCACAATCACCCCGCATTTGGGATCCTGAATGAGGGGCCCCTCCACTCTGGGAACTTAACTTACTGAGGAGAGAGGGAAGTTAGAGCCTTTCTCACCCCATGTGAGATAGTCAGGACTGGAGAATTACTAGGCTCAGTGTCCACTACGACCTTATAATCCTCAGTGACCTCAAATTTGGATTTCTGATTAATCTTTAAATGAAGTTATCAGTACAGTCACAGAGAGAAAAGAGGGCACGATCCTGCCACCTTAACCCCCCTGCTCCATTCCCGACCACACTATCTACACTGCACTATGAAATCATGTATTTTTTTAAAGCCTGTAATGACTTTGTAAATAGCATAATTACTATGCAGGTGGCCAAACCATTAATTTGTTGAAGAAAAAATTTAAATATACCAAAATTTGTGGTATTATTCATATTTTTACATAGAGGGAATTTAAAAAAAAAAAAAAAGTTGTCCAGGTTTTCTTAATATGTGAGGGGCTCAGAGATCTTGTCAACAAGTCCATAGTCAGGTACCGTGACTATCTCCATTCTAAGATTGAAGAACCTGAGGCAGACATATTAAGGCACTTGTCTACTCAGCTTGTCGGGAGAGGGGTAGGAATTCTGATCAATCTGGGGAGGGCAGTCTGACAGCAGAACCAGAGTGTCTCCAACTGCGTCAAAATCAGGGGGCGGGGGGATGCTGGAAGGTGTATCCACTTCTCTCTGGCTCAGGCCCCCTTCAGCCCCAGAAGATCCCTGTGAATTCTAAGCTCTGTAGAATATAGTTTGAGAACTGGTACCTGAGACCACACACCTCCTCCCTATCAATGCCTGGTTTCCTAATTCTAAAACCCAAAAAGGATAGTGAGGGACACAAAGGGATGGGAGGAAATGCTTCTTGAATCACCCTTAAATGCCTTGTTTTTCTCTGGACATACTACTTCCTTCTTTAAATCTGCTAAATTAATATTATAGATCACATGCGCTTCTTGTATTTAAAGGCATTATGCTACACAAAGCACCATAATAACACACGTCCTTTAAAGTCAATAAAAATAATCTTCAGAACTATCTTACTTAAAAACTATCATACTGGGCTCTCTTCCATGGAACTAGAGAGTCACTCACTCACTCATTCATTCATTCAACACACATGTGTATTAGCACTTTATATGTATAAGAACGGGGATGAAAAAGCTTGTCCTGGTCCCTGACATTTTCAAGAACTCTCAGTCCACTGGGAGAGTACAGAAACACAATTATAAACAGCATGATACGGTAACAATAGAAACTGACAGAAATAGCCTCCCTGTCCCATGAGTCATTCCTCTCACCTCACCCCAACCAGACTAAAAACACCAAGAGTACTGAATAAAATATCACAAAACAATATATGATGCATAGCTGAGATTGAAAGAAAAGAAATTCTCAGGTGCCAAAAAGGAAGAGAACAGTAAGTAGAAGCTGATGTGGAAGGTGCCTTATAAATATAGACCCTCTGGGTTGGAGGCTCAGTTTCAATGCTCACTTGAAAACCAAAGATGTGGCCAGAGAGAGATCTGAGTTCTTGCTTAAAGCCTTTACTAGAGACTGGGAGAACATCCCCATCTGTGGGAAGGAGCTGAAAAACATTTCCTCCAATGGCCCAGAGAAACTGCTAGATCCTTATAGTCTAGGAATTGGGAAGGGCTGGAAGGCACATCTCTTTAAGAAATCAAAAGGGTGTGTAAAGACCAGAGAAGTCCAATGTACACTTCACCCAGTTTCTCTCCATGATTACAGATTATATAATCATGGCACAGCATCAAAATGAGGAATTTGACATTGTTACTGAGCGTATATCAAGTTCTATGTCATTTTATCATGTGTAGATTCATATAACCACCTC
The DNA here is from genome assembly GCF_004348235.1 of Phoca vitulina. Lineage (NCBI taxonomy): Eukaryota > Metazoa > Chordata > Mammalia > Carnivora > Phocidae > Phoca > Phoca vitulina. Next base: position 49,798,047 of record NW_022589705.1, read on the forward strand.
TGTAATCAAGATCTTTATCTTGTCATCACCACTAAGATCTCCCTCATGTTACCCCTTTATTGTCACACCCATCACCCTCCTCCCAACCATTCCTAACACTTGACACTCCCTAATCTGTTCTCCATCTCTATAATTTTGTTGTTTCAAGAATGATATATAAATAGACCCCTACAATGCCCTTGGGACCCAGCCAATTTGCCGCATGTATCAATGGTTTATTCTTTCTCATTGATGAGTAGTATTCCATAGTGTGGATGTACCACACTTTGTTTAACCACTGACCTTGGACGTTTGGTTGTTTCCATTTTCCGGCTATTAAAAATAAAACTGTTATAAATCCGCTCACAGCCTTTTATGCTAAATTCTCTATTTCAGTAAAAAGGAAGCTGAATCTAGAAGGAAGGAGTTGTATGCAAGAAGCAATAATAAGCAAATAAACTGGAAAATGTGTTGAAAATGTTAAATAAGCCTTGATTCTAAAAATAAATACGTGATTAGAAGTACAACAGCGGCAAACAGAAGGTTCCAAGGCAGCAATGAGGAAGAGTACATCCTCCAGTTTGGGAGAGGGGGAACCCCAAAGATCAAGTGGTGGCAAAGACTCTCCCAGTCTGAGAGGAGGTCCAGGTATTAGAAATAGCATGGTTGGGGCGCCTGGGTGGCTCAGTTGTTAAGCGTCTGCCTTCGGCTCAGGTCATGGTCTCAGGGTCCTGGGATCGAGCCCCACATCGGGCTCCCCGCTCAGCGGGAAGCCTGCTTCTCTCTCCCACTCCCCCTGATTGTGTTCCCTCTCTCGCTGTGTCTCTATCAAATAAATAAATAAAATCTTTAAAAAAAAAAAAAAAAAAAAAAGAAATAGCATGGCAGCAAATAACTCAGTAATGGTCACACTCAATTACATAGTATCAAACTTTTTCCAACAAGGAAACAAATAGTAATTTCAAAATCCACAGGCTTCTAGTTGTTTCTGGTTTTGTTTTTTTTCTTAAAGACAAAAAAGCTATATCCCAGCTAATTACTGAGCAGGCAGGATCTTCTTAGGGTCAATGCAAAGTCCTAAGAGAAATTTCAAAATGGCTCAAACCTTGATCTTCCCCCAAGAAGAAGCTGAAATGAATGGATTCCCACAGTTATCACTCCCTCACTAGACTCAAAGGATGCTTCATGGAACAAAAGAATTAGTTTATTTCGGCTTCAGAACAAGCTGGCAAAGACAGAGTAAAGAAAAGGTGGAAGCATGCTGAAAAATGCTTAGCTCAGAAATTGGTCCTATGTCTCTATGTAGGTTTCATTTCCTTTTCTATTTTTTAAGATTTTATTTATTTATTTGACAGAGAGAGACACACAGAGAGAGGGAACACAAGCAGGGGGAGTGGGAGAGGGAGATGCAGGCTTCCTGCTGAGCAGGGAGCTTGATGCGAGGCTCGATCCCAGGACCCTGGGATCATGACCTGAGCCGAAGGCAGATGCTTAACCAACTGAGCCACCCAGACGCCCCTCATTTCCTTTTCTTTCAGGCGCTGCAGACACCTCAGATTCCCAATGACACTAACAAACTTCGCTCATTTCTTCTGGTTTCTGCTTCACTGCTCTTCCTTACAGGCTTTTCCGCTCAAAAGTGCCTCCTGGCAATTTTTCCTTCTTTCCTGCTGTGTCATCTGTCTTCGTCTTCTGGGGTTTGCCATTTAATCCTCCCCTTTGTATGGCCCACGCACACTTTCATCTTCTATAATCAATTTTGTCATAAGACTCTATTACCCTGTAATGGTCTCTGGTCAATCCAAAGACATCTGTCACTCAGAAGAAACAAGAGACCCAGGAAAGATGCTTTCGTAGCTGCAATTCTATGACTCCAACTCTTGCAAAACAAATGAAGTCTTGGTTAGGTTCCATACACAATGGGAACAAAGTTAAGTTGTGCTGGGTGATCCCTAAAACCACAGTGTACTAGCAGACAGTTTGGAAAACTAGAAGGCCACAAAGGGTTTCTTTAAAAACTCCTTAGTTTCACCTGGACTTTGATGTGATTATATTTGTTTGCTCATTGAATCACCCATTTATTCATTCAATAAATATTTATTGAGCACCTACTCTGTTTCAGACTAGCTAAGTGCTAGCTAGGTGGTAAGGATGTAATGAACAAAATTAAGACTGTTTCTTACTTCCTGAAGCTCACTGTGAGGTAGGAACACAGAGAAGTAAACAAAGAATTAAAATATGGCATGATAAATTTTGTGTATGTGTGGTGGGGGGGGGGGGTAGGGGGTAAATGGAACGAGCAGTCTTGAAGGGTCCCGCTTGGGGATCACCAAAAACCTTGGTGATAAACCTTACATGGTTTATGGAGAGCCAGATGTTTAGATGGACACAAGCAGCCTGGATAATCTAATTCCCTCCTTTGAATAAAACTGGGTTTCTTCTCTGCAAAAAGTGAATAAGGAGCTGAGAACTCTACACTGGGTGTGTCCCACCGGCTATAATCACATAACTTCCCTTGCCTACAGAAGCTGACTACTTAAAGAAGCCTTCTAGGGGTGCCTGGGTGGCTCAGTCGGTTAAGCGTCTGCCTTTGGCTCAGGTCATGATCCCAGGGACCTGGGATCGAGCCCCGCATCGGGCTCCCTGCTCTGCGGGAAGCCTGCTTCTCCCTCTCCCACTCCCTCTGCTTGTGTTCCCTCTCTCGCTGTCTCTCTCTGTCAAATAAATAAATAAAATCTTTAAAAAAAAAAAAATTAAAAAAAATTAAAAAAAAAAAAAATAAAGAAGCCTTCTACTAGAAGCAGAGAATGCTTCTCCCAAGGTTAGTGATTTATATATACACTTCCTAAATTGATTCTTCAACTGGGACTGGGTCCTCTGTGCTTTTATCTTCTTAGCAATGTAAATATCTACTGGGAATGGAGGGTTAGTCTAACCTAAGAGGTTCCAAATTTTCAGTTCCTTTTAGCTTTCTAATTTACACTTGGTCCTGGAAAGAGAAAATAACCGTCCACTTAACATGCTACTATGCACAGGTTAAATGACTTCCGCTCCAGTTAGGCCAATGAGGAAACAGAATACATAAAACAGGAGGTTTGATGCACAAATTTCATCTCCTTGAAATAGTGTAATGCTGACATCAATAAAATCTTTCTCATGTTTGAGCCTTAAATAGTATACTTCTCTGTTTAAATCACAGCAACACAACCATGCAATTCAATAGGAAAACAAAATAAATCTGTTCATTTAGTGATACTCATTTTTTTGTTGAAAAGACAAAAAAATAGCTGGAATTACTCTAATTTTCTATTTTATAATTTGCACTTAATTCTATGGTCCATGTGTCCTTTGGCCATCAGTGAGTAAGTGGTCTTCCTTTCATTCTGATTAGATAGTAAACTTCTTGAGGGCAAGGATTATGGTCTTATGCTTCCTTTGTACCCTGTCTGGTTTCTACATGATCCTGAACAGGCTAGATGGGAGGCAGCATAGCAGAGGGATGAGAGGTGTTATGTTGACTGAGAGTCAGACGTGTTCAACTCCCAGCTCTGTCACATACTAGCTTATAACCTTGGGCAAATTACTTCACAGGTCCTCATTCATAAAACGGGCATAAGGGTGATGACCTCGCAGGACTGTGATGAGGATTACTTAGGAAAATATCTGGAGCTGAATTCAATGCCCAGAAAAAGGTAAAGTAGCAGCTCTCACTATTCAGTAAAAATTTTTTTACTTACCATAGATACAGCTTGAAGGGCATTAATGCACTGATTCCCAAACCTGGCTGGGGAGCACATTAAACAAATCCAGATTCTGGGACCCCCTATCCCTAAACTATCAAATCTCCGTAAGTGAGTCTTACATAACCACCCTAGCACTAGTCTTCTATAAACCACCAGTTTAGGAAAACTCAAATAATCAAATAATGATATGCCTGCAAAAAAGAAAAAAAGAAAAACACAGAAAGGTTTAACTGAACTGATAAAATTTAATATAATTTAAGAATCGAGGTGAAAGGAAATTGGCAGACTAAAACTTATCTCATATTTGCTATAAAAGTCCAAGTGGTCAGCAACCTCAATATTGAGACAGCTTAATGAATATTAACCAAGAACAAAATTGGTACCTCTTGAATGACTTGCAAAGCCAAGTATTTATATTTAACTTGAAGGTTCTCTTAATTGGTTGACCAATGATTCAGCCAATTAGACTTTCAGGAGAAAAATTATCATCCTGTAAAGAACGAAGCAGTATTGTCTCATAGGATCTCAGTGGCTGGGAATTCTGTTTGTGGAACTCTCTCCCAAACGGGCAAATTGGGCACTCTCTAAACATATGCAGTCATCCTATCCTAGACATAGAAGGAGAAAGAAACAAAACCCTTTTCAGCTTTGATTCTCAGCCACTTATAGCATTTACAAAGAGAAGCCCACTTTGGATGCAGTTGAAAAAGCTATTAAGATTCCAAGCACCTTATAGTAACACAAATACCTTGTATTTAGGTAGCACTCTTCCTTTCAAGAAAATCTGTACACAGAACAGACATGAGCTCATGACCCCACATGTGAAGGATCAAGGCCCGAGATAATCATACCCTGGTTGGAGTTGAAGAAACCCAGACTCAGGCAGAGAACTTGCCTAAGGTCCCCTGGCATGTCATCTTCTGACGAGAAGGTAGCCGAGGTCTTCCCTCACTCAACCCTGGCTCCACGCAGGCTCTCCATTACACTGCTGGTGAAGACGCTTCCCCAGTTTTAAGGTTTGTTTTTTCTCTAATTCCCTCGCACACTGTTAATTCAATCATTTCAAAGTTCCAAAGAGTGAGGAGTAAAATTTTTAAAAAGAACTACTTTCAGAAAAAAAAATCTATTCAAAGTATAATTTCTACCTTCTGGTTGGCCCTGGAAACCAAGTATTTAAGTTAATGGGATTGAGGGACTCTTGGGTTGGTGGAAATTATTTTAATCAGAGAGGTAAATTTAAGAGGATTACTATTATCCTACAAGATAGTAAGATGGTCTTGCTCCAGCCGTATTAGCCTGGGCGTGTAGGATCTACATGGCTGGCAATTTTCAAATACTTAATTTGTCTCAAATTGCTCCAGTTTAAAATGCTTTTACCCATCTGGACTGGGTTTCCTGTACCATGTCATTGTTGATAGCCTAAGGAGATCAATAATTAAAATTAAATAGAGAGAAACATTATGCAGAGCCTAAGTTGGGACCAGAATCCCTTCCCAGAGCCTCTTAGTTCAATCTCTCCCTCTTCTGAGGTCCCATTGTGTTTTATGTGTTCCTCCCTTAAGACACTTTACAGTTTGTAAGGTAATCTACAATTGCTTTAGCGTGCTTCTCTGTTAAAACCGTGTATTTCCTGTGGCTAGAGATGAAGTCTTACTTAGCTCTACATTACGCACAGCATCAACCTGCACACATAGTAGGCACTAACAAATGTCCTCTGAATGTTCAGGTGACATAACAGCGGCACTCTCCATGTATTATTACATTTATCAGTATAAGGTAGAATGGTAGGATGCAAAATGGCCACAGGTCATTCCTCCCTGTCATCCACACCCTTTTGTAGTTCTTCCTATGAAGAGATGGAGTCTACCTCCCCAACCTGAATCTGGGCTGGCCTTTGTGACTTGCTTTGGCTAACAGAATGTGCCGAGATCTTGGTCTAGTCCAGATCAAAGAACCACACAGCCAACACACTGACTCATGAGATAAATGCTTGTCATAAAGTTTTGGGGTGATTTTATAGGATTGTGTGTGGGTAATAGATACCCACTTAAAGATAAGAACACCAAGGCTCAGTGAAGTTAGGAACCAGCCTAAAGCCAAAGAGGGAAAAAGCCAGGATTTGAATCCAGTCTTTCTGATTCCAAAGCCCACAGTCTTTCCACTAAATAAATTGACCAAATTTCAAATATTCCTGTGCATTCAGAAATAAGAGACAAATGGGGGAGGAGCCTCCTTTCGTTGCTGTGACGTACAAGGGAGAACTGCCTGTGGGAGGGAGCCACCCTCCTCTGACAGGGTTGTGTGTCGGTGGCTCATCTGATCAGATTTAAGAGATGCAGAAGTACGGGACCTCTTTCAAACAATGCTCTGGAAAGAATGATAGTCTCACATCCACCAACCCAGAGCTCAACTAACAGCCACTGCTATTCAAAGTTGGCGATTTGGTCCTCCTCTTGTGCAACACACTTTTTATTCATTTCTCTTACTGGAAACAAAAATAATTTTGCACGTAATTACTTTTATGACTGTTCTCTTCCACCATCAATCTGCCAAGGCTGTTTTGGTTTTCAAACCTGATGAAAACAGTTTGAGTCGGTTCCCAAGGATTGATATCTGCCTCTGAAATGTAGTTCTACCTGCAGCCTTTAAGCAGCCTTGGTATTTGCAGCCGTAGGCCCCGGGGAACTTCTCACAGTAGTGCAAGACCTGCTTTGGGTTTGCCAAAGATCCTCTCTGAGGTGAAAAGGATGGCTTTTTCTCCTCCCTGAGCTGTCCAACAGCAGCATTTCAGGAGGCCTTTCTAGTCAACTGCAGTGAACGGGAACGACCGATGCTACCGTGCACATGATGGATGGGGTGGCCTGTTCGCTCATGTGTGTCACCTACTGAGATGGGCTACTTGATCTCCGGCTGATAAGAGAATGTTCTTAATGGCTGCTTTGCTCAGAGAAGATGTAAACCTTCCCCGTGTGGAATGTGGTCATCCATTTCCAGTCAGGGATGACCAAGGTATTTGGTCAACCAACTCTGTTGCGGCCAGTGGAAGCGTTTGGGAGTGAGAAGCAGCCTGACGGGGCCCGTCACGCTGCCTCTCCCGGGAGTTCACAGTCAAGGTCCCATGCTGTGACATCATCCACTAGAAGGCCTTCCTCACCAGCTCTGCTGCCCTCACTTACCCTGACCTGCTGCCTCAAGGTCCCCACTCAGCAAGCATATCTTCAGCACCTGGGAAAAATTTGTGTGGCAATCTTGGAGTGAAAAAGGCTTTTCAAAGTTTGACATGAAATTTAAAAGCCGTGAAAAGAAAGATGATAAATTTGTTTGCATTACTATTCTACAAGGCAAAAAGCAAAACTAATATAAAACAACAACAACAAAAAAACGAGAAACTGGGAAGAAAAAAATTACTGCAACTCGAAAGGCAAAGGGCTAGCTGCCATAATATGGGAAGCAAAAGTTCTATAAATAAGCGAGAAAAAAAAAATCTAAGAATGTAAGAGGTAAGTGGAAATAGATAATTTTACAGATAAGGAAATGTATGTGGTTTTTTAAACACATGAAAACATACTAAACTCATTGACAATATAAAAAATGTAAATTAAAATGTCAATGAGATGTCGTTTCCTCCCAATCAGATTAGAAATTTTAAAAGAGCTTAATAACTCACTATATCGAGAGGGACTTGGGGCAACAGGTACCCTTGGTACAAGTTGGCAATTGATGAAATTTTAAATGCAAATGCCCTGTGAATAGCAATTCTACTTCTAGGAAAGTATCTTACAGATGTCCTCTGACATGTATGAGATGATATTTATATAATATTTTCACTGTAGTATCGTTTATAACAGAAAAAGATTGGAAATAACCTACTTGTCCAGCAACAGGAGACTGGTTAAATAAATTACAGCCTATCCAAAATTTACAGTGGAAAACGATGCAACTGCTAAAAAGAATAAAGAAGCTCTGTGTGTACTGATTTAGAAAAAAAAAAATCACCAGAAGATAACCTTAATTTATTAAAAAAATAAAAAGCAAAATACTGACCATATACAGAGAAAAATACCACTTGTATAAAAAGAAAAAAAATGCTTGTGTGTTCTTGTATTTGTGGGTATACATTATATCATATATAATATGTAGGTGCATTCATACGCTGTGTATATATACATAATCTTCTATGTACAAATTACGTTCTTACTTAGATATGTATTTATATAAAATAGCTATAAAAGGGATATACGAAAGTTGGGAAATGTCAACATCTGAGAAGGGGAACTGGGGGCTGCAGCTCAGGGATGAGGAGACTTACTTTTTACTATATTTCCTTCTGTACTTTTAAATTTTTATAGCACGTTTGTAAAATGGGAGAGTTAAAAAAAAAAAAAGAGTACTTGATGATTATTCTTTTACATGATGAGTGTTTCTCTCAAGGTGTGCCCAGCACGTTATGGTACCCCAGAGGAAGAACACCATCAGAGTGGATGGGAGAGTAATAGAACTGATCATCAAAAGTTGTCAAGGGATGTTGACTCTTGAGTTGAGTCCTCAAGAACAAGTAGACATTAGTTAGGCAGACAAAAGGCTCTTTTGGACCAGGGAGCTAAGCAAATTTGGGGAACTACAAACAGCTCATTATATACTGCTACACATTCATTTTTGCTTCCTTTGAGTACTCATCTTTACACCCTCCAGTGCCAAGCACTTATTAGGTACCTAATATTTGCTGAATCTCATTGACTAGCAGGCAGAAGAGGACATGAGTCAGAGGTGCAGGAACTGGTTTGCAGGGATGAGAATGAGCAGGAGGAAGAGGCAGTGGGGGAGGAGGACGTCAGCAAATACAACACTAATGGGACAACCATATTAGTCACATTTCCTATATCAATGATAGCTTGCAAAACACATTTACACATATTTTCACAAACATTTATTGAAGGGTTATTATCCGCATTTTTACTGAGACAAAACTAAGGATTAGAGAGTGACATACCAGAAGTCATTGCTAAAAAGGGACCAATTAAGACTTGAGCCCATGGTCCTGTCCCCTACTCTACAGCGACCTCTATTTAAAACATCATTAACGAAATCCTTTTACTGGGATGTGTGTATATATTCCATCTCTTTAGACACAAATACTCTGAGCAGAAATCCACGTGACGTAATTAACCAATACAGGGATGTTTGCTCCATTCTCTGGGCATTTTAGGTATCACCTAATACTTATATTTTAAATTCTGACATCTACAAGGGTTGTGTTGTTTTTTTTTTGTTTGTTTTTTTAAGTTCACAAAACAAAACAAAAAATACACCAAAAGAAATTCTCCCCAAAAGTTACAATGTCAAAATATAAGGTCAGGGAATTTTGGTCACAGTGGACAGATGTCACATTCTCCTTTCCTATTGTCGTATCATGTTCTCCACACTGAAAGGTGAAAATGTGAGAGGTAGAGTTAGTCAAGCAAGGAAGCTGATATAGAGGAGAGGAGGGTCATCACATTTCATGACAATGATGTTGGTGATGGTAGACTGGATTCCCTAATGTGCTTAGAGGTTAACAGCTACTGATAATCCCCTCTTAGGGTGTTCCAATCTGTGTAGACATTCTTAGGTCTTCCTTTTTTTACCCTAAAGAAACTCAAAAGCATTAATTCCTGATGTCTGTAAACTTCCCCAGGTGGCAGATCTCAATGTATATAGCAACTAAATCACAGTGTAACAAAAGTGAAATCTGTTGCACAGATAAACCAACCAGAGCCCAACTTAGACATGGGAGACAATGGTGACCACAGGCTGTCTCTCCCTGCCATTCATTCACTGGTGATTGGCTGGTTTTCTACACCACCAGATGCAGAATGCCTGTGTTGGGTGCTCATCACGAGGCATGCATGGCATCATTCCAAATGCATATATGGCAAACAGGCAAACTAAGAAGTGACCACATTGCCTTGACCTTGCAAGATAAGACCTCATTTAATTGTATGTCAGCAATTTGGCAACCCCAAATATTTGAAAAATGGCTGTGAATTATAGATAAATATTTTTCAATGTTCTGAGTGGGTAAAGTAGAAGTCACAGAACCCATGCCATAAAGCTTATGTATATCAACAGTAAGTGAATCTACTAGTCCTTTCCTAAAGATAGGGTTTTTAGCTTACACATAGTTTTAACGTGCCTTTCAACGATAATAGTGCCTTATGTCAGGAGGATTCTGGGTATTCTATTAAAATGCCAAGAAAGTGAGTTATTCCCCCTTCCCCGTCACTTTTTTTGTTTTTAAAGACAGGAAGAGAATCTGGCTTTTACCTTTTTTTTAATGTAAACATATGACATGATACGTGAGGAACTAGGTTTTCAAACACACAGTTGAGTTGCTGGAAAAGAGTGCCATTCGAATACTTTATCCTTGACAAAAATACAACTTCCCTTCTCTGGAAAAGAGGTTTGGGATTTGGTTTTTCAGGGCAAAAAAAGGTTCATGATGAAACAGAAAATTCTTTTTGGATGTTAAAGAGCTCATAAAGAAAAGACACTTAGATGAGTTAGGCATGTAAATCAGAAATATGCAGAATACTTTCAACTACTCAGGTCCCTTCAAAAACAGCACCACTACTTCCAAGGCACTCCGTTCATCCTCCTAAGGGCAAATTTGGAAACTGGCAATTTAGCTTGGCATTGAAGAGTCAATGCATTACATTACAGGGTGGGGTGGGGTGAAGCAAGCCCTCCCTAGACTTTTATGTCTGATGACCCAAGTTCAAAGTGCTCCTTGGAGTTTCAGCCAAAAGAACCCTCCCACCCCAACCTTCTCTTCCTGGGCAAGTCTTCAGGTGTTTGCTTCAACAATGGAAAAGACCTCTTTCCAGCCAATGCCCTCAAAGGAGCCTGTGACTATGTCAGAATACACAGCTCCATATCCAAGAGTGCAACTCACTTTTATTTCAAAAATATAGCCCTTGCGTCCTCTGTTTGCTGGTGGGACCATGAGGAAGGTATACGGGAGCAGGGACTACCTTTTCCCTCTTAAGGAGCTCACAGCTAGGAAAGAAAAAAACAAATGGAGACGATGTGAAATGATTCAAGACTGATACAAAACTGAAGAAAAAGCAAGCACTATAGACATGAGGCATTCTGAGCAATGAGGAAGAAACGCTGGAAAGAAATGAGGGGCAGTTTAGTCTGTTGAAGTGATTCACCAATATCCACACAACCATTCTTCCATATGGACATTACTGTTAGGGAGCAAAGCCAAAAGAATGGGAGAAATGATGAAATTCCCAGTCACTCTATTATCTGAGACAAACTGCAGTCCAGAATCAGTTGAGACACATGATAAGAGATCTAGACACCACATCCTCAAGAAACAATGTAGAAACCCAGAATGTTTGGCCAAAGCAAGAGAAGACTAGTGAATAACTGATGGCTGTTTTCAAATATCAGAGAGGTGATATGTGGAAGAAAGATAAGATTTATTCTGTGAGGCTGTAAAGAATGGAATCAGGGCGCTTCTGGATGGTACAGTCGGTTAAGCTTCAGGCTCTTGGTTTCAGCTCAGGTCATGATCGCAGGGTGATGAGATGGAACCCCACATGGGGCTCTGCGCTCAGCTCCTAGTCTGCTTAAGACTTTCCCTCCCTCTCCCTCTGCCCCTCCCCACCATGCTTGTGCTCACGCGCACAAGCTCTCTCTCTCTCTCTCAAATAAACAAATCTTTAAAAAAAAACCAAAAACAAAAACGGAATCAGGACAGATGAACTGCAAACAACTGTTCCACAAGTTACAGAAATTACATCAAAACAGGTTTTAACTGAAAATAAAGAAGATAATCTAACAGTCAGAGCAGCCCCCAAATAGAATGGACTGATCAATGACCACCAAAAAAACCAAACCAAAACAAAACAATAAAACCCAAATATTCACTGATAGTCTGCTATTTTCAGACACTGAACTAAGTATTTTTTACAGGAAAGATCTCATTTTATCCTCATAATTATATAAGGTTAATCAGCAGCAGCAGCAGCTCCTATTTACATTTTACAAAAAAAAAAATCAACTGAGGCTCAAAGAGATTAAAGAATTTGTCCAAACTCATACAATCAGTATGAGGCTGAGCCAGGTTTCAAAGTCAAAGTCCACGCTCTCACAATTACATTATATTGTTTAAAAAAGAGTTTAAAAAAACACAGAAAAGATCAAGTGTTGGTGAGAATATAGAGAAACTGGAACCCTTGTTCATTACTAGCAAGATTATAAAATGGTGCCACCACTGTGGAAAATGGTATAGCAGTGCCTCAAAAACTTAAAACACAGAATTACCATATGATCTAGCAATTCTATTTCTGGATATATACCCAAAAGGACTGAAAGCAGGGACTTAAAGATGTATTTGCACACATATGTTCATAGCAACATTACAGCCAATAGAGGGAAACAAACCAAGTGTCCATTTTCAGAGGAATGGATAAGCAGAATGTGGTCTATACATACAATGCAATAGTATTAAACCTTAAAAAGAAGGGAAATTCTGACACATGCTACAAGGATGAATATTTATGTTAAGTAAAATAAACCAGACACAAAAGGACAGGTATGATATGATTGCAACTACATGAGGTGCCTAGAGTAGTCAAATTCATAGAGCCAGAAAGTCAGGTTATAGTTGCCAGAGGCTGAGAGCGAGGATGGAACTGGGCATTATTGTCTAACGGGTACAGTTTCAGTTTGGAAATATGAAAAAGTTCTGGAGATGGACAATGGTGACGGCTACAAAACAGTATGACTAAATTTAATACCACTGAACTGTATAAGTAAAGATGGTTAAAATGGTTATTTTTATATTATGCATTATTTAACCACACTATTTTTTTTTAAAAGGAGTGAGCTGTCCATGGCTGGAAGTGTTCAAGCAGAGACTAGATGTCCACATGTCAGAGACACTGAGGAAGGGATTATTATTCCAGGAAGGGGCTGGATTAAATAAACTCTGAGATCCCTTCCAACTCTAAAATTCTATGACAAGATAAGAATTTCATCAATTACAGAAGTAAAAAATTATTTTATTTTTCCATAAAAATACAGACGACCTTTTATCCTGGAGCTTCCTAGCCTGGACCTGGAGACAGCTGGGTCCTGGAGTTGATTTACAATCAGATTCTCTCATTGTTCGTAAAGCATATTACCAGAAAACCATTTCCAGCTCCATTTTAATGAGGACCAATTTGTTATTATTATTATTTTTTTTGGAAACCTCCGACTACCATTGTTAGAGAAAAGATACAAGAAAAGAAAACCCAGGTCTTGCAGTTCAAGAATTAATGAAGGTCCCGAAACAATTATGCCTTAAATATACAGAGGTCTTCTTAATGTAAATAGACTGTATTTCATAGCAAATCTTCTTAGAACAAGGGATCCGTTTCAGCATGACAGAGTGGGCAACTGTTTTAATTGAAAATAAAGGGCTATAGTCTGTACTCAATTTGCAATTTTACTTCCGTTGACGTTGACTAATGGACAAATAACCTGGCTTAAAGGGTCTGGGAAACACTAGGTCACAGTGTGAAATATATGCTAATATAGCACAATTTATATAAAAATAGAGGAATGTAAATAGCTAACTGAAGCCAGAGGTAGTTGCTCTAGCCAAGTGAGGACTGAGGAACATTGATAATGCAAAGAGAATGTTGTTCTCGTTAAAACCTCCAGGAACACTAACCTCAAATTTTCTTCCAGTTGAAACCCAATGATAAATTTAAACTGATTTTCTGCTGCTCTCTGAAAGCATGCATGTGTGTTTGCATTACTGATCAGGATATGACACATTAAATAATCTAAATTAAAAGTCAGAATAATACAAAGATTAATTAATATTCGCAGTCCCCAAAGTTGAGGAGCTAACAGAATAGTGGGGATAAGCCAAGAGCCCACATACCTTAAAAAAAAAAAAAAAAAAAGGCAAAGCGTGTTATTGGCAGGCAGCATGACAAAGTGGAATAAGCATGGCTAAAAACAACTATTGTTTATTTAGTGTTTATGGGTCAGGCATAAGAATTTCACACTCATTATCTCATTTAATCCTCATGATTTGGGTTAAGAACCAGGACAACATGGGGTGTAATTCAGTCATTAATAAATTCCACTGGAATCATTCCACAGCAAAACCATGACTGGTTCATCTATTAGCCCATTCCCAGAGTCAGGCAGCCTTTCTTACCTCCTCCAGGTTCTGATTGCTTAGATTTGCAGAACAGCATTCAAGGAAGAAAAAAAGAGCAAAAAAATGCTGTTGATCAATTCTGGGTCACTGAGGCTGAAAACCCAGAATCTAAGCTTAAAGGTAAAGTTGAAAATTATGTATAATTTATTAGATGGTACAGGTTTGGTTCTGTGGTGTTGCCCATCTTCCAAGTCATAATTCACTGCCATACAGCCACACTTTTATAAGAATGCCCTCATTAGAAACCTTCACTGGGCATCTATCTATTGCATGTAAGTCCTTGATCATCTTGTCTCCCATCACTCCGGCCATGCTAAAGTACAGCTCACCAGTCCAAACACACTCTGCCTTTTCATTCCTTGACGCTCTTTACTGGGCTGCCCATTTCATCCCTCTGCCCCTCCTCCCCATTCATTCTCCGATATTCAATTTAGAAAAGGGATCATGTTTGTTTTATCCACCACTGCAATTTCAGTGCAAGGAATATAGTTGGCACTGAATCAGTATTTATGGAATGTAAGAATGGGGGAAATACAGAAACACAATACATGAAATAAAAAGGTGGAGAGGGAGCAAATTTTTTCCTCTTGTCCTTCATCCTTCTAAGCAGACCCCATTCCCTTCTCTGAGCTCTATGGATACTGTAGACTCTGAGCTGTAGACACCTCTTCATAGCATTTTCAAGTTTATCTATCTCTATATTTTCTCTTCACCTAGATTCAAAGAATCCCAAGGGTAGGGACTGCATCTCTCTAGACAGCCAAAGCTTAGCTCAGGGCCTGGCAGTAAACAAAAAATAACTGAATGACTCTTTTGAAGGTCTCATAAATCCCACTTAAAGGAAACACTTTAGGTAGTATTAACTTGGAGGTCCCAGTCAACGCTTGGACTGGTTTCCTGTGACTCAAATTTGGCAGACTAGGTAAATAAATATCTGACAAAAATATTGTCCAAGTAAGGACTCTTTCTGTTTTGGTGAACCAACCTAAATTTATGCACTGAAGGTTTACTCCTTAGAAATGCTCAAAAGATCTTCACTCAGAAGCTATTTAAATGTACTTTTCACAAGCTTAGTTATCAGATTTCCCAGGCCAGAGTTGACTAGACACAACAAATTGAGAGCAGGAAAGGAGATGTAGGCAGATAAACTAGAAAGTACTCTAAGGAGAAAGAAAGGAGACCAAGGACTCAAAAAGCTTAACAGCTTGGGGCAGTTAGTACAGACTTCAACAGACCCAGGGTACATAGTCTACGGCAGCACCGTCCAATAACTCACAGGGATGACCTGCATTATCTTGAAAAGGTAGCCCTTTTTAGCAAGACAGAGGTGTGTGGGCAATCCATTAAGGAAGATTTCCATTAAGCAGCAAACCATTTGGCATTTAATAGGGAATGCTTCGATTAGCTGGAAAACACACTTAGGTGGAACAGTTAATGAGCTGACGATGCCAGATATAAAATGTGTTCTTACAGAAACCAAGGAGACGTCATCTTGTGTATCTGTCTATTTCCAGCTATCCCATACATGGAAAAGGACCAAAAGAAACATGGTATTAAAAGACACATTAAGTCAGGATCCTGAATGCAATTCCAGGAAAGGCTGCATTCCCATGCATCCCCAAACCAACTTTTGAAGGCTGCCTGAGACCTTAAATGGCTCTCTGCACAGGAACTCTCTGGGGAGCTTATGTTTGATAAAAAGAAAGTCGCCATGAAGTCAGCAGGAGGAGCCAGCTCCGAGACCCTAATGACATTTACAGGACTAATACCCAATGTGGAATGCCAGGAACAAATGTCTTTCTCTGAGCCACAAAGCAATCACTATGCACTTCATTTCATCCTATTCCATGTGGCACTCATTCAAGGGTGACAAACAACAAGCTTTAAATGTGATTGGCTGTGGTCTGGCTTGGGGCTGGCTGAGGGGACAAATCCTTAGCGGGGAGCAGGCAGCAGTTTACAGGCCCCAAAATGATCTCTTGTTAATCAGATCCCTTCCTCCTCCCCCCGCCCCACCTTTTGGCTTCCCTGAGTTTGAGGTTCCCTGAGTTGAGTTTCAGTTTGAGTTCCCTGAGTTTGAGGCCCCCTTGGGAGACAATATTCTCAATACCAGATCTCCTACCTTTTGGCCACTCTCGTTCATTCCACCTTACTTAGAGCCCATTTTGTCCCAGGCGTTAAGCTAGGCAATTCCATATAAATGATCTCATTTCTGTGGCAAATTTGGGAATGGCATGTTTCAACCTGGTCCTCATGAGCTGTAGGGCTCAGACAGTTTATTAACGAATAGACCGAGGCTTGTTTAGAAAGGATTATATGTGACTTGCTAAGAGAACGTAATCACTAAACCATAGTTTAGTGAGCCACTTGGGATGGGGTACTTTGCATGACTTTGTATCTTCTCTGATCTTTACAATAACCTGGCAAGGAAGCATTATAGATGAGGAAACTATGCTTATCACATGAAAATTAATCTCGCCCAAAAATCACGCAGCTACTCGATGACAGAGCCCAGATTCAGACCTGGGTCTCTTGGACCTTGCAGGCCAAACTTACTCCGTTTTACCATGGTAACAAAGAACAGGACATTTCCCTTTTGGACAATGGGGGAGCTAAAGGAAGTTTTAAAGCTGTGGTCTGATGTGGTATCATCCTGTTATCAACCCAGTTGGAAATCCTGAGGTATTGCAAAGTATCAGCCCTGGACTTTAAAACTTAAAATCTGGTTCAAAGCAACTTCAAGAATAGCCCTAAGTGGGGAGCACAATCACAGATTAGCCTAGAACCCTGAAAAGGTGTGGAAAGGCCAACCTCAACTTTTTTAGCCACTGTTTCTAGAGGGGTCTTCCTTCCCCTGGTTGCCCACCCCTCAGCTGTGTGGGCGCTTAGGTCACTGGGCAATACTTCTCCCCCTCCTCAGGTTCAACCAGATCCAGGGCCAGAGGACTTGCTACCAGCTGCCGGGCTTTGGTAGTTTGGGAAATTAGTAAAAAATAAAGAACTCTTAGAGGGCAATTCAGACTATTACCCTCTGGACCTCAGCATCCATATCTGTAAAATGAGGGGTGATAAAATCTCTTTGTGGTGGTTGTTATGATGATTAAAGAGATAATATTTATAAAGTGTGGAGCATTCTACCTGGCGTACTGGACGCTCTTCGTCATGACAGCTGAATTTAGTACCTTTAATATTATCCTCTTGTGTTGTTCATGTTTTGTGTGCTTAATAAATCATAATAATAGCATGAGGTAACTTTCACTGAGGGCTTACTGTGTGCCCGGCACTGTTTCAATTACTTATTTAATCATCACAACAGCCTTACAAGATAGGTACTTTTATTAGTCCTATTTTTACCAGTAAGAACACTGAGGCACAGATTAAATAATTTGCCCAGGTTGTATATGTAGTTAACCAGGAAGTCTGGTTAGATAGTTAAGGCACTTTCTACTACTCCCTGGTTGTAATTACCATCATTATTATTTTGTATTACTACTATAGCTCCCTTTAGCCCCAAAGAGATTGCCATTCAACTCCTTGAAACCAACTCCCAAGAACATTCTTATTTATCAAAAGCATATATTTTAAACTCCCCCAGTCTGTGAAAGGACATCCAATTCTCTGACGCTTAATGCAATCTCTTTAGTTTAACTTCCTGGCTCTTTAAAGACTTATTGAGCTGGCTCCAAGTTTACTGAGCCTACCCAGAAAACAAAACCTTCCTAATGGCTTTGGTTTTGTAGACTTCGTAAACATTCTTTGAATGATAAAAGGATCACATGTGGTGTTATCTTATTGAATAATGGTCTGGTGTGTCTTCTCCTAAATGAAATGTTGGAGCAGTGTTTTTGTAGGCCAGTGATACATTAGAATAATACCATATATTTATATAGTGCTTTGCAATTTTCAAAGTGCTTTCCCAATTACTGCCTCATTTGATTCTCACCGCAGGCTTGCAAAGCAAGCAGGGCAACTATTATTACCATCCCCAATTTATAGGCAATGTGGTCAAGCAGAAAGTATCCTGAGCTTTAAAGGAAGACAAAATAGGGTTCTGCTCCCTGCTCCTCGATATTCTAGCTGTGTGAACTTAAACTAGTTTCTTAACCTTTTCGAGCTTTGGTTTCGTCATCTGCCATCTGGGGATAATGATGTACGAGGTTACGCAGAGGATCGGATGAGATCCTAACGTGACTAGGACAGTACCTGTCACTGATTATTACTATGATTAGTTTTAATTTTTATCTTTAGTATCTTTTGCTACTAGAACAAAACATTGTTAGAAGAGGAAACCAAAGGGGAGGCACAGCAAGAGCACAGCACTGAAAACAAATTGGCAAAAGTGAGCCATATTCACGTTCGCATGGGCCTGTCAGCCCAGACTGGCGGATCTGTATCCTGATTGTGTGATTGCATGAACTCCCTTCTCATCTGAGGGCCTTTCCGAAGGTAGGGCAGCACCACTCTCCAGGCAAGGAGAAGAGAGAACAACCCCAACAGAAATCCCTGCCTTTGAGACAAGCATCAATCCCGACTTCAGGAAGGTACCACTTAGCTCCACGTGTGAGGTTTCAGCCTTCTCTGAGCCTGCAGCCCCACATCGCCCCATCCCGGCACCAGCACAGACTGGACCACTGGAGCCGGGGCAGAACCTCTGTGAGGAAGGAGCTGTGGGAGCTGGGGACCTGAGTCATCTTCTGGCTCCGTTCTGGGCTCAGCAAGCTGCTTTACCTGTTTGACTCCGATCTCCCCACCAGTAAAATGCAAGACTGTCAAGAGGATGGAATGAGAACACAGATGTCAATCTTGAGCACTGTGCCTCCTGTAGAATAAATGAACAAATGAAGGTAGTAGATTTCCTAATTACTCTCACTACTATCGTTGTATGAATCACTCTAAACTGATTCGGGTTTCTCTGGCGTGGCGGCATGAGTGATCTACACAAACGTGTATTTTTTCTTCTAATGATTCCCAGAATCGAAAGCATCATCTGCTCTTCTCTCATAATCTGCTAATGTGATCACTATTGTGTTTGTGGGGCCATTCCTATGACTGCCCTGTCCTGGAAACCCAGCCCGGGGAGCTCTCCGGGGGGGAGGATCATGTTTATGGGGCAAACAACACTCTGGCCCTGGACACAAGTGTCCCTTGAGGGCCAAGCGCTCTTCGGTCCTCTTACACAGAGCCCCAGAATGGCTAAGACCATCCCGACAGCCTTTTCTTCCAGAGCCAGGTGGCTGAGGCCATCCACCCTGTGGCTAAACCCAAACCTCATTTTCTAAGCTTAACATAAACCAACTGTGACGCCTGCTGACAGATGGAAAAGGGCAAGAGATTGAAAGCGACCTTGCAGGTAACAGCTGAGGTGTGTGTCTGCTCAGGCCTCACCTGACAATTCCCTCCCCCAAAATGATGCCATTTAGAGAAGCTTTGGCTAAGGATAGGTGTAAGGCCAATGGTGGTCCTTTTCCAAGGTAACTCCTCAAACTCCAAAAGTTCCTCACTGGTCGCCAGGCAGGAGCACAAAAATGAACAGCAGTGATGAGGTGAGTGCACAAGGCCTCACATCACTTCATTGCATGAAGCAGGTGTCATGCGGCAATGTGACCGAAGGGTTGGCACCAAGGATGGCTTTGGCCTCTCTTTCCCTCAAGGGATCTCCCACTACCTTCATAACCTCTGGCTGGCTCCTCAAACCCCTCAGGCCTTAGCTGCCTTATCCTGATCACAGAGAAATTAATACCAACTACATTTTCAGTTTTTGTGAAAAAGTTGGACCTTTGACACAGAGGGTTGAGATAATCCCTCCCCTCATTCACAGCACATTATCAACACTGGTCCATGAAAGACCGCTATCTTATTTATGTTTCTGGTTAATCCCTTTAAATCCACATTCCTCTCCTCTACCATAGGCAGCCATCCTCCAGTGTGTGATGTTTATGCTTTTGCTCCCAAATACTCTGGCAAATGTGCACTGTAGTTTGATGCGTATGTATTTTAATTTTTGTAACTGGAATTGTGGGGTTTTTTTAAAGATTTTATTTATTTATTTGACAGAGACAGAGATAGCAAGAGCAGGAACACAAGCAGGGAGAGTGGGAGAGGGAGAAGCAGGCTTCCCGTGGAGCAGGGAGCCCGATGCGGGGCTCGATCCCAGGACCCTGGGATCATGACCTGAGCCGAAGGCAGACGCTTAACGACTGAGCCATCCAGGTGCCCCTGGAATTGGGTTTTAGATCTCTTTCTGTTTCTTACCTTTTTTGGCCACGAGTTATACTTTCAGATTCATCCATGTCATGAAAATCTTTTCTATCTCATGACTTCTAACTGCTGCATACTGTTTATGCTGGCCTTTGGTCCTCGGCCCTTTCTGGGTCATTCGGTCATTCTTGGCCTAGCTCTGTGTCCCCAAGGCTGATCTTTACAGATACGTCTGCTAGAACCCAGGCCTACTGGCTTCTTTCTGGTTGTGTCTGACCAGTGGGAGGCACCAATAGAAGACTGAGGGCAGGGAGAGAGGTCAAGTGGATAGGCTGCCACCCTGCAGGCTCTCAACATGCTCTCTCTCTCTCCATGCCTTACTGAGAATTGGGCAGGAGGCCTGTTCCTTTAAGGTCACAGCCAGCTTCTGATGGGTCGGTCACCTCCCATCTATGGCTCTGGTCTCACTAGGCTCCAACCATATCTGATCACATCCTACAGTGTGTGATGTATCTTTCCTTATCCTTTGGGCCTAGGGGTGATAAGGGTTTTCCCTACTTGATAGTCAATGGGTGACTTACTGTCCCTGTTTATCCCTTAACTTCATCCACCACCATAAGCAGTATCTTTGCTAAATTCTTTTCAGTTGAACTCTCTTGAATAGGCCAGCTCTCTCCTATTGGGGCACTTACTGATATGGTACCCCAGGGTCTACATCCATTAAATTTTACCTATCTAATCTTGCAGGAATGATGTGATAGCTAAATCTGTGTTGACTTGGGTGACCCGCAGTGTCCAGATGTTTCTGTGAGGGTGTTTTTAAATGAAATTAACATTTAAGCTGATGGACTTTGAGTAAAGATTGCCTTCCATAATGTGGGTGGGCCTCATCCAAACAGTTGAAGGCCTGAATGGAACAAAAGGGTGACCTTCCCCAAGTAAGAAGGAAATCTGCCAGCGGAGAGCCTTCCAAATTGAACTGTAGCATTGGCTCTTCCCTGATATCCAGCTTGCCAGCCCACTCTGCAGACTTTGGACTGGTCGGCCTCCATAATTACATCAGCCAATTCCTTAAAATAAATATCTATCTATCTATCTATCTATAGATAGAGATATATAGATATATAGATACATAGATATAGATAGAGAGAGAGAGTATACTCATATCCTACTAGTTCTGTTTCTCTGGAGAACCCTCACATAGATGGGCATCCAGATTGTCTCCAATTCCCAGCTACCACCAACAATGCTAGGATGAACATTCTTGTATATGTTCCCTTATGAAACTATATGAGAATTTCTTTGGCTTATATACCCAGAGGTGAAATTTCAGGGTCACAGAATGATACCAACTATATAGTGTTATAAAGCATAATGATATAACAAAATTAGAACATTTTGCAATTATTTACAGATAGTTTACCATGTGCCAGTCCCTATATGTGGGAACTAGAGACAGAATAATCTGCAAAATCAATGTGATGCCTGCCCATACTGAACTTCCAGCAAAAAAAGTGTGTAAATAATCTGACACATAGTTGGTGCCTAAGAAATGTATAATTATTGTTGAGACCAAAATTATCTACACCTCACACCTTACGTCCACATTCATATGACATTACTATTTCATTATCTTCATCCACATGACTTCACTATTCCAGGAAAATCTCAGCCAGAAAGATCAAGGTTGCAGATAACTTCCTGAAAAATCCATTTAAGAAATATCAAACTGATCAACTTTTCCACAGAGAGCATGGCATGACTGTTTCTTCTCCATCTTTCTCATTCAAAGATCCATCTTAACACAAATCTCCAGACTTCATAAGTAGCACCCCATAGGCTTTCCTTCTTTTTCTTTTTTTTAAAGATTTATTTATTTATTTGAGAGAGAATGGGGGATGGGGCAGAGGGAGAGAGAGAATCTCAAGCCCACTCCTCGCTGAGCGCAGGGCCCTCCTCGGGGCTTGATCTCAAGACCCCAAGATCATGACCTGAGCCGAAACCAAGAGTCGAATGCTTAACCGACTGCGCCACCCAGGCACCCCAGCCCTTTTCCCTTTTTCAAGGTACTGTTCTCCCTTACCATGAAAAGAAACAGCTTTGCCCTTTTAACAGGTCATTACAGTGGTACTTTCAAGAAGCCAGCATCGACTATCTCTGTGAAGCATGTCTTACATTCCATCTTCCTCTCCCTCAATACAGACATAGAAGGAATGATTTGGGCTTAAGGTCAAGATTCCCAAGTTCTAACCATAACCTCTGATGTACATCCACCATAGACAGGTAAATAACTTCTCCAGGGCTCAGTATTCTCACCTTTAAATGAGGGCACTATAGTTGATGATCCCTAAGACACTCCCAATGCTAAATGGTATGAAAATCTTTTCAGGCCAGTCATCCACAACAAAAGCAGTGGTTTCTCAGGAGATTGAACTGAAGCACTCGTATTAAGATCTAAAATATGGAAAAGGAGGTGAAAATTTGGGGACAGTGTGTACACTGCCACTGTGTAGCCTGAGAGGAGTGTGTCAGAGGCAGGGACAAGCAAGCTTGAACCACACAGATAATGATGGAGATGAAGACAGTGAAGAATGCCCTCGCATTTGCCATGTGTTTGGCACTGTCCTGAGCTATAGGACTTCATTTCATTCTTAGAACAATTCTACAAGAGCAGTACTAACTACTATCTCTACTTCACTGATGAGGAAATTCGGGGAAGGCAGGCAATTTTCCAGAACTGCAGAATGGCAGCTAATGTACCGGCTTCATCTTCTTACACCCCTTTGAAGGTGCTAATGAACAAGAAAACCAAATGGCTGACAAAAGGAAGAGGGAAAAAGAAAACACTGAGAAGCCAGGGATCTAGATTCTCCTCATGCTAGAAATTTCTCCCTCATGGCGAAAAGTTGATGATGGTTCCACAGTACCATAGTTTGACAATAATGTACATCTAGTTAATGGCATCGTGTTCCCACTGGACTGGAGAGTCATGTAGATTGTATTTATCAAGTCAAACAGTGTCTCCCAGAGAGAACAAATAGATGGTTCCCAGAGGGGATGAGTGAAACCATTGAAGGGGATTAAGAACACACTTATCGTGATGGGCACTGAGTAATGTATAGAATTACTGAATCACTATATTGTATACCTGAAACTAATATAACACCGTAGGTTAATCATACTGGGATTAAAAAAATAAAAAATAATAATTAAAAAAAATTGTGTCTCTTTGCTTCTATGAGTTTCCTGAAGTAATACTGGAATTTTGATTTTTAAAGTGGGCCATTTTTTCCCCTCTGAGCATCTACAGCTTTTTCAAAATCATTGACTATCTATCTGCTTCAGCAGTCTCAGATAGCAGAAAACAGAGTCAGAGGGCATTAGGATGTCTGCATTCAAGCCCCAATTCCATCCTTTCCTGGCTGTTTCCTTAGGCCCGTCTTTTTAAATTCTCTGTGCTTCAGTTTCCTCACTGGCAACATGAGAGAACTGGACAAGGGCACCCAAGCAATACTCACACTCTGTGGCCTTACCTTGCCTCCACCGCTAGAGCATAGCAGGGGCACCTCGTTTTCATATTTGTTGCTATTTAACTTGTGAATGCATGCCTTGGCTCTCCAACAGACCGTTAACTTCTCCAGGGCAAAAGCCCTACCATATACTTGTGTTTGAAACCATATAAAATACATTTTTTAAAATTCCACAGCCCTATTAGCCCAGTGGATAATCAAAAATACTTTCCAAATGAATGAATGTACCCTAGCAAGTCATGATTTATGCTTCAGCCAATTAAATGCTATCTGTTTTAGCAATCCTTAAGCAAGACACTGGATGTGGGCTGAAATGATGGAAGCCTCTGGGCTTCCCAGTCACAGGTCCCTAACACTGACAAGGTATCACCCACCAAGGAAATGCCTGATGGAATACTGCTCCAGCAGATTATATAGCATCAACCTCAGACAGGATCGTGGGATCTCAAAGCCAGGGAGAAATTACATAATGCTCAGAAATTTGCTTTGGCACAGGGTGAGGACACTGTGGCACCACTTCGTGTGTGTTCAGCAATGTCAGCATCCCATGATTTCTCTGTTTGATACTTCCGGGCATGAAATAGAAAGAGCTCTGCATAACTGCTTAACTGGTAGACCAAAAAAACAAAAAAAAAAAAGGAAGAAAGAAAAAGAAACTTGACCCAAAAAAATTTCATTTCAGAGAACTCACCCAGGCAGCTAATTATGCCATCATAGATAGTTATTAATTCACTTTTTAAAGACTAAAGATCTTCCACTTTAAGAGCCCAGATTCCATTGCTATTTCTAAGGCAGAAAGAAATACAGAGACACAATTTATGAATCACTCTCTAGACCAATGCTAGCATGATTCCATTGACAAGACACGCAGTATTGTTAAACAATAGTACTGTAAACACATAATCAACTTTTATTCATTCGGAAGCTATTCCAAACTTGTGGGGAATCCAGATTCCTTATTCCAGTGTCCTCTTTTTTCCTCTTTCTTCCTCTTTCTTCTGCCAGCCATTTGGTTTTACTATTCCTTAGCACCTCCAAAGGAACACAAGAAAATGAAACCAGGAAGTCAAGCAGCTCTGGCAAATCACCTACTGGGCTAAAATGATATTGAATCTATGCTAACTGTCCTTCATTTATTTCAGATAATAAAGAAATAACTCTGATGCAAATAGAATGTTGGAGCTAGGAAAAACCTTGGAAGTCTTCCAGTGCAAACCCACTTTACAGATTATAAAACTGAGGTACAATGAGGCAAAATGTCATGTTGGATGTCACATAGAGAGCCAGAGGCAAAGCTGGAACTGGGACCCAAACCTTCAGACTCCCAGTTCAGTGCTCTCCCCTTAAACTATTTAGTAAGTGTGGTAAAATCATAGCTTTAAAAAAAAAAAAGACATGAAAAGATAAGAGTTTTTCTTTTCTTTTTTTTTTTTAAGATTTTGTTTATTTATTTGAGAGAGAGAGAGTGAGAGAGAGCATGAGACGGGAGAGGGTCAGAGGGAGAAGCAGGCTCCCCGCCGAGCTGGGAGCCTGATGCGGGACTCGATCCTGACACTCCGGGATCATGACCCGAGTCGAAGGCAGTTGCTTAACCAACTGAGCCACCCAGGTGCCGCAAGAGATTCTCTTTCTAATATATTCTTAGGAAGATTCAAGTAATGTCTACAGTAAAGACTCATATTCAAATAATATTTTAGGATAATTCAAGTAATATTTAATAATATTTCTTGACCACCTATAATGTGCTCTTTTACTTAATGTTTTCACATATATTCTTCAGCACAGACCAGTAAAGTTGGTTTTAATATTTCCATTTGGCTGAGAATAAAGCTAAGGCTCAGAGAGGGAAAAGAAATTTGTTCAAGGGCACACAGCTAATAAAGATTTAATCCTAGATTTAAATCCAAGTCCTCTGGCTCAATTCAGAGCTTTTTTACTCATCTCAGTACTTCATAAATTTCAATTATTCACATCCCACCTTCACAAAGTTTTTGTTACTGGAACTATTATTTACTATTTCCCTTTAAATTGATTCATTATTTTTACTCAAATAAACTTAGCCTTCACTTAAGATATAATATCCACAAAATTATGAGTTTAATGGATTAATTTTACGTATGTGTTTTATATATAAGTTAAACATAAAACTTTGAAAATAAAAAAAAAATATTTATCTATGCCTCATCCAAAATTTCAATTGCGAACAGTGATATCTATGTCACACTTTGAGAAACAGGTACCTCACAAGCAAGCTGTAAGGAATAAATGTATAGCACTTAAACCACTTAGGGCTCTGTTTTCATCATTATCATTGTTATCATTAGTCAAAGCTTCCTAATCTTTGCACACATGAGAATCTCAAGATACTTGTTAAGTGCAAATTCCCAGACCCCATTCCTAGATCTGGGATGAAGTCCAGGAATTAACACTTTTAACAAACCTCCAGCATGTCTGTTGCTGATGCTCCTCCAATCATGTTTTAAGAAACCCTGTGCCACAATATTGGGGACTATATGATTTACTGAAGCAGGAGCCCCTTAGCATAACGACCTCCATTAAGACTTTCAACAAGTATCGGGGAGCCTGGGTGGCTCAGTCGTTAAGCGTCTGCCTTCGGCTCAGATCATGATCCCAGGGTCCTGGGATTGAACCCCGCGCGTCGGGCTCCCTGCTCGGCGGGAAGCCTGCTTCTCCCTCTCCCACTCTCCCTGCTTGTGTTCCTGCTCTTGCTCGCTCTCTCTCCGTGTCAAATAAACAAATAAAATCTTAAAAAAAAAAAAAAGACTTTCAACAGGTATTGATATTACCGTATAGTTACTGAATCACAAAGCAGAAGTGACTCCATGGGTCCCTTAGTTGGGACCCTATTTTACGAGGTACACCAGCCACAGAAAATTTCAAACAGGTTGTCCTTGACTCCTTTGGTAGCCCCTGCACAAATCTCTCTTTTCCCACTGGGACTGAGTAGAAGTATCTGGGGGGGGAGAAGTTCACTCTCCACAGACACCACATTCTCATGGGTGGAACTTCCCAAAGCAGCAGAGTCATAAATATGCTCCGGGCAGCACAGGGGGAGCTTTTGATCTTCTGCCCACTGATCCCTGCTTGTCATCTGCTCAGCCTCATTCATCACAATGAAGACAAGGAGCTAAATTAGAGAGCAAGATCCAGTGTCAGTGATCTCTTCAGAAGAGACAGGACAGTCATCACCCCCTCGACAGGCCAAGAGGGCAAGGGGCAAGGAGGTGGTGTGACACTAAGGCAGGCCTGCAGGTGAGGCAGACCACAACCAGGCTACTGAGGACAAGGAGGAAGAGGAGGGACCTGATCCTTCTTCAACACAGGCTCCTGCCTCGGGAGCTCGGGCGCTGGGAGCTGCGCAGAAAGGTCCACATGCAGCCTTTCAAGGCGGTGCGTGGTAACCACCTGACATGTGTTATTTAGCTCTATAGTCCTTTTTTAAAAATTAAATTAGCTGCTAACACGGAATATAAGGAAATTTTACAAGTAAGTCTGGATTTCCAGTTTTCTTGAAACAACTGAAAATCTCATAACACTAGGCCCACATTCTAATGGGGCAACAACTGGCTGGAGTTAAGTAGTGGTCACCTTCCACTAGACAGAGTATTGATGTCCAGTTAGCATGAATCCACATCACTCCATAGTGGATTACATCCAACTTTCTTAACTCAACCACCTGCCTGTCCTGTTGGCATCTGAGTTTGTGAATCCTAGGAAACGCATTTCACTAAGTAAAATACAAATGCCATTAACCACATTATCTTCTTTCTTCCCACAAATATCTGTATTTGTTTAATGCCAGGGCCCAAGACATAAGTAACACATCATAGGTTCAATAAACATGAGTTGAATGAATAAAGAAATTTATTAAGCCTGAAGCTGTGCTACGCATTCCAGGGGGATACAAAATTGAGCAAGACACGCACATGACTTCAAGGAGGAGTCTGGGGCAGAAAAAAGAATACCAGAGTTGGAGTCTGACTTAGCTTTGTGTCTTTAGGCAACATTTCTGAGCCTGGGCTTCCTCATCAAGAAACTAAGGATGATAATACCGCACAAGATCGTTTTAAGAGTTAAATGAGATAATGTATTCGAGAGCCCAGGCTAGTGGGAAATTCCCTAGAAGCACAACAAAATTAGAAAGTGAAAATATGCATAAGAGAGGTAGGTATAGTGCAAAGAAGGAAGAGAATACAGCAAGCCAAAGGGCTCAGAAAAAGCTTCAGGAAGAAAATGGGCTTTAACTGAGACGCACACAGGCTCGGGTCTTAATTGAGATATGAGTGAGAAAATTCTAGGCAGAAGAAAGGGTAAGCGTGGAAGGGTATAGAGTAGCAAGGTGGGTTTGATTAGGACAGGGAGTGCGGACCATGAACGCCAGGTTAAGAACCCAGAACCTGATGACATACAATATACTGCCCGCAACTGTTGGCGTGAGCAAGACAAGGGCTTTATCATCTTCAGGTTCCCCTTAAGCCTAAGATAATTCCTCTTACTCACATCCATCAGGTAGATAAAAGACCATGGTCCCAGTGACCCTCCCCACACACCCACACACCCACACACACCCACACACACTGCTAGCCAGACCATTTCAGATCCTCCCTCTATAAGCACCCCCATTAGAATGTCCACAATAAAGGGCTTTAAATCAATCTAGGCATCGATCTTTAAACTTGGCCCAACTTTCACAAGATTTATGAAAACCTTTCATGTGGGGTTTTGCAGATGATTTATTTTTATATTTCTGGATAATATATATATATATTTAAAGCCCATAATGAAATGAAAGAACTGGTAGATTTCTGCATCTTGAACAGTAGTAGAGCTACCCTGGTGCTTAATACTCAAAGCATCCTAAGAACAGTTTGAATAAATATTAACAAGATCATTTTAAATTATGAAAACACTAAGGCACACACTCAGGGCTTATGATATGCCAAGCCTTGTTCTAAATATGTAACATAACATTAATTCCTGTAATCCTTACAACAGCCTATGGGGTCCAGGATGTTATTAGTATCTTCATTTTATAGATTAGGAGAGTGAGGCATAGGGAAGGTAAATAATTTGCCCAAGGTCATATATCTAATAAGTGGTTGGTTTGAGCCCAGGTAGTCTCAATTCCAAGTCTGCTGTTTAACCACTCTGCTATTCTGCCTCCCACGAAGAATATGCACATCGATGCAGGAGGTAAGAATGGCACCACAGAGGGCTTCGAGGGAGGGGCTGACCCCATCTGGATTGGCAGGGTCCAAGGGCAAGCAGGGATAGTGTTTGAGGGAGATGAAGACCCAAAACAGTGAATGCCTTATGGCCCACAGACCCAGCTTTTGCTCCTGAGAACCAGAGAAACATAGGTCAGAGCTTTAGAGCTCGGCCTGGGAAGCAGTAAGTATGCTGGTTAATACTGTGGGCCCTGGAATCAGACTGCTGGACCTGGTTCCACCACGTTCTGCTCTGTGCCCTAAGGCAGGTTTCTTAACTTCTCTGGATCTCAGTTTTCTCACCTACACAATGGGAATAATCCTTCTTACCTCCGAGAGTTGTTGGGAGGATCAAAATAATTCATATAAAGCAGTTAAAATGGTGTTTGGCATATAAGAAGCTCTCAACAAACGCCAGGTATTATTTCAGCTTCCCCTCCTTCTCATCAGAATCTTATACAGCAGCTCCACGTATGGTTGGTTTTATTCCAGTTTTAAGTGTAGTTGATCTTAGGGTTCAGTCACATCCAGGCAGGGCCTGTAAGAGTGGACTACCCGAGGTTAGCTTGCCAGAGAGCCTGGAGCATCTTCTACAGGAAGAAAGAGGTACATCCAGGGTTTGGGCCAAGGAAGGACCAAGAAAACAAAACAATTGTTCTGTTATTATTATTCTGACCTTGTCCTTACGCCCAGATTAATATGGTCCGGAGAAAGAAAGAATTATTTTTAATCAGTATTTGTTAAGTTTTATTACCTATTAATAAGTAATTGATTACCTCTCATTGGACTAGATTCTAGAAACACAAAGTGTGATGTCCGTGCCCCCACAGAGCCCATGGTCTTCTGGTGAGAGAGATGGACCAAACAGTGTCCTAACAGTGATAAACAGAGTGATGGATAGGGGGCTATGGGAACAAGAAGGAGAGGAACCCAACCCAGAATTGGGAATTTGAGCAAGATTTCCTGGAGCAAATAACATCTGACCCAAGATCTAAAGAATGAAATGGAGTGGTCCACATATATGAGGGAAGGAGCGGCTGAAGCTTTAAGATTTAAGGAAGAAGGGAGTAGGAAGTGAGACTGGAAAAGTCAACAGAGACATGCTGAAGAGACTAGATCTTATTCTGAGGGCACTGGGGAGTCAGAAGGGGGTGCTATGCAGAGGAATGATGTAATCAGAGTTACAGCAATTATCTGGACTGTGAAGAAAAGAACCTGAAGAAAAGAAGCAGAAATTAGGGTAAAGAGAAGGGGACCAAAATGAACACTGTCTCCGTAGGAGAGGGAATCTGCTGGTGGGCTGTTAGATGTGGATGGCAGACAAGAAAATGGAAGCATAGAGATTCATTTCTGGTTCGGACACAGGGATGGACAACAGGGCTATTTATGGAGATGGGGAACACAGGATAGAAGCCAGTTTGGGTGGGGAGGTAGGGCGATGACACCAAATTCAATTTTGGATAAGCTGAGTTTTGGATGGTCCTTAGACTCTCAAGGGCAACATACCATAGGCTCCATGAGTCTGTAGCTCAAAAGAGCCACCCAGGCTGGACATACAGATGGGAAGTCATCACTCAGGAGGTAGTCCCCAGAGCGATGAGAGGGCACGAAACTCTCAAGTGAGACAGCAAAATAGAGACCAAACCATGAGGAACAGCAGAATTTAGTGGAAAGGTCAAAACAAGGGTTGCCTACGAAGTGAAATAACGTGTCCATATCTCCCCCCACCCCTGAGGGCATTAAACTTTGTGAGGGCAGGTCCTTCATATTGTTGATTTTTTTATTCCCAGCACCTGGCACAGAGCCTGGCGCAAAGCAGCAACTCCATGACTATTTCTTGAGTGAATTGTCTAAGGTCACACAACCAGAAAGTGGCACAGCCACAGTAATCTGGATGATTCCAAACAGGATTCTCCCCTCCACCAACCACCACCCATGAACAGAGAGAAGAATCCAGGATTTGGAGTCAAGTGCTATGGAAGGTTCTCTGACTGCTCTCTAACTCCAGGATTCCAAGGAAGGGCCTGTTTAATACTCCTCATCACAAAACACTTCATGGGAAATTATTCAGTCATTTTATAATTTCCTGGGTCTGCAAACTGAGCTCTGGATTGAGCAAATTCCTGTAGACTTGGACACACACTGGCTGTGTCTCTGTGGTCACCGGCAGAAGCACGTACAGGGTGACCTTCTCCTTCCGCCTGCAACCACAGTGCAATGGACAGGGACCCTGGCCAGGCAGTCCATTGGATGCCACAGTTAGGGTCTTTCAGGGAAGGGCCTGCTGCCAAGCATGAAACTGGTGGGTGTGCGCAGTAAAGTTGGCGGTGGGATTGTTCAATTCATCTCACTCTTTTCTGGCACACAAGGAAATCAGCACTGCTATTTTGAGTGTTTGTTACAGGAATATCCACATTTTAGGTAAGGTTCCTCTGTATTTAGGTAAGATTTACCTAAATATATAAGTAAGTGCATAAATATCTAAATATTTAGATACTTAGACAAAGTTCTGTTTTTAGATAAGGTTTCTATATTTTAGATTCCTCACAAGAAAAATAGTACATATGGTTTAAAAAAACTTAGGAGAAGCATTAATAAGAGGATAAAAATATTTCATAATCCTACTATCCAGAAATAATCATTATTATCATTTGAGGTCATTTCTTTTCCTTTTTTTTTTTTTAAATAGGCTCCACATCCAGTGTGGAGCCCAATGCCAGGCTTGAGCTTACGACTCTGGAATCAAGACCTGAGCTGAGATCAAGTCAGCCACCCAGAGGCTCCTCCTTTCCTGTTCTATACACTGAACAAAATACCTTTGTATAATGCTTCCTAATATAGTACTCTATCATATGTATATAGTATTCTATTATATGTATATTATATATGTGCCAAATTTCTATAATCACTCCCCTGCTGCTAAGCATTTTTCTGTATCCAGTTTTTCAGTACTATAAGATTGTTATTAATAACTTTGCCCATAAAATATCTACATTCTAGGCCATTTCTCTAAAACAGATTCCTAAAAGTGAATTACTAGATTAAATACAACTTAATTATTATTCAACCTTCTTTGATCTGACAGAAAAAAAATCCTTACCGTCTACCTATAAATTACAAACAGATGCAAAAGTATACACAGATATATACACATAGTCATACATACATATACTCCTACCAATTTCCAAAGGCCTAAAGATACAAAACGCAATGAGGAATTTATGCATCGGTTCTAAGAAGAACTTCCCAAACAGATTTCTGCCTAATTCACTTTCCAGGATTAAAAAAACAACAAAAAACTTGCGTTAAAAAAAAAAAAAACAAAAATGTGTAGAACTCTACCTCATCTTCACATGAATGTTTGCTCATAACCTGTTAGGCTCACACCTCCAGCCACGGGAACCCAAATGCCACAGGGGATCGTGACGTGCCAGAGGCAGGAGGGACTCAGGACATCCTCTAGTGCAAACCCCTCTCCCATTGCATGAACGAGAAAGCTGAAGTCCTGAGAGAAAGACTTCAACTCCCACTTTAGTGATAAAGGCACACAAATAGTAAATGGCAGAATTAGGATGAGGGCAGAATTAGTCAGGTCAATGCTTACTAACCATCTTGTACATGCCAGATACTGCATTGAGTTCTGGAAATCCAGAGGTGAACACAACAGGGTTGATGACAGTGGCAGGGGGTGGCAAGGGGAGAACAATAGGAGGAGCTGTTAAAGGAATTGATATCCATTCTCCTCCAAAGGACATTATCTCTACTCAGTCACCTTCCATCTCATGAAAGAATTGTTTTTTTCTCAACTTGGGTTCTAATCATGTTATTTCTTAAGAAGGAACGGGAATTTCTTACACTTATTCCCAAAACTGGATACAGGACATAAATAATTACATCCACCAGGTTTCATAAAATAACAGACTAATAAAAACAACCATAATTGCTCACATTTACTGAGCGGTTACTACGTGTGGAGCGCCGTTCTAAACCCTTCACTTACAGTAATTCATTTAGATTGAGCTTCTCTACTAAATCAAAGCAAGTCCTTTTAGGAACTAATTTGAGAAAATCCCACAGCTGATGGGGCCAAATAACTAAACTTCACAGAGCTGAGAGAATCCAGCCTGATTAGGCAGCCCCTAATCAAAGTAGAATGCAACCGTGTGAGTAGGAAAAATAAAGGCCTTTGAAAAACAAGACGTGAAGGCTTGCTGGCAAGGTGGTATCATCTGGCACAGGAAATTGATCTGAAGTTAAGAACCCTGCAGACCAACTGGTTCAATTCTTGGTCATTCTCCAGCTAAGGAAATTAGTTTCACAATATGCAGTGCCAATTCCCTCAGTTGAAATGGAATTTGACTAAAATTTGACTAACCTGAAACAATTCTATTTTCTTTCTCAGTTGGGAGGTTTTCAGAGGCAGTCAAACAAAGAAAAAAAAAGTCACTAATTACAAAATTTTAAAAAGCGGCTCTAAATTAGGACTACTTGGTTGAGAGTATCACCCACAGGCCAGACTGCGAGTTGAGGGCATGGGATCAGGGTAGCCTTCCCTTAGCTTCCTCCAATCTAAAAACTCACGTCAGACGAGGTAAGTTTTTGCAGTCCTCAGGTAGGTCATACCTCCCTCCCAAATTACCCAACAGGCAATTTTACAAACGTAGGCCTCTGTTTATCCCCACGCAAAACTCAAAGACGTCAGGGTAGAACAGACTGTTCTCGTGAAGAGCCACAGTCGTGACTCTGTCAACACGCTGAGCTCGGGTGTGTCCCGCAGGCCGTGAGGGTGCCACACACAGGAGACCCAGGAGGCATATCTTGACATGCTCAGCTGACGCTCAATGGAGGAGATTCCGGCTGTCGCTTTGACAGTTCTGGGTAACTGAACCAACAAAGCGGCGTCTCCAGTTGCTCAGCATTTTAGGCCTGTCTACTTGTTTGGCAACGCACAAAAGAGCTAACTGGTTTTTACTACATCCGAGACGTTACATGATCGAGCATGATGATCATAATGAAAACTAATTGTGGGTGACAGGCATTCGACGTTTTCCGCGTGCCAGGCACTGCGCTCAAGCTGGACCTACACTGTAGGATTCAGTCCCCATAGCAATCCTCTGAGGGTACCATGGCTAATAGTCATATCCCCACTTTAAAGAGGAATAAGCTGAGGCTGAGAGGTTTAGTGACTTGCCCAAGGCCACACAACTGGCTAGCAAGGGAAATGGAATTAGAATCCATGTCTGTTAGACTCCGAAGCTCCTGTGATATTCATTTTTAGGACCACTGCCTCCCCTATTTATTTTAGGAGTTCCTCAAGCTTAATTTATTTTGTTAACTAATTTGAAATCTGAAAGTGTCCAAAAAGGAGCTCTCATCTTTAATATGCAAATGATCTAATACAAACTGAGTCCCTAGACACAAGAAGTAGAGCTCTAGGTCCTATGCACTGAATGGTTATGTTCCCCCCAAATTCCTATGTTAAAACCTAATGCCCAATGTGATGGCGTTAGCAGGTAGGGCCTTTGGGAGTGATCAGGTCATGAGGGTAGAGCCCTCATAATTGGGATTAGTGCCTCTAGAAAGAAGTCCCACGCCTACTGCCATGTGAAGTCTAACAAAAAAGATAGTCATGTATGAATCAGGAAGCAGGCCCTCCCCAGACACTGAACCTCCCAGCACCCTGATCTTGGACTTCCAGCTTCCAAAACTGTGAGGAATAAAATTCTGTTGTTTATAAGCCACCCAGTTTACGGTTTGTTTGTTTTTTGTTTTTTTTTTTTTTTCACAGCAGCCCAAACAGACTAAGACACTGGGATTATACTGAATGAAGCAATAAAACACAAGAGCATAAAATAATCTCTCTAAACACTTCTGATTCGCAGAGGCTGTGACGTGTATCTCCGCAAGTTCCTGGGAGAAGAGTCCTCACATCGCCCTTATGGGCTTCCAGAAACCCAGGGTTCAGTTTTCCTTCTTTTAAAGAAAATACTACAAATTACAAATTAGTTTGCTCAGAGAGGTTTAACAAGTTGGGGGTGTCTTCTTAAACAAATGTAATGTCTGGGAAAATGTTAAATGTAAGAACACTGTTAACTGAAGTTTCCAGTGACAATACTATTTGTGATAATAGCCTGCCACTACTAGCCACTGTCACCATGAACGAGTCCAAAGAAGCCAGGTGGTCTAGCACTTCCTGTCTAGCCTCACCAGGGACAGATTGTAAGTGAATACATACAAAGTCACCTAAGGAAGCAGGAGAGTTCAGTGGGAAGCTTTGGAGTCATGAAGACCCGGGATTTCTTAACTTCTCCAAACTTCAATTTCTTCATCTGTAAAGTACGGATGATGATACTTCTTCATGGAGTTGTTAGAATAAAATAACTGATGGTGGGTCAAGTGCATAAAGTATTAAGAAGGGCTCATGAAACAGGAGCAGTTCATACTAGATAATCTTCCATTTCCTCGTACCTGTTGGAGCATAAGGCCATGGGGAAATTTGAACACAAAGTAAACACCTAAGTGAACCCTTAACCCTAGGTTTTCAACTGTGAGCCTCTTCATGCCCTGCTGAGAAACTCATACTGTTTTTTAGAAGTTGCCAAAGCTTCAGGTCATGCCTCCAGCCCATACAGCCAAGGGTTGAAACTCAAACCAAGTAGTTGAGATGTGCCAGCACACATTCAGAAACCAAGATTCACAACCAAAATCAGACCACCATGTGTTAGCAACACCACGCGGGTGAGCAATCAAAAGTGCCCGGCTGCTGTGGGTACAATTAATTTTGTACGAACTGATGAAAATTCACAAGTTGATCTACACTCACCTCAGAAGCAGGAAGGGAAGGAAATTCTTCCTTTAAAACGCTGGAAGATCAACTGTAGGTTCTTTTTGGGACATGGAATGTGATTTATTTATTTTTGATTCTCTTGCTCCTAATATAGCACTAGACGTACAATAGGACTTTCATAAATATTTGATGAAGAACGGATGGAATGAATAAATTGAATTCAGCCTGCTATGTCCGTCTTTATAGAAGGGACCCAGATTGCATCTATCTCACTGCTCCACCGTCCTCAGAAAGATGGATGCTGACACCCTACACACCAAATCTGCCTTCCAGACAACAGATGGAGTGGAACGGGAGAAGCCAAGGGTGCTTCCTCTTCTTCCAAAAGACTTTCTTGGAGTTCCAAATAGCACTTGTATTTGGATCTCATTAGCTAGGACTTAGTCACATGACCACACCTAGGTGTAAAGGCCACTGGAAAATGTAGGGTTTTTTTTTTTTTAGCTGGGAGGCAATGTACACAGCTACAAATCACAGTTCTTTTTCTAAAAGAGAAATGAAGGGGCGCCTGGGTGGCTCAGTCGTTAAGCGTATGCCTTTGGCTCAGGTCACAATCCCAGGGTCCTGGGATCGAGCCCCGCATCGGGCTCTCTGCTCCGCAGGAAGCCTGCTTCTCCCTCTCCCACTCCCCCTGCTTGTGTTCCCTCTCTTGCTGTGTCTCTCTCTGTCAAATAAATAAATAAAATCTTTAAAAAAAATAAATAAAAGAGAAATGAATATCGGGAGGCAACTAGCACTCTTTAACACATACAGTACGTGGGTTACTATAATTAATGAATTAATTAAAGCACTCATTAAATAAACATCATTAAAATTAAAACTTTACTAGGTGCCAGATACTGATCTAGGCATTAAGGGTATAAAGATAACACACGGCATCTATTATTGAGAAAGTCACTGTCTAGGACACAAGGCACCATATTCTACCTAGTCAACCAAGGTGATCAGGCAATAAGTCCTAATACTTCTCAAATCTATCTCCTCTCTTCATCCTCTACCATATCCAAGTTTGGGCCTTTACCTGGTTTTACTGAACCATCTTGTCTAGTCTAATGAACAGCTTCCACATTTTCTTTTTCTCCTCAAAAGCACCCTTAAAACTTCTTGCTTAAGATCCATCATGTGTCCATTATGCCCAGACAAAACCCACATCTTTCACTTGGCACATATTGTGGGGCCCCACTGACTTCTCCCAGCACCACCTCCCACCACTGCCCTGCACTTCGCCACAGGAAGCACAGAGACAATGTGGGATCACAGCCTATGAGATGATGCTCTCACCTCCAGGCCTTTGCTCACGCTTGGTTCCACCTGAGACACTCCCTCCACGCACTTACCTGATGGACACCTAATCACTATTCGAGACACAGTTAAATCATCACCAACTCTAGAGAGGCTCTCTGCCCCTGTCTCCTTCTTCCTTCTGTAGCTAGGAGTGATGCTGCCCCTCTCCTCTGCTCCCTTAGCAGCCCTCGTGCATTCATCTCCACGTACGATGTCTCCACGTTGCAGGGAACTGTTACTTTTCCCTTTTAAATTACATCTTTCATCTTGATAGTCCCCAGCGCTTGGCACACTGCAAGCATCCATCCCTTCCTCCATTCATTCAAAAGGACCTCTATCAACAAGTTAGATCCATCCTCTGCTCTGACAGACCTTACAATCTTAATGGCATCTAATAGGAGTTGAAAGGGGAGAAAGAATAAAGAAAAAGAGGGAAGGATGGAGGAAGGAGGAAAGAAGGGGAAAGAGAGGAAGAAGGAGAAAAGAAAAGAAAGAAAAGGAGGTAATTAAATGCCAGTGCAGCCCTCTGGTGCATCAAACTGCTTAGCCTCCTCATAGTTCGTAAGATATCTGAAAGCTATTCTCATAGTCACGTGAATTCTTCTCTTTTCCTAACTTAAAAACGATCTTTAAATTTTTTCCACCACCACATCCTCTAATACCATGTCTATACTTAACGTCTTCATTTCGAAATTGCCCCATTTTCCAAGCTTGATTCTCTTAAGAATAAACATTTCTCCTATAAGATCTAATCCCTTTTGTATTTTTTTAGAAAAATGAAACTTAAGCATATCAGTAATTGGCAATAAATGGAGAAGCTGGGAGTTCAAAGGTTTCAACCA
Source organism: Phoca vitulina (assembly GCF_004348235.1). NCBI lineage: Eukaryota > Metazoa > Chordata > Mammalia > Carnivora > Phocidae > Phoca > Phoca vitulina. The sequence continues at coordinate 49,835,908 of NW_022589705.1, forward strand.
GTCTTTTGAGGGGCTCTACAACACAGGACCCTTTTAAGGAGCCTTGACAGGAATGTTAATTACTTAAGCAAAGTCATGCATGACACACACTTACACCAAGTGTCTGGTCAAACTTTAACAACAAATGTAACTTGAGGTCCCTGGCTCATCTTTCTGCTAAACAGAGCTCCAGAATTCAAATGGGATTAGTGACACAGACCTGTTCCTATTTAAAAATAAACCATGATAGAAAGCCTACCATTTTCTTCATGGGGTCTCACGAATCCCTTCTTCTGCACAAACTCAGACTTTCTCCCTTGACGATCTTAACCACAGAGCTGCTATTTGAAGGTTTAGTATAGCAGCAATTTCAGGCATGCTATATGCTTTGATGAAGTAGGATGACATCTTCATCATGATATGGCTGTGTATAGGTCTTCCATCACCAAAAAGAATTTCCATCAGGGAAATTCTTTCTTACTCTTCCTCTGGATCAAAGTACTGAACATTGTCATTCATTCATTCATTTATTCATTCATCTCAGAAACAGTAATGAGGATTCTTCTACACATAAGAGGCTGAGTGGTAAACTCGCTGTCCTGCCCTCAAGGAACTCAGGGTCTACTGGGGGAAGACAGACTCATACATTAACTATGCTGACACAGTGTGATAAACTATGACAGCAGGGCCCTTGAGGAAGTGTGAGCTCAGTAGGGAGGATATTAATGCCAAGGAATTAGAAAAGGCTTCTTGAGGGGCACCTGGGTGGCTCAGTTGGTTAAGCGTCTGCCTTCAGCTCAGGTCATGATCCTGGCTCCTGAGATTGAGCCTGCACTGGGCAGGGAGCCTGCTTCTCCCTTTCCCTCTCCCCCGGCTCACACGCACACACACGTGCACTCTCTCTCTCAAATAAATAAATAAAATCTTTTTAAAAAATTTGGAAAAGTCTTCTTGCAAGAATGATGCTTGAATGGGGTCATTTAAAGTGAGCAAAGTATGCTAGCAGTGGGGCTGGAGAAGGGGTGAAGAAATGAAGGGGACACCCCAGACGGACGGGCCAGCTTGGGCTAGTGTCTGAACTTACTAAAGGATACAATGAACCCAAGGAAGGGAATTCAGCATGGTTGCAGGGTAAGAATGTGGAAGAATGAGGAGAGCAATGGAAGTTGGCATTGGAATGGTGAACTATGAATTCCTAGCTCCTTAGTTCATATTGATTCAGTTAGCAAACCCACTACCCAACTGTACCCAGCAAAGAGGGCACACAGAACTTCGAAATTTTAAAGGGGGGTTGGGGAAAATAAACTTTGAACACCATCTACTTCTACATTATGGCCAAGTGCTACGCTGAAATTCCCCAATCATTCAGGAAGAACAGTTTATGACAAGATCCTTAAAAGGAAGGAGGCAGAAACCTAGATGATGGGAGAGGTCAAAGAGATATAAACTTAGGCTACTTCACATCTCTGCTCTGAGTACCTACTATTCCATATATGTCAGCACCCGGTGAAACGAGAAATCCAAACAATGGATCAAACCACACAAGATGGAGACAGCTAGCTGCCTACCCAGTATCAACTCTTCCCTCATCCCTTACTAACAGAACCCCAGTACAGCTAGGTGTGGCCATGGGACCAAGTTCTGGCCAATGAGATATAAAGATAAGTGTTATGTGGGATGTCATGCAAGCTCCTAAAAAGGTAAACAGTGGGCACATGCCTCATTTGTCCTTTACCTTTCCACTTTTCCCTGCCTGGAATGCAGTGTGATGGATAAAGCCCTAGCAGCCATCTTGTGATCCTGAGGGTGGAAATACATGCTCGGGAGGTAGCATATATATAGATGGAACAGAAACATAGAAGGAACCATGATTTCATGGAGCCATCATGTGAGCCTTGAACTTGTCACCTACTTCTAGACCTCTTTTATGTGAGAGAATAAAACTTCAACTCGTGAAAGCAACTATATTCAGGTTTACCCTACCCATTCAGCCACAGAGTTCTACTTTCCTTCCTTTGCTCTGGGCAAAGAAGAAGAAATGCCAATCCTGTCCGAAAATGTGCCTCTCTTACCCAGGACTCAGAATATGCATTTAAGGAAAAAATATGCACCTGGGGATTTGAACACTCATATGCCATTGCTGCTGCTCCCTCCCCTGAAACCACAATCCTGTATTTCTGTTGTCAAGATTGTCAAGCAAAGGATTATAAGTGTAAAGGAAGAATGGGCAGCAGCTGGAGGATTCACCAGGCATAAGAAACTCTTAACTGACACATTGTTGTTCGTGCACGAGGTGACAAATAAAGGAATTTGCAAAGGAAAAAGAAAGAAAATATGAGCAGAGAGCATGAAGAGTTTTTCAGACATACTTGCATAACCATAAATAATTTATGTCAGTCAATAAGAAAATGAGTAAATAAACTTTGATATAGCCATACAACAAAATTCTAAACAGCTGAAGTCCTCTTCTAACTGCTGCAATGGAAAGATCATTGAGGGATATTGATCAGTGCAAAAGCAAGTTGCAAAACACTTCATAGGGAAAAGTTACATGAATGAATGACTGAATGGCTAGATAGACGGACAGACAGACATACTGAGTCATGCAGTGGATGTAATGTTTTAAAGACATGCAACCAATGTGCTTTCATTTCCTTCCTAGCAGCCATTCCACTAGTGTGGCCTTAGGAGCCAGGAGGAGCAGAGCAGGAGGAGAGTTGGATATAAGAGGAGTCCCCTCCTGCCTTTAGGGGAAGTGTGAGAAGAAGAAAGAAGATGCTTCTTGGCATCATGGATCCTCATCCCCCACAGTGGGCTGAAATTACAGAGAGGCAAGGGGGGGCAGAGTTATGCCTGCTAAGGGGAAAGCAAAAGCCACTCCCAGCATGTACTACACTCCCACCAGGAACTCTTAGAAGGCAGGGGGGACCTCCATAGCCAGAGGCCCTGTCCTGAACGGAAGTGCATCACCACAGCACACTGGCGTTTTCCAGTTGCAGGAGAGCATTTCAAGGCCATCCTTGACTCTCAGGAAGATGTAGCAGGAGCCAGTGGTGACAGTAGACAGCTGGTCACGTGTGTCATGAAGGAGGTGACAAGTCCAAGGCTCACATGGAGGCTCCATGAAATCATGGATCACCTCTGAGTGAGGTTTCCCTTGGGAGCACAGCCTACAAGTTCATCATTCCCAGACTTATTCAACAGACACAGGCCCAAGACTAGCCCAGCCAAACCCAAAGCACAGAGGATGCCACGAGGCCAGAGGCCCAGGCTTGAATCCAAATCCATTTCCCACCTCCCCTGCACCACCATAAGGAGGAAGCAGGCAGCGCGGAGAAGACTAGCTAGTTAATAAAAAAGACATTACCTTTTCTTAGCATATCTCAAAGGTAATGTTTTCAACTCCAGTACATCTGCATAAGCATGTTTTAAAGTTCTAGAAGGATATCCAAGAAAATGGTAAATGGCACTGGGAATCAGGACAAGGGTGGGCAGAAGAGTTACCTCCTACTTTATACTCTTCAGTCAGGTTTGAATTCTCTCACCACAACCTTCTCTTACTTTTAAAATGTTTGAAAATGAGTTTTAAAAATATACTCCTCAACAGAGTTGATTCCACAAGCTTTTTCTGCAAGGTATCAGGATGTTTATGAGCAATTCACAAAGTAAATATACGACAGTGATACAGGACCTCTCAGATACACTGAGTTAGTGGGACGTGGGTGGAATGTGGGCCACTACCTTGGGCACATTTGATAATAAATAGCTGAGGCTTACTGAATGCTTACTATTGTCTTAGGTACCATGTTAAGCACTTCACCTGTATTAACTCACCTACTCCTCGACAACGCTGTGAGTTAGATTCCAGAACTGTACGTAAAATCTGGGAATATTTTTTTGGGTGTCCCCTGGTTACATCCACTTTTCTCTTCAGCCTCCCAAGAGCTGTGCTATGTTGATCAGTGACTCCCCTGGCCTCTTTAGGAATGACCTTTGCCTTTCTGATGCTGGCAGCCATCAAGCTGAGGAGGACCAGCCATCCTGCCAGAGTGATGCAGAAGGAATTTTTCCAGAGAGAAGCCCTTGGTCTAGATGCCTTCTACATGCCTTCAGAACACTGGTGACAGTGCCTTTTCCTCAGGTCCACTGTGGGCTAAAGCTTGCAGAGGCTCCCGATGCCATCTTATCCAAGCTCCAGACCACATGAGCCCGAGCACGGCTGGCTTCGCCAGTACCACCGCCCCTGGACAGGAGCCACGGCGTCCGTGGGGCTAGGTCAGCAGGGCAAGTCACTAGGGTGCTGGAAGTACCAGAGCTGCCCTTCTGCCTTCCCTTCCCAAACAAGTACTCAACGACCAAATCTTCGTAGAGATAATTATGGGTGAAGCACACCGGCCTCAGATCCAGATGGCCTTCAGACACAGGCTCAGCAGCCTCTCTAGCTAAGAGGCCCCTGAGCCACAGTTTCCTCATCGTTGAATTTGGGATGACAGCCAGAAGTGAGGCTGCAGCGAGGAAGTCTGTGAGCCCACAACACAATGTGGTGCACGCAGTAGACCCTCAGGAAGGAGTAACTGCAATTACTACAGCTCTTGAAAGCACCTGTGTCCGGCTATCTCGGAGCCTTGAATGCCACGCTGCTCATCTAAATCAGACAGGGCAGAGGGAAGGGGAAATAGAGAGGGGAGGAAGGAGCGTGAGAAGGACACACCATTCCCCATTTACTCCAGGTTTGTTAAGGATGTAAGCTGTGCTAAGTTCCTTTCTGGTCCTGAGGGAAAGATGGAATTTTGGCATTTTTAGTTTCCCTCCAGAAGAAGAAATAGAAACACAAAAACAGGAAGCCAGCTGAATTTATCTCTCCTACTTTGATTTACGCCTCCTTTCAGCTCACAATCATTGTTTTTAAATTAATACTTTAACTGTCTCTCCCAAGAAAAAGGAGGGATAACTTATCTGTTTTTAAAAAGAAAATAAGCCCAAAGGGCAAAGAATCTGGTCCCATTGAAATAATTCTCTTTAGAAAAGCTATAAATAAGGTTTCTGATTCAAAATTGAGATAAGATTATCTGAAGGAGATGGGAGAGAAAAAAAAAAAACTGCCAAAGAAAAAAATTTATGTCTACATTAGCAAACTCCCTAAAAGGATTAGTTCCTTTCGGTTAAGAGGATTTTTTTTTTTATTTAAAAGCCTCTTCCCAATTAAAAAAAAAAAAAGTAAAAGTAATATCTGTAAACACCTTCAGACATTGAACTTAATTTCACTTAACCTGGCTGGCCCCTGGGGTTCCAGCGTCTTCCAAGGTCCTTCTGACTGCCAAACCTCTCCAGGAGACTCATGCCCGCTGCCTCCCCTTGTCCAAGCTTTACCTCTGCAGTTCAGCCATTGCCGGTCTCCTCCTCCCACCACTGAGAACGTTCCCCAGTGAGCTACTAATCACCAGTCCAATTCCCTCGGACTCTGTGGGATCTGACACAGCTGTCCACTGTTCCATCCCTCAAACGACACCAGCCTGCTTTGCCTACTGGTCTGTCCGCCACGTCTTCTGTTAGCTTCTTAGATGCCTCCATTGCCGTAACAGAGAGTCTGACTAAAAAGTCCAACTCGTTATTCCCATCTTACCTTTTTCTCCATGACCTCACCCATCCTGTGGTCTTTATTTAATAGTAACTGTGGCAGAGACGGCCACCTGCCCCACCACCTCTTCTAAAATAGTAGAATTGTAGCTAGGAATCTGGCTTCCCACAGAATAAAGACTCTGTTTCTCAGCCTCCCTTGCAGCTAGCTGTGACCATATGACCCAGTCTGGCCAATGGAATGTGAGAAGTGGGTATGCCCTCCCTCCACCCCTATGACCCCTTCCCTTTGGATGGAAGGTAGGCATGCTAGTAAGCCATCTTGGCCCATCTGATGAGGACTACAAATCAGTAAAGGTGGAACAACAGGAAGAGTCTAAAAAGCCCTGAGTGGCTTATGCTGACTTCTCTCTTGTATAAGCCACTGTTGTTTGGGGTCTTTGTTTTAGCAACCAAATTTATATCCTGACTAGTACTCTGTCACAGTGATGATTTTACTAAACCCATTTGCTTAGCTCAGGTCCACCCATGAGATCCACTGTCTCTCCCCACAACTGGAGACATATCTCCTCTTGGCTTTCCCTCAGATTCAACCTGCACTATGACTTCTCCCCAGTCTACTTTCTTCCCAGTTATCTCTCTCTCTCTCCCTCTCTCTCTCTGAGAGGAGGAGGGGTGCACAAATACTTCCCTATTCTCTGTGCTGAAGACCTTCATGGTGTCTTTGAATACAGCCTCTCCTTCGGGGTCCCAGTTCTAGTTAAGGTGGTCTTTGAAGCCTCTCAAAACTATCTTCAGCTAGCAGTCCATACCCTCACCTTACTGAAAGCCTTCGTTGTAGCAAATCTATGCTGCTGTAGTAACTACTTCCTGCTTCCAGGGTCCCCGTAGGAGCCACCATTTATTCAGCACCTGGGAGTGTCAAGTCCTGGGCTGGGCAACGTATACACATTATCTCTAATCAAAGCAACCACTAAGGTAGATATCATTGTTGTTATTTTACAGGTAAAAAAAACCCCTGAGGTTCTAGGAAACTAAATAAAACCTGTCCAAGGTCACACAGCTAGTAAGTGGTAGAAATAGGTTGTGAACTCAGGAATGTCCAAGTTCTATTCTGAAACTTGGCCCCCTGGAGAGTGAATGAATGAATGCCTCTCCACACTCACTCTTGGCAAACTTCCTAAATCACCGCTTCCATTATGTAATTTTCATTCTCCCAAGATAGAGCCAAGGGTTAAGCCCCCATAATTTCCACTGCCCCCTACCCCTTAATAACCCCAAATAAGGATGTCATCCAAGTAAAAACAGTGCGGTTGCTATGCAATGTAGCTTTAGGGTAAGACCTCAAATCTTTACCACCACCCCTCCCCAAAAGCCACCCTCAAGTAAACATACAATCTAGGTAAAAACTTCGGCTTGCTGGCTCTAAGACAAATCCTCTGCCCCTCTCTATCACCTCTATCTCTAACCAGAAAGCTATCCCCAAAATGTTCCTAGACAGAAATTTTGGAGTCATCACTGTTCTACTTGTGGCATCCAGGAATCCACATTATAAACATCAAATTCCCTGGCCTGGCTTCAAGGCTCGCCATGATTCAGGCAAATCTTGCCTTTGCAACCTCATCCCCAGTACTTTCCCACATAGAACTCCAGCTCCAGCTCACCTGTCACCTGGCCCACAAATAGGTCCCCTTTCACAGCTCCTCCCCCAGGCTCCTGATGTGGCTCCTGCTTGGCCTTCTCTTTATGCTTCTCTTTATTAGCCTATCCTACTGGATCCTTCTAAGCCCAACTTGAAGTCAACTCTGAGGCCTCTGATACCCAATGTTCTCTCCCTCCTTAGACTTCTAGAGCATTGGTACTACAAAGGCTGCCCACTGCTCTTTGAATGAAATCCAAATTCCTTCCCTAGGGCCTCCATAACCTAGCCCTGCTTTCTTCTATGTCAGGGGCCTTTCTCACAAGACCTGGCATGTGCCTGCTTTGGGGCCTTTCTATTTGCTGTTCCATTGCCTGGAATACTCTTCTCCCATGTGGCCTGTTCTCTTTCTTCCTTTAGATTTGTTGGCTAATTGAACATAATAATAATAATAAAAAAAAAACATTTTAAAAAAAGTGACATAAAATATAATAAAAAAAGAATAAAATAAAAAATAGATTGAATTCATATGGCAAATGTTAATAAAAATGTTTGTATTCTATATTAAAAAAATAGATTTTATTCCAGATGGAAACTACAAGAGAGGCCTTCCTTGCCCACCCCTTAAAAAACAGTAAACCCTGTTGCCTCCCTCCCCACCACATACTCTGTGTCCCTCTTAGCCTGCTACTTTTCACCATTGTTATCTGGCGTATTATATATGTATTTCTTTTCTTTTTTTTTTCCTGTCCCTCTCCACTAGAACAGAGGCTCCAGTAGGACAAGGGATTTAATTTGTTTTTTGGTTGTCAATGCCTGTTATTCAATGAATTAATGTTGGATGGATGAATGAATGAGTGAAGCAATGGTTGAATGAATGAATCAAGCACTACACTCTACCTTAAGCGTAGATTTCTCCACACCAATTTTATGTTTTCCTTTAGGTTCTTCCAAGTTCATCCCTACTTCAGCACCCTTGTACCTCACATTCCCAGGAATAGATCTAGGTTTTGTGGGGTCTGGGCTTATAAAACCAGGGGCAGGTGGGTAGGTGGGTGGGGTGTATCTTTAAGAAAAATCACAAACACAAAATAACTAAGGCCCTTCTCAGGGACGTGGAGGGGCTGCGTAAGGCAGAGCCAAGAGCATCACCTTCAGGAGCTTCCTGGGAAATCCTCCACTACACATTCCCCTTGCCTGGACCACTCTCAGTTCTTCAGATGGCACTTCCCTTGCCAGCCAGGCCTCCATTCAAAGTGGTCCTCCCCTTAGAGAAGAATTCTCCTCAGTCCACCTCCATCACTCTGTTTTCTTTTTGTCCCTTATCATGCACTGATACGATCTTTACTAACATTTCATCTACTTGTTTACTGTCCATCTTCACCACAAGAATGTCAACTCATGAGAAACTCTGTCTAGTTCAACAGTGCCTGGAGCCTGGAACAATGTTTGCCACATAGCCATGCTCTGAAAAGATTTGCTGCATAATAAAACAAGCCCAAAAGCCATCACCCCCATTCTCTGAAAACCCAAGTGATAAATAAGATCAGGGGCAAAAAAAGTTGGTGGTTAACCCTCCTCTTTTCCATGACTTCCTGTAACATCTGAGAAGGTGGGCCATGACCATTTTGCTGCTAATGAACAAAGACAACAAGCTACTTGTGGCTCTCACTGGGTTCCTTTTATTTCAATACCTCAAAACGTTCAGCAGAATATCCAGAAAGAACTTCTTACTCAGAAAGGATCAAAGGCTTTACTTCACGTTCTATATTTATGGATGCTGGGATTTTCTAGTACATTTAATGAGGTTTATTGTTTGTTTGATGAAAATCTGTGGTTGTATTTTCATTATCCTTCCCCATGATGAGTGGTGATCTCCCCCAACTAAGTTCATAGCTTTGATGACATTTCAGTGCCATTTTCTGCTTCCTTCAGTGTGGTTTCAGACTAGTTGAACCTCTATGAGACATCCATCATTATTTGCTTTTTTAAGTGCAGGGTAGCCCACTGGTTCCCGAATATGGCTGCCCTCCAGTCTACCCGTGATGTTTGCTACCACCATGTATTTGGGGACCTTGCCCTAGATCTGTTGAATCAGAATCTGCAGAGGCTGACAGGGCATTCTGTGTGTTTAACAAGCACCCGAGGTGACCCAGATGTGCAGCCAAATTTGGAAACTGCTATGAGGATTCCAAGAGAAAGAGATCTTCAAGATATTTACAAGACAAAGGTCAAAACAACTGGACCAACTCAGGAAAAATGAGTAGGTTTACCAAGGTTGCATAGTGAAAAACGAAAGCATCCACTCCCACCCCTCAAACACATATGCACACACCTACATGCCTAATTTTCCTTGATCTGTACAAGTCACAGCACCAGGTGAACTATGGTATTCAAGAGAAGATTACTAAAGTCTTCAAGTTCCCAAATTACTCCCTTTCAGAAATATAAGCACTTCTGGAAATGACATGCAACCTTTCCCGTTCTGAGAGAACCAGATAGGATGCTGAAGGAGAGAATCACTAAGCTCTTAGCACCTAGAAGAAACTGAGTATTATCTAAGATTCCAGACACATCCTAAGAATGCTGTGTAGCCCAGGGGTGGAGTGTGGCAGAAAGAGAAGAGCACCATAACCAGAAAATTGGCTGTGTGAGCTCAGGCAAACAGCTTCACACTCCAAGCCCCCATTTCTTCATTTATAAAATGAGCATAGAACCAGGCTACCCCACAGAATAAAACAAGTTCAGATTTGTACACTAGACTCTATTCAAATGTGGCTCTTTCCTCTCCACCTATCCAAAGCCAGGCTCAAATCTTACCTCCTCACTGGGACCTTCCCCTATTACCTCACCTTGGGCAAAACCCACTTTTCTGTGGGGATACAGTGGGCAACAGGAAAGTAAGCTTATCAGCGAGCAGGTCAAGAGCAGTAGGCAATCACTGAAATCACTTCATGAAACTGAATGTGGATGTGATTCCTTTATTTTGGCTTTCCCCTCTGCCCTCTCCAAGCTCCTAACTTGTCATAATCCCTGCCTTCATTACATGGAAAAGGTTAGTGCTTGTGCAGGGCTTCATGAAATCACACCACACTCACTGTAGTTTTGCACAACACATACAGCTCTGCATTCTGCAGTGAAGGATAATTCATTAAACACACTGTGCAATGTCACTGAACATATCATGTATTATAATGTGATAGCAGTAACTTATTCATTAGGGATGTTCACTTATGTTTCCAAATTTCATCACCACCCTTTATATCGAGTGCTTACCATGCATTAGGTCTGGTCCTGGGAATAGGGTAGTAAGCCAATCAGACAAAAATATCTGCCTTCAAGGGGATTACACTCTGCAAGTATCAGATTTCCCATGATATTATTAATATCAGCTACTTCTCAGGAAAAGAAACTCTTCTTTCAAGTGGACCTAGTGCTCAAATGCAATGATCTCCTAATTTGTTTGATCCGTAAGTAAAAAATATCTGACCACGATCCTTAATTATATGTATATTTATTCAGAACATACTTTTATGTGGTTCTGTACTATCATAGTGTATTTTATAAAATATAGTCACCAAATAGAAATGTGTGAAGGTGGCTCAATCGGTTGGGTGTCCGAGTCTTGATTTCGGCTCAGGTCATGATCTCAGGGTTGTGGGATCGAGTCCCACGTCAGGCTCCGTGCTTAGCGGGGAGTCTGCTTGAGATTCTCTCTCCCTTTCCCTCTACCCCTCCCCTGCTCACACTCTCCCTCCCTCTCTCTCTCTCTCTCTCTAAAATAAATAAATAAATAAATAAAATCTTTTTTAAAAAAGGAATGTGTATAGGTTATGATAAAAAATAAGTATAAATATAAGTTCTAATACTTCCTTTTTTGCTTTTTGCTTTTTTGTTATCCCAGTGGGATCACCTTGCACAGTTCTAGAGCATGATCTTCAAATTCCAGGCCAGCCATTTACTACGTGTGTGACCTGGGGCACAGTATGCAACCATTCAGTGCTTCAGTTTTCTCTGTAAAATGGATACAACAGCAATGCCTATGTTGCTGTGTGACAGAGAGGGCTAAGTGAGATAATGTAGGTAAAGTACTTACTTCTGGCATATTCTAGGCATTCAGAATGACAGCAAGTGTCATCAATGTATGATTATTACTCTAAGTGGTGTGTGTTCACAAGCACAATTTTGGGAGACAGATAGCGTGTCTCCACACACAAAACTCTAAAGGCTATAGGACATGCTTCTTAGCCATTAGTATCAGGTATCAGGAAGGCCAAGGGTTCAAGACCCAACTGGAGATCATGTTCTGCCTTGTAACAGATGCAGGTAAGACATTATGGTATTTAGTATCTGTTTCCATTGTAAATCTTCTTCTTTGGAGCCCTGGGAAGGTTTTCTGGATGATACCAGTTCGCACAGGTCTCGGCTATGACGTGCTGCCCCCTGCCCAGTCTCCTTCACAGGCAGCTGCCTCAGCCCATGGGGAGCATGCACTGGAGCTAGCTGGTACGTGCATTACAGCTTACTGGAAAAGCGCTCAGGCCCCAGTGCAGATCCAAGAGCAGTTTTTAAATTTCCCTGTTTGGATGGGAATGCTTTAAAACTGAAGTATGTTTTCCTTGGCTGAGGTACCCTCCATTAGATGCAATTTCTTCCTGACATTTCAGGAATTGTTTTATGTCTGCGTCCTCTATAAGGACTGTCCACAGAGGTCAGACAGAAATTACGGTTCTAAGAATGCTCACATTAGCATAGAGTAACGCACAAATCCCAAGCTCAGTATCAGCCTGCCAGTGGATGATTAACAAGTCGGGCTGCCACACAGGGGACAGCACTGGGAGCGCTCCCGGGACGGCTGCTCCCCAGGCCAACGCGGCAACGTGTGTTTAGTCTATCAGAGTATTTACTCAGGACACCTATCACCGTGGAACCGAGACAACCAAGACTAGCCGTCTGAGAGACGCCTGCCTGCGTCCCCTGCAGAGCACGGGTAGGGTGAGGTGGATCTATTTTTTCACACGATTCCTTTCCCAGCCTAACTCAGCCCCCACTGCCAGGAAAGATTTGGTATGTTGGTCGACCATGGTAACCTTAGGCAAGCCTGACCCCCAAAAGGAAGGTTTCAGAAGGGTGACAGGGCTGGTAAAGCCTAACTACCCCCTTTAGGACTCAGGCCTATCGGGGTACATACCACTTCAACCCTGACCAGGCTCATGCCTGGCACTAGGACACCCTTTCTATCAGTCTTTCCATCTTGGGTCAAAAAATGCCCTGAGGAAGCAAGAACTGCTTGTCCCAGACATACAGAACCCTGATGTGGAAGAGAGGAGCCATGTTAAAGACCCAGGTTCAAATCCCACCTCTTACACTTCAGAGCCACGTGTCACCTCACTGCTCCGAGCCTGTTATATATCATTTTCATACAGTGAAAATGATAAAATCTCTCTTCAAACATTGCTTTAGAAGCTAAGAATAACAGAAGTCAGTATGTTCAATTATTATAGATGGAAATTTGAATACATTTGTCTTTGTGCTAGTGTCAAAGTTAGAGGCAAGACAACACAAATTAAGCAAGCCAAAAAAAAAAAAAAAACTGGTCAACAGACTTTGGGGGAAAAAACTGGGAGAAAATTTTAGAAATAGTTATGCTATTTCTAACTAGTATAAAAATTTGGAAATGATTATGGCCCCATGGAAATAAAGCAGAGAGAAGGATGGGGTGGGCATCCGATTAGGCTGCATATTAGAGAGGATGTCCTGGGAGAGAACTATAAGCTTCGAGCACCTGCCCACAGTCACAAACCAACCAACAGAAGCAATGGCAAAGTCAGGGCTAAAGATGTGATAGAGGATGACAGGGCTGAGCTGGCCAAACTGTTCATGATAGAAAGAGAGAAGCTGAGCATTCTCTGTAGCTGAAGCAAACCTACATGGAAGGGCACGAAACACAGAGCAGGAGCAGAAAGCACGGGAAGAGGATCTGGGCAGAACAAGAGGGCCACAGTTTTGTTCACCACCTTAGACCTAGGGGCCTCCCCAGTTCTCCAAAATAAAGAGCCTGGACTTAGCATCAGCACCACCACACTGCACCTATAGCTGCCTATCAACTGTAATCTCTTTTGCTTATGCGAAGGAAGCTCTTTAGTAAAGCATATACAAGAAGAAGATAGCAGGAAGGGAAGAATGAAGGGGGGGAAATCGGAGGGGGAGACGAACCATGAGAGACGATGGACTCTGAGAAACAAACTGAGGGTTCTAGAGGGGAGGGGGTGGGGGGATGGGTTAGCCTGGTGATGGGTATTAAAGAGGGAACATACTGAATGGAGCACTGGGTGTTATACGCAAACAATGAATCATGGAACACTACATCAAAAACTAATGATGTAATGTATGGTGATCAACATAACATAATAATAAAAAAAAGAAAAAAATAAAGCATATACAATTCAATCGACAACGTAGGCTGAATTTGATTCACAAGTTCTATGTGAAGTATAATGTCTAAGGTAGAAGATCTACCATTTCAGGGATTACAGTATGGAAGAGAAAGCAAGGCTCCAAATCACCCAACTAAGGGCCAAATACATTTCGAAGGAGGACAGCCCTGGTGGGTATGTTTAATGTAGCAGATAAAGGTGTAGGTGGGAGGGAGAGGGGGGAGGCAGATCCTAGTAGCAGTAGTCTCAGCCTGGGACTCAAGGGAAGAAACATCAAAGAGGGGGTAAGCCTGCTTCCCAGAAATATGCCACTCTTCATCGGAGTTTTTCAGACTACAAGTCAGTACTCATTAGCAGATCATTAAATCAGCTCCATGGCTCTCCACTAGCATAAAAAGAAAAAAGGAAGTAGAGTAGTCCAAACTGCAATGGAATAGAAAAAAAAGTTAGAGTGAATCACACACAGAAAGGGAAAGCATTGTTCTGTGGAAGCTGTATTTCCATGAATCTGAGTGTATTTATGTGTAACTGAGTGTGTGTACTGAGATGTGAGGGGTTTTTTTTAGGTTACAGCCAAAAAAGTTTGAAATCCACTGCCTTATGGGCCCGATAAGTTTCCATTTGACACCATTTGAAAGGTGCAGAATAGGGGTGCCTGGGTGGCTCAGTTAGTTAAACGTCTGACTTTGGCTCAGGTCATGATCTCAGGGTCCTGGGATGGAGCCCTGTGGCAGGCTCCCTGCTCAGCAGGGAGTCTGCTTGTCCCTTTCCCCTTGCCTCCTCCCCTACCCCCCTTGTGCTCTCTCTTTCTCTCAAATAAATCTGAAGGAAGGAAGGAAGGAAGGAAGGAAGGAAGGAAGGAAGGAAGGAAGGAAGAGAGAGAGAGAGAAAGAGAGAGAGAAAGAAAGAAGAAAAGAAAGAAAGAAAGAAAGAAAGAAAGAAAGAAAGAAAAGAAAGAAAGAAAGAGAAAGAAAAAGAAAGGAAGGAAGGAAGGAAGGAAGAGAGAGAGAAAGAGAGAGAGAAAGAAAGAAGAAAGAAAGAAAGAAAGAAAGAAAGAAAAGAAGAAAGAAAGAAAGAAAGAAAGAAAGAAAGAAAGAAAGAAAGAAAAGAAGAAAGAAAGAAAAAGAAAGAAAGAAAAAGAAAGAAGGAAGGAAGGAAGGAAGGAAGGAAGAAAGAAGAAAGAAAGAAAGAAAGAAAGAAAGAAAGAAAGAAAGGAAGGAAGGAAGGAAGGAAGGAAGGAGGTGCAGAGCATCATCCTAAGGCAGGGTATTATCTCCTTGATTTTCAGTGGTTTTCAAATGATTCCAAAATAGAATCTCCAGGGAAATAAAAAATTATCAATGCCCAGGTCCCACAGCCACGGATTCTGACCTAATCAGTCTGGGTAGGGCCTAGCAAAGGGTATTTTTTACAACCCCCCCCCCCCAGGTAATTCTAATGTGGAGGCGAAGTTGAGCACCTCTGGATTACGTCATTCTACCCTCAGAACACCCTGAGGGAAAAGCAGAGAAGAGACGATTATCCCCACTTTTCAGACAAGGAGTAAGATCCGAGGCAGTCAGGAGATTTAGCCAAGGCTAAACCAGGTGTCCGTGTGTCAGTGTCGGTGAGAAGCCAGGTCTCCCGCCTGTGGGGCCAGAGTGTCTGCTTCCCAGTGTCCCACACTCACCACTTTATCCAGCATTTTTCAGTTTAAAACAGGGCCACCAATGAGAGGACAGACAAAGACGGTTAGAATCTCACAATTTCTTTGCACAATCGTTCTCAGAAATGCGTCAACAAATACAAGTCCCTCCTTACTGGAATAACAAAATAGACCACTTAAAGTAAATCAAGCCATTTGATAGAGGCCAAGAGAGCTATTGATACTAGTTTGCCTGTCTCCAAGGAAAAAAATACTGAAAGGCAAGGGCTTAAAATGAATGAAAATGTATCCAGTGCACAATCAAATGAAAATGTTGTGGGCCCATGGCCAGGGATTATCTGCCAATTGGATCTCTTTCAGCGCCCTAAATTTAACCAGCTGGGATTCTTTTTTTTTTTCTCCGCCCTCTCTTTTCTGTAAGTATCATCTTTTTCAACCTTCTGAAAGGAAGAGATTTTCTTTTTAATGGGAAATCTGTATTTCATCATAAAGATGGAACACAATGTACATGGTTTAGCCAATCTCCTGGGAAGTAGGTTCTTTGTGTAGTATACGTTTGGCATAAAAGAAAGACATTCCAGCAAGTTTATTTTAGGAATGATAGCCTGGAATCATGTATCTATGGAATTTAAGGTATAATCTTACCTTCATTCCCAACATATTAATAATACTTTACCTTTGTAGATCACTTGATCACTTTTGCCAATCAATATAATCTCGAAGTTTCCAAGCTGTTCCAAAACGCAATGAAGAAATGGAGGTGAGGCTATGGAGTGTGTGTGTGTGTGTGTGTGTGTGTGTGTGTGTTTATGAGAGAGAGAGAGTGAAGAGTAAACTCAGGCATTTACAGTGGTTATGACTCAGTGAGAGTATAGGTATTCTTTCTTTTCTTTCTGCTTGTCTATTATTATAGCTTTTCTGTAACAAATGCTTTAGCACTTTGCAATCTTAAAAAAATTATTTTTGGGGTGCCTGGGTGGCTCAGTCGGATAAGTGTCCAACTTTTGATCACAGCTCAGGTCTTGACCTCAGGGTCATGAGTTCAAGCCCCAAGCGCATGGAGCCTACTTTAAAAAAAAAATTTGTTTTAACTGAAAAACAATAATCATAAGTCATAAGTGAAAAGTAGACATTGCTCTATCTGTAATCAAATGACAAAATCAAGGTTCTCTCTGCAAGTGTGACTGACCAGCCTGGAGCCAATTAACCACGATGCTCTGAGGTGGTTAACCATGATGCCAGAGTGCTCATCTGCCACCCGCCCTGCCCATATGGGCAATCACCCAGATGCACTTGTTTCCTTCCCTGCGGCGAGGGAGAGTGGCTTCTGAGGAAAGACTTGAAGACCACACTGGGGAGAGTTGGGGGAGACCAGTTTCTCTGCACACCTCTTTTTGTTAAAAAAAAGATTTCTTTATCTTTTTTTGAGAGAGAGTGAGAGAAAGCAAGCATGAGTCCGAGGAGAGGCAGAGGGAGAGAATCTTCGAGCAGACTCCCGCTGAGCACAGAGCCCGACATCAGGCTCGACCTCACGACCCTGAGATCATGACCTGAGCCGAAACCAAAAGTAGGACACTCAACCGACGGCGCCACCAAGGCACCCCGCCCCCCTGCACACCTCTTAAAGACCAAGGCTGCAGACAGAGCCCAGGGGCCTGCCCTGAGCCACATCCATGCCAGAGACCATCTGCTCTGACCTGGGAGGGGTAATGTGAATTCGGTGCTGGGGCCCTGACCCAGGTTTGGGCCTCAAGTGACTTCTCAGGGTCTGTTACAGAGGAGTCACCACCGTCACAGTTAAGACTCAGAATTTCAGTTAGGGATGAATTCTATGATGGCATCATTAAGTGTGACAAATCTGACCAAGAAGATAATGGTAAATCTCTGGGGCTATGGAGAGAGCAACCATGGGATCGCTTCTCTGGTGGCTGAGTCATAGCTGAGCGCAGAAAGGAATCCAGGAAGAGATACGTCACCTGCTCACCTACCCAATCACTCATTCATTCCACAGACATTTCCTGAGTAGCCTATACGCACAGCTGTTGCATCCAATCACTTACCTTGTGGACCATATACAGCGCCCAGCTCTGGAGAAGAGTGGGAGGTAAAATATAGATCCACTTGCCAAGCTGTGCCTCCTCGCAAAGGACTGTGGCCCTCCAGAAAAAGGATGCTTTTCTGAATAGAGAGGTGGTGTCAGCTGACCAGGCCTTGTACGTGCAGAGCTGCACCTGGCCCAAGGAAGGGCCGCTTCCTAAATTTCACTAAAGTGTGCTATGGGCCCTGCTCCTAGGGCCGTGCATCAGGCTGGGCAATAATGATACAAAGATAAAAATGGCATGGCTCTTGCCCTCAAGAAAAGTAATCTAGGTAGAGACAGAAAGTAAATAATTGCAATAAGGCATCATGATTACTGTAAAAATGGTATGTAAAAATCACAATAGAAGCTATAGCGAAAGAATGCCTGTTAAAAGCGCTGTCCACAGTGGTGAAATGTTCAAAAAGGAGGATAAGAAGAAAAAGGTAAAGGAGAAAGAAAAGGAAGAGAATTCTGACCATTTCTTGTCCTTATCAAACATGGGAAATGAGGCTCAGAGAAGCCGAGTGTAGCTAGTAAAGGCAGAGTGAAGAGCCTAAGTCAGTCCATCTATTTCCAGAACGTTTTCTAAAACACTCAGTTCCCCACCATTTAGCCTACAGACACTTATCAGGTCTGGGCCAGGCTGTACCAGGAAGGGTGCTGGGCACAGGAGATGCAGACGTAAAAAGTCATAGAAGGGTCCAGCTGAGGGGCGCCTGGGTGGCTCAGTCGGTTAAGCGTCCGACTCTTGATCTCATCTCAGGTCTTGATCTCAGGGTGGTGAGTTCAAGCCCCACACTGGGCTCCACTCTGGGCATGGAGCCTACTAAAAAAAAAAAAAGAAGGAGGAGGGGGAGGAGAAGGAGGAGGAGGAGGAGAAGAAGAAGGAGGAGGAGGAGGAAGAGGAGGAGGAGGTCATCTAGCTGAGAGTAGACTGCCTAGGTTTGAATCCTAGCTTTGTCTCCATAAAATGGAGAAAACATACCTACCTAATGGGATTTGGGTAAGGATTAAATGAGGTAATACATGTAAAGCAACTGGAATGGGGCCAGACACACAGAAAGAACTATATAAACTATAGAGTACTGTGCAAGTGCTGTTGTTAATGGTAGTGGTAGTAGTATGATCCTTATGTCCTAGTTTCATGAGGGAGGGAGGATTTCATAAACACAAGTGACTGGTAAATAGAGCAGAAGGCGCCAAAGCCTCGAGATCGATACAAAGCCCAAGAGGTGAGGAAGTGTTTAGATTAAAATATGTCTACAGCTCTTTGCAATTAGAAAGACTACCACCCACACAACCCTCTAAAGCAAAAAGGATGGGTATTATGTTATCCCCATTTGAAAGGCAAGGAAACTGAGGATTAGAGAATCTGAATGACTTGTCCAAACTAACATAGCTAAACCATGGCAGATTGCTGGGTTCCACTTATTTACTGTATCACAATACTTTTTTAAAACTTTCAATTTGAAATTATTTCAAATTTACAGAACAGTTTAAAAAATAAATGACTCCCATATACCATTTTTCATCTGATCTGTCAATCTTCAACATTTCACCACAGCTGCTATCTCATTCTGTATTATTTCTTTTTTTCTGAACTATTGAAGAGCATTGGTAGAGATCATGTCCCTTCACCCCCTCAGGCTTCAGTTTGTATTTTTTTTAAGAATAAGAATATTCCTGCAGCTAGAAAATGAGTAAGTTCTGGAGATCTAATGCATAGCATAGTGATTATAGTCAACAATACTGTATTATGTACTTCAAAGTTGCTAAGAAACTAGATCTTAAATGTTCTCACCACATAAAGGAAACAATAATTATGAGGTGATAGAGGTGTTAGCTAATGCTAAGTGGTAATCATATTGCAATATAGAAATGTATCAAAACAACACCTTGTATACCTCAAATATACATAATGTTATACACCAATTATATCTCAATTTAAAAAAAAGAATAAGAATATCCCAAAGTAAATGATCAAATTCAGGAAATTTAATATCAATACATATTTTCATCTAATCCAGAGGCCATATTCCAATTTGTCAATTGTCTCAATAATGTCCATCAAGGCATTTTTTTTTTCCTCCCATACAAACTCCAGCCCAGGATCACGTAATGCATTTAATGGTCACATCTCTTTAGATACACCTAACTTGGACAATTCCTCAGCCTTTGTCTTTCATGATATTGGCCTGTGAAGAAAACAGGCCAGTTATTTTACAGGATGTTTCTTGCTTGGGTTTGTCTGCTATTTCCTCGTATTCAGATTCAGGTTATGCACTCCTGGCCAGAATACCACATAAGTGATACTGTACCCTTCTCAGTGTATCATATTCCTGGATCTGGACATCTGGATGCCTCATGATGTCTGTCTGTTTCTCATTGGCTCTTATCAGCCTGATCATCTGGCCAAGATGGTGTCTAGTTTCTCTACCGTAAAGTTCAATTTTGCCCACTAATAACCAATAAGCATTGTGGGGGGATACCTTTTAAGACCATACAAATAGCCGGGGCACCTGGGTGGCTCAGTCGGTTAAGTGTCTGCCTTCAGCTCGGGTCATGATCTCAGGGTCCTGGGATTGAGACCCGCATCGGGCTCCCCGCTCTGTGGCAAGCCTGCTTCTCCCTCCCCCACTCCCCCTGCTTGTGTTCCCTCTCTCGCTGTGTCTCTCTCTGTCAAATAAATAAATAAAATCTTAAAAAAAAAAAAAGGACCATACAAATATCCTGTTCCTTATCAAATCTCCCACCCCAGATTTAACATCCATGGATGATTTTTGCCCAAACAATTGTAGGGTTGCAAAATGGTGACCTTCCAAATCTACCACGTCCTCCACATTTATCAGTTGGCTTTACACTGTAAGGAAGAATCTTCCCTTTTCCCCACATATCATCTATCTTATCTATCTATCTATCTATCTATCTATCTATCTATCTATCTATCATCTATCTATCTATCTATCTATCACAGAATGGACTCACAGATTCTTATTTTAATCAATGGGTAGTTATCCATTACTATCCTTATTTATTTCATTACCAAATTGCTGGCTGGCAGGAGCTCCTTCAAGCTGGTTCTTGTATCTTCTTGACATCAATCACGTTTGCTTGCTTTTCTGGCACAACAAAACGTTCCAGGCTTAATTTGTACCTTCCCAGCCCCAGCAAGGGAATCAACCTTTTTTTTTCCTCCTGAAGGGCCTCTGGTTCTTTATAGTATGGAATGGTATAACCGACACTTCTATTCTTAGCCTGGCACATAATCATTGAATGGATGACTGAATGAATGAAAATCTGCCTTCCCTGTGCAGCTCATGAATCAGAGACAGAAAACGGTCATCTGACTCTTCCTGAAGGTGGGCATATCAGAACAGAACCTTTAACACACTCCCGCCTGTAGAACACACAAGTCTAGCTCCTGACTTCTTTCCTTCCCACTCATGCTTCCACCCTTCACAATAAAATGAGTGCACACATCTACTGAATTGTCTTTGGTAATTCAAAAAGCACCTGGGAAAGTGAATCTCTCTAAACCTTGGGGACCCTCGCAGTGGACCTACTGCTGGTGAAAGGCTTAGGAAAAGAGAGGCGATCCACTAACTCAAAACATACAGAGAAGGGTAGGAGAAATGGAGGCAACATTTAGCACTAAATCCCCCCAGGACACTATTTCTAATCATTATAACACTCATCTATATTAGGTATTTTTATCCCTATTTTCGCATTTGCAGCTCAGAGAGGTATAATAATCCCTGTTTAAGATCCCAGAGCTGGTGAGCTATAGAATCCAAACCTAGCACCACTTCACTCTAAATCAAAGGCTCTGAAATATACTGAAGAAGCCCATTCTCCCATTTGTATCTTTTACTTTTAACCTATATTGTTTTTCTGAGTAATAACTTTCTTGATATTCTGAAAAATAACTTTATTTCTGGACATTTTCTCTTTAATTAAAATAGAATGCAGAATATGTTCCCACAACTTGTTTCTTCGAACTTCATTTGTCTGCATCTCAGGAAAAAAAAAAATGTTTTCACTCCTTAGTTGTTATATACCTGATATACCACTTTCATAAATAACAACAACAAAAAATCACACACCAGTATTGCCTAATTTTACTGCACATTAGGCTCACCCAGGATCTTTAAAAATTGCTGATGTTCCTGCCCCCTGATATCTCATTTAATTGGTTTGCAGCTGAGCTGGGCGTTGGGATTTTTTTTTTTTCTTAAGTAGGTGGAGTCCAACACAGGGCTTGAACTCACGACCCTGAGATCAAGACCTGAGCTGAGATCAAGAGTTGGACGCTTAACTGACTGGATACTCAGATGATTCTAATGTGCAGCAAAGTTAGGGAAACGATTCCAGACACAATGAAAATAAAATGGAAATGGAACCACTTCTCAATTCTTGAAGGAATAATCAGGCATCCTGAAAATTAACGTGACCCTTCTTTCTTCAATGACCCAGGGTATTCTAGGAAATGAAATTAAAGCTGAAATTTGTCTCTTAATAAAATTCTGAAATTTAAAAATAAAAAAAATAAACAACAAACAAGAATATAAAATCTGGCTTCGTAAAAAGGCATGATTAAAATCATAGGCTAAGTTGAGGGGCGCCTGGGTGGCTCAGCTGGTTGAGCAACTGCCTTCGGCTCAGGTCATGATCCTGGAGTCCTGGGATCGAGTCCGCATCAGGCTCCCTGCTCAGCAGGGAGTCTGCTTCTCCCTCTCACTCTCCCCCCTCTCATGCTCGCTCTCTCTGTCTCATTCTCTCTCTCAAATAAATAAATAAAATCTTTAAAAAAAAATAAAATAAAATGATAGACTAAGTTGAGATTTCATGAAACAATAATCCAATCAGCATTTATGGAGCAACTCAGTGCTAGGCACCTCGCAAGGCACTGGGAATACAGTGGAGAGCATGTCCACATGCTCGGGGCCTAAAGGAACCTTGAGTAAAAAGGCAACACCCATAAACAGTGCTGGATGCTAGAGAAAAGTCACTAAGTCCAGGTGCAGGGGATTCTGGGAGGAGCAAGCCAGGCGTACACCCTGCAGGATATCATGGAAGACTTCTCTGAGGGGGTAGAATCCCAGCTGGGCCTGGGAGGATAAGAGGTAGTTAAGATTTGGGAGGAGAGATGAGAAGCTGCTGGTGGTTAGTACTTAGACAGAAGAGCATTGCAGTAGACCAGGCGTGAGCCTTCTGAACGTTTGGTCAACCCGAAGCCTGTTTTAATGGGCTCTAAGGTAACAGGAACTACCAAAATACCAGAAGAAGCAACTAGTCAAAACTCACAGACTTAGCAGGTTGCTCCTTTATCATCTGTCTCATATGAACATTAAAAACATGCTAACAAAATACTAACTTCCTCCTCTGTCATATTTCTTGCCTCTTGGCTCAGGTAAGTCCCATTTTCCAAGAGCATCTTGGCATTCTGATTTACAACTCTTCTGCCAATGTGGCTTCTCCTTCTCCCTTTCCCTGTTCAGGATTAGGATTATTCACTTCTCTGAGCCAGCCATGTCCAAGATGGCTATCTGAGGCAGCTTGCATTAGAAAACGAGAAGTGTTCACCACACGTGAATAAGGATTCAGCCATATAATATATATATATATATATATATATATATATATATATATATACACACACACATATAATCTTTGATGACATCTGCAAAAGTTAGAACAGTGGGTTCTCAAGTGAGCAATTAGAGATTATGTAATAAACACATTGTGGAGTGGAATGTGGAAGGGTCTACTTAGAACAGTGTTGGCAGCAAGTAGGCTAGCCCAAGAAGGACAAGCCCACAGCCAAAGTCCTGCCGAAGTTCTGCACTAGCTTCAAAACCCAACCCAGAACAGGAAGCAGAAACAGGTCTGAGACAGCAGCAAAGAGATGGCCCAGGGCCATGGAAAATTCCATCTAGTAAATATCTCTTGTTCAGTGGCAAACGCAAAACATCATACTGTCAGTTGCTAAGAGATAGAAAAATGAACGAGACATGACCCCCCGCCGTGAAGGAAGCAGAAAATTGTAGTATCTTTGCCCATTTCTTTGGCCAATTATCAGGCATATCCTAATTGAGAAACCACATCATCATTGGCTCTGGCTCTAAAAACTATCAACCAAATGGCTCAGATAGGAAATAGCCTGGGCAATTACTCAAAATTGGGCCACTGATGATATAAAGTTGTCTACTGGCTGATTGCCTTATTTACTCAACAAATGGCCCTGTGCTTGGTAATGGCAATATAGAGGGGCCTAAGTCAGATACAGCCCCTGCCCTTAGAGAGTTTACTTTCATCACTGTACATCCACACAAATAGATACAAATAGGTACCTTACAAATATTCAGAGAATTCTTATACACAGAACTTCATGTGGTCCTGGTAACAACTACTGAGGAGCTAACAGAGGGGCTGATCAGTCCCCGAGGTTCAGAGGGGTTACACACTTGCCCCAGATCTCCAGCTGGAAGTGACATTGGCAGAATACGTTATTCCTAGGCCAGTTCTCAGGTCACTATACCCCCTTGCATGTGGCCTCAATGCACACCAGCTGACAAGGAAGGCAAGAAGAAAAGGAAGAAAACAGTCTAAATAGTGCCAAGTACAATTTCTTTCTTCCTAATCAATTTCTACATTTCCAGCAGCTATAAATGTGCACCCAAAAAAAGCAGGTCTGGACTTAATCATGTCTCCCAGAGAATGTTAACCTTCTAGCATTCGAGGTAAGGGTGTTTAAAAAAAATAATCATTATTCCCCTAAAGCATGTACTTTATTGTTGAATACAACAACGATTGCTCTGTAGGGGAAAAAAATTTTTTTCAGAAAGCAGCTGAATTTGAAGTTTCTACTTTTTCACTTTAGAGCACTGTCTTTCTTCCTTAGCTTTGATAAGCCAAGGCAGGAAACTAACAGATTATAAGTGCTCTGTGATAATGCCTTTGGAACCAATTGATTTTTTTCACTTATTTCTAGACAATACTAGATCAGCTGGAAAACACCGGTACAGTTTTCCATAGCAACTCCTGACACAAAAGACCTCCAATCGGAAGGCTGAAGGCATTAATCCTTTCTCCATGATGGTCACTTACATTTCTTCGGGCTGTCACTTTCAATCAGCAGGTAATGCCACTGGAATTCCAGTTAGTGCTTAAATGGACTTTCCCATTTTATTCCTGGCTAATCTCCCTTCCACCCTCTTGGGAGCGCCAGCAACATCCAACGGGGGTTGGTTACCAAAGCCTTCATAATTTACAGGACATTTTTTTTCTTTTACATTTGAAACCTCATCTACCTCATAAATAACTCCTTTTATCTCAAGTGTGGATGTTCCTGTAATGCTACCTGCAACATGTCAAGCGTTTCAAAAGTTATCTGATGTGCTAGACAGAGACTGCTTTTGACCTCTGGGTTAGCCGAAGTTAGCCAACAAATCTGACTGCTTTAAAGGCTCCTTCCTTCTCCAGCCGCTGCTCCAGGCTATAAATTACAGCTACTCAGCGCAGTGACAAGACAGGGTACCAGGATCTCTGCTGACACTGCGTAGTTTGTGATTAAATATGGTCTTGGCTTCCTTTCCCAGTAATCAAGTACGTGGACATTATATACAATAACGAGAAGAGACCTTCCTGGTAACCTGACCATGCCATGATTACAGCTGTCTTAACCACTTTTGGAGTTTCAATTAGAGAAACTTGATTTTTCTAGTTCATTACACCTAGGCCTAATCTGTCCCATCCTCTACAATAAACCTGCCCACTTCCCCATGTCCCCTAGTGTGCCACGACCTACCAGGACCTGTGCCTTCCATCGGCAAAGCCACACCCCACCCCCCACTTCCTCACCAGTGGAAACTCCTGCTCACTCACCTCCCAGACCCAGCTCAGGTGGAAGCTCGGCTAGGGGACCACGCCCAACATCCCAGTCAAAGGTGAGCCTCTCTTACCCATGTTCCCAAGGCACCTTGGACCCCTCTGCTTTAACACACACCACGCTATAGTCTAGTGATTTCCATATGTGTCTGCTTTCATCACAGCACAGTGAAGCATCCTGGTTCCCATCACAGTCTCAAAAGGTGGATTGATGTCCAAACCCAAGCTGATCTTATTCCCTTTGAAGACTTGGGCAAGTTGCTTAATATCAGGGAACTTTCCCTACCATATCTATTTAATGAGGCTAAGAATACCTGCTTCCAGCAGGCATTTGCTGTAGATGATGACATGAGAAAAGATGCCAAGAGTGACCGGAACAGATACTGCTACTGCTCTTCCTCCTCCTTTTCCTCCTCCTCCCTCCCATCATCATCATCGATATCATTAAGGCCCCATCAGTGACCATGTCAGCTATTCATCATTGTATTTTTATCCCCAGAATGTGAAGAGTACAGGCACTTGAGTATTTGTGCTGACCTTTGAAGACAAATACGGTTTCACTAGTAGTCAACAGGGCCTGAACTTCAAAAGGTGCAGAGCTACAGCTTAGCCCATCCGGTGCTAGTAAATGACCTCCTGGACTGGTCCAGCAAAGTCAGAGACATGAACTTCCTCCCACTCTGGCTCCCTAACCAAAGGCTGAAAACTAATCCTTGTTGTCAAGGAACACGAACAATCGTTTTTGTTCCTCTGGTGGTTTTGGGGGTGGGATGGATTTCTGAATCATATTTTACATTTCAACAACAACAACAAAAAAAACCAACAGGTTCCTCTTAAACGTTTGGTTTATAAAAATTTCCCCCAATCACACGGAGCTGGAGATGGATGGCAGATTGCTAAGTTCTTGCCGTGTCAAATGTAAAAGAATCATGACAAATTGTTTCTTGGCTCCCTTGTTTTTCCTTTGAAAAAATAATTTACAATGTGGGATGGGTTAACTCCCCTTACATCGTCTAAATCCTCAGAAAATCTATGGCAGGCTCTGTCTGAAAGGCCAGACTCTGACTCTAACTAGATTTTCTCAGCCCCAGACATTAGACACGCTGTCCGTCACTCAAGACCCTGACATAGCAAAAACAAAAATTTTTAAATAAACTTCTTAAAAAAGGACACCCTGCCAAAGCCAACCCAAATGTTTTCTTTCTGTGAAATTTAAATATGTGTTAAATTGGATTCTGCCCAGCCACTCTTCCAAATCTAAGTGAGGGGGTAAGAATTCAGTAAACAGCTTTATGTGTCAAGATCACCCCACAAGATCCATTCAGGAAATAAGTAAAGTTCAGGGTAGAATGTGGTCTTTTGGTCAATGATAACACCTAACATTTGTTTAGATGCTTACTAGAGCCAGATACCATGTTGAAAATGTATGGGCCTGAGACCATTTTGACTCCACACAGTGAGGCCATGAGGTTGGTATCATCCACATCATGATTCATTATACAGATGACCGAACTGAGCCTTGTCCAGGGTCATACAGTGAGTGGCAAGACTGGGTTCACAAAAGGAGGGTGTAGCTCCGAGGCAGGGCTCTCATTGCAAAGCTCCAGAGCCCCTTGCTCCACAGTAACCACCTGGTTCCATACCACTGTAGGTCACCCATGGGCGCTTGAACTTGTCTTTATTGTTAACCCCCTTACGTTCGCCATCACTGCCTCTTGCTCTCCCTGACAATGCTCCTCACCAATGCCCTTAGCCCAAACTGAACCCCACACCTGCAAAGCAGCAGCTGAATGGAGATGGAGGCAGAGACAAAGCCCAGTTTCTAAGCGCTGGGGGTCCAATCAGCCCTTACCCTGCTTCCCTCCATTTCGTCCTTACTGCAGCTGATCATACAGAAGCCATACATATCCTACATCCAGATGTTAAGATGTGGGACTTGTTCTGGGTTTTATATGTTCAATTCGCACGGATGGTATGTCTCACCTGAGATGTGTAGGTTCAACACTCTCACCTGCGTGGCAGCTGGGAATACAGGATTTGGAATCAGCTCTGGATACAGAGTCCACCCCCACCACTTAGGTCAGTGACCTTGGCATTCTCACTGAACCTCTCAGAGCCCTAATTTCTTCATTTAAAAAGAGGCATAATAAAGTTTTTCAAGATTGTTGCAATGACAAGTAGAGCACTTGGTGGTAGCTGGTGTTCAATAACTGTTAGCATCTTTGCCCGTGACAAGGCAGGGTCTTTTAATGGCCTCTTGACTCTTCTGTGATCTAGCTGGGAAACCTCCTAAAGAGAGCAGAGCAACTACATCCTTTCATTCAACGAATACTTACTGAGCACCTACTGTGTGCCAGATATTTGAATGAGGGTTTGAGACCCACACTAGGCCATCAAGGCTCATTTCTGGGAATGTAAAGGAACATTGTTTCAGCTCCTACCCAGTGCTGGCACTTACATGGAGAATCTCTTTGACCCTCACAACCATTTTGAGGCCAATGTCATTAGCCCTTGTTTTACATATAAGGATATGAGGATCATTCTAAAAGGCTCAGAAGCTTGGCCAAGGTCCCACAGCTATGAAAGGCAGCATGAGTTACCACTATGATGACCCTTTACGGGGACTCTTGGTCATTTCCCATCATCTCATCCTTCCACGGTGTTTAATGTACGAAAAATTAAAGGGAGGATTGGTTCTTGTAACTTTCAACACTAGTCAATTAAGTCTGGCATGATCCTGGCCTCAACAGCAGGACTTGCCCCTGGACAGGGAAAAGGCATCTTCTGGGACTGCTGGCAATTCTAGCAGAGATGTAGAGATGAAGAGTTTTAAGGCAGGTGGCCAAAGAAGGCTTAGAACTATCACTGCCCACGCCACCAGCTCTTTCTGGCCCCATACCTGCCCTTCCAAAACACAGGTCCAGTCTTCAAGCTTCAGGTAAAAATCGCTGGAACGGATAGCCAGCAGATGGCCAGGCTTCCCCCAAGGCAGCTGGGAAATGCCCATACACAGCCCCTCCCCCACAGCAAGAGCCATAGAGTCAGCTGGACACAGGTTCAAATCCTGCCTGACCTCAAAGCCTGCCTCTTTCCACTATTCTACACAATCTCTGAACAAAGCTGTCATATTATCTGTGATTTACTTTAAAGTCTGCAGTAATGACAGTGAGAGATACACATGTTTCTTTTTTTTAAAGATTTATTTGTTTTAGAGAGAGAGAGAACATGAGTAGGAGGGGTAGAGGGAGAGGGAGAGAGAATCTCAAGCAGACTCTGCCCTGAGCACAGAGCCCGATGTGAGAGCCGAAACCAAGAGTCAGATGCTCAACCAACTGTGCCATCCAAGTGCCCCAAGATATATGCATGTTTCTAAGTTAAATTTAATCTACCTCTGAGGAATGGATGATTAACATTTATGTAGCCTAAACAAAGATCTATATTCTAGGGGGAGTGGTTATTAACATCTCAAGTACCCTAATTAGGAGTTCACACTGAGGGATAGTTAGTTAGAATATAAAGGATGCAACTATAAAGCACTTCAAACATTGTTGTCTAAATCTGCACAGGAGTCATTAATGAACACTAACTAATAAAGGGCATCAGAAAAAATTCTCCATTGCTAAAATGAGCAACACTCAAGAAATTTGATTAGCTTGTAGCTCTGTATGGGTATCTCTACTCTAGGGTGAAGAGGACCTGGGAGTAGCACCTAGGTCCACAATTCTGTACGATCCTGTGTCCCCAACACTGGAAGTTTATCACCCGATGCAGCCAGAAGACTGGCTAACTCTGACACTAGAATATTATTATGCTTGTCTCAGCCTAAACTTCTTATGCAAGTATGGTCGGTCGGTGGGCCTCCAGGACAGAGAGAATGAATTTCACAGAACCTAAAGGAAAAGGATTTATGATGGCTTTTATGTTTGCTGACTAACAAATGCTTATACCTGTGAAAAATTTAGCCTATGACTTCCTTTCATTGTCACACAGGTTGCTGGGGAGGAAACATAGTTCCCAAACCAACCACACTTGAACGGATAAATTAACTTAGATCAGTGTGTAGCAGGATCTAAAAAGCCAGAATCCCTGGCTTCAAAGTGAGTGAGAGGAGGACGCTTTAAAAATTCTAAAGTTCTCTCTGAAGTCTCACGGCAAGAGAGAGTTTATGTAACTGCTAAAAGGCCAGGTTCTGGATCAGATTGTTGGGTGAGAATTCCAGCATGAGTTCTCACACTTCACTGTTGCTCCCATCTCTTCACCTATAAAATGGCAACACTAGGGGTGCCTGGGTGGCTTAGTCGGTTAAGTGTCTGCCTTGGGCTCAGGTCATGATCTCAGGGTCCTGGGATCGAGCCCCACATCGGGCTCCCGGCTCAGTGGAAAGTCAGCTTTTCCCTCTCCCTTTGCCTCTCCCCCTGCTCGTTCTCGTTCTCTCTCTCTCTCAAAATAAATAAATAAAAATAAATAAATAAAATGGCAACACTAATAGACTTCCTCCTAGGGCAGTTAGGAAAATCAAATGAGCTACTACTGAAGGAAAAGCACACAGATCTAAAAGAAGCCCTCAGTGAACGTTAGTTACATTATAGCATTGGAGGTCTAAGAACTGCTTTTCAAAAAGCACTCAGTAGGTGTTAGCTCTCATTTCATTGTTTACCATTTACATTTACTTTTACATTCAACAAACCGATCCTGCATGCCCAAGCACTAGGGGATGTGGAGATGTAAGAACCATACGCTATCCCCTAGACTGCTTGCCAGGGTCTCTGCCCTCAAGATGCTCCCAGTCTAATAGGCAAGTCAGACAAGCAATCACAATCTCAATGAGGTTAGAGTCCAAGTTTTATGGAAGCCAACCCCCCGCCCCCCAAAAAAGAACAGAAAACCGCTGACTGTGCAAGGAGAATTCTGGGAAGGATTCCTAGAGGAAGTGATACTTGAGATGGAGGTGGGAGGACTGGAAAGGGTCAACACCCTACATCCCTGAGGTAGGAAGTGTCAATCTGGCTATTTGTGTGTTTGGTATAAACTGTAATGGGCCTTTTAAAATGTATCCTGTTCATCTGGGACTCCCCAGCTGTGTTACATTTCCAAGCCCTTCCCTCTGACTTTTATGGGCTCCGGTCTCTAACAGGGGCCTATGTGAGGGCACATTGTTTCCTCTCATTGTTAGAGCAGTGGGCTACACGGCTCAGATTCTCCAGGAGTTCCCTAAAGGCCTCTGAGGAGGGAATGAGAGAGGCAATATGGAGATCCAGCCACAGTTTAATGTCAGCGAGAGCCAATTGGCCACTGAGCACTTACTACGTGCCAGGCACTGTTCTAAGTGCTTTACCTGTATTAACCTGCCTATTCGTAAAAACAACTCTATGAGGTAGATGCTGTTCACATCCCCGTGTCACAAAGGAGAACACAGAGATTGGTCTGTGACCACAAAGCCACATAGCTAGTAAGTGGCAGAACTAGAATTCAAACACCACACCGTGTGACCTAGGAGAGACCATGACAGTAAGTCTTCCTAGAAGCGAGAATATAAATCAGGTCTTAGCACCACATTAGTGGAAGGTGTGCTGTGTCTATAATTTGGGACTTCTGTGGGATGCTGGAGGTATCTGCTCCTCTTAGCCCAAGAGACACACTAGCATCGTGAGTCTGCATGTTAGGCACTTCTGCCTTGCCCGCTGTAAAATGACTAAGTTGCTAATAAAAGCAGTGAGTCTCCCTGTGACTGGTGCCAACCCCAGTTTCCAAGTGCCAGTGGCCTGTTGGCTTTTCCCACCGACTTTTCTGCATGGCTCTAGGCAGACAAACCACCCAGACTGCTGCAAATGTTACTCAGAGAAGAACACGTGCCAGGAGCAACAGGAAAGAGGGGCCCACCCTCACTGCAGATGGAGCTTTCCTAAGTAAATCCATCCTCCAAAATAAGTTAATTATTCTTACCAGGGATCCTCATGAAACTTGCAATTGCCAAGTACTTCAAGATCAATTTCATGAGCATTTCCCCCGACCGGGCTCTGTAAGAGTGTATTGGCCATTTTACAGAGAGTTTTGGTGGCACGGGGGTGGGGATGCAGGTACTCAGAGGCAGCCTCAACGTTCAAAACCACTCAGGTCCAGTGTGCCAAATCACTAGGCTGGCTGGCAAATAAGGACCTACTTGCATTTTGGTTTCTCACTTGCCAGGAGATCTCAAAGGACTATGGATATTGAGACATTTTGTTAGGGCTGAAAGGAGCATCAGCCAACTTTAACTCCTAAAAATGCAGAACAGGCCAAGCAGTTGAGGAAACAAAATCAACAAGAGGGAATGTCCTGAACCACAAATCCTTCACGATCACCAAGGAGTGGGAATACCCAAAGCTGTCTAAAGGAGCGTAGGTCTTGGGAGTCATAAAGACGTGGGGCCTAATCCATCACTTACTAGTGGCATGAACTAGACACATTACCCTACTTGACCAAGCCTCAGTGTCCCTCAGATGCAAGGAGATGTCATCATCCCTGCACAGCCAAGGCTACTACCTACGGGCTATTTTATAAATAGAAGAGAGAAAAAGGTGTGTTCTGGGTGGAAGAATTCCGAGAAAAGCGCACCCCCTGCGCTGGCCCCACATGCATAAATCTGCACCCTCCACGAGGGCTGATTCTAAGAAATGCATGAGAAAGCGTGGGCAGAG
The DNA here is from genome assembly GCF_004348235.1 of Phoca vitulina. NCBI lineage: Eukaryota > Metazoa > Chordata > Mammalia > Carnivora > Phocidae > Phoca > Phoca vitulina. Next base: position 49,867,829 of record NW_022589705.1, read on the forward strand.
TTAGACGTCCTGGAGGTTTGGTTCAAACCCCACTCCCTTGCAGAGGCCTCCCTGATCCCCCAGAGCAGACCCTCCTACAAGATGCTCCTTGGGCTTCTGCACAGTCCTCCCTGTCAAATACCTGTTTCTTCCGAAAATGTCTGTGCTCCGTGCCATTGTCTTGGACCAGCTGTCAGCTCGGTCAAGGTGGAGCCGAGATCTCTCATTGTCAGCTGCTGTAAGCAGAGTCCAGCACACAGCAAGTTCTTGTTGAATAACTCAGTAAATAAACAATAGTGATTGGAGGCAGGGGGCTGATGGAGATGCCCTCCAACCACACCCCTCCTGCTCTGAAGATGGGCTCATTCCTCCACTCACCCATGCCCGTTCAGCCTATCCGTGACCACCAGATTCCAAACCTCAGGTTGAATACAAACCCTGACAGACTTCCTCTTTTTGTTCAGCTTCTTTAATGTCTGTTTTTAATTTATAATAAAGATGACATTTATTCATTCGATCAGTACATGTTTGCTAAGTAGCTCATCTCTACCAGGCAGTTTTCTAAGAACTAGATGTGTAATTATGAGCAGAGTCATGGAATTTGCCTTCTTGTTGGGGAAGATAAACTACAAATGATTAAACAAATGAACAAGAAAATTTCAGGTCATGATGAGTACATGAAGAAAATTAAAACAAAGTGGCATGTTAGAAAATAATTGTAGGAGGGGACATGGTGACTTTCTATTGAGAAGTTGGGAGGCTACTCTAAATGACAAAACATTTCCGGCTATGCAAAGATCTTGGGAAACAGCGTCTCCGGCAAGTGCAAAAGCCCTCAGCCACTGAGCTTGGCACATCCATGGAACAGAAAGCCGGTGACCATGACTGGAGCACAGGGAGAGAGGGGCTGGGGGTGAATGTGGGGCAGTGGGCAGGGTGCGTTCCACATAATGACTTGTAGGGGAATGGGGGTACAGATTGAGTCTAAGTGCAATGGGCAGCCATCGAGGGGGGAAGGGGTTAAGGAAAGGAATGGATAATCCTATATATTTTAATAAAATCACTCCAGAGGGTCCGTCAAACAGGAGTACAGGTAGGAGGCCAGGTAGGAGGCTAGGAATCTGGGCTAGAGATAAGGTTGGTTTAGACTAAGGTGATAGCAGGGTACAAAAAAACAGATTTAAGGCATCATTTAGATATAAAGCGACAGAATGTGTTGTTGGATTGTAAGTGAAGAGAAAGAGAAAAATCAGGCTTGATATAATCCAAAAGAAAATAAGCTACAATTGTTCTCTTGGACTGTGTACCTACCGTGGATCTGGCACCACTGGCTCATTTAACCCTCACAACTCTGAGAGGGAGGTACTATTGTTATCCCCCACTTAACAGATGAACAAACTGAGGCTAAGAGAGATTAAGTAACTAGCCCAAACGAGGCTAGGATGTGTGCCTCTGGTGATCTGTGCCTCTCAAGAGTCCACAGAGTCTGGGATCCTGTTCCAGGGGAAGCCGCAAAGTCATAATGTCTGCAGGAAGCCCTTCCAGGGATCTGAGTCCTCTGATGGTAAATTAAGTATTCTGTGAGCTCAGTGGGGCTGAAGCACCACGCTGCAAGATCCAAGGGCAGGTGTCACGTGCAATCTGTTTTCCAGCATTCGCCCAGAGTTATTTCAGCACTGTGATCTCACATGCCCTGTGAAGTGATGGGATGTGACAGGGCCCACCAAGGGGACCCTACCAGCAAAAGAGCAACCTGGCAACTGTTCTATTAGTAATGGTAGTGCTAGTTGTTTCAAGTAGCTCTTTCCCACTGAGAGCCACTGCCAAATTCTAAACCTGGATGGTCAATGACAGTGGTTAACCCACTGGATAGGGTGGTAGGTGGGAATGAGCATGAGTGTGAGGACCTAAAAGACCGGGATTACAGCCCAGGCTGACCCACCTGGGAGGTGCTGGGCCTGACAAAAGTTTCTTCACTCTCTGAGTCTCCAGCTGCTTCTTCTCTGAAACATGGGCAACAAAACCACCAACCTCACAGGGCTATGTGAGGATTTATGTGAATGACCTGCAGAAGAAGCTTCGTCCTGCAGGGCACATGAAAATGACTCAGTAAAAACCCATCACTATCATCCTCCTCCTCAAATACTAAAAAGAACGAGCCACTATCTTCGGTTACAGCCCTCCTGTATCCCTAGGAGAGGTGAGCTGTAGAAGTCCTTATGAAAGTCTGTGGATTTTAAATTCAGAGCATTCTGCAATAGTTCTCTAACTCCGTAGCACAAATGGGTGTTTAGCACAAAATTCTTGGCTTCACCTTAAACTCATGATATCTACCTCTGGAATAGCATGCACAGGACAAACTGTTAGCCAGATACCAGAGCTTCCTAACTTTATAGTCTTGTGAAAGTGAAGCCATCACATCTTCAGAGGTACAAAGTTGAAAAGGCTTTGCTTTTACTAAGAGGAACAAAATGAAACTCCAGACAAATGAGCTCGTCTGAGCTTTAGGTGTCTCATCTGTAAAACTGCCATAATACCTTCCTCGAGGAGTGTTGTAAAGATTAAGTAAAGTAACTCATAAGTGTTACCTTCCCTCTGCTTCACCCTCTCCCCAGCTCAGTGTAAGGATAGACAAGCAGTTAGAGTCTGAAGGTCTCCACTGGTCAAGCAGAGGCTGAGATGGTCAGTTCTTGAAGAGCGCAGAGTTAACTTCCATAGGGGTTCTATACATGCCATGAATCAGAGTAGGCTGAGAGTCATAAAAATCCCACAGAGAGATATAAACCAAAGTAGGAGCTCATAAGACACCTTCTTTTTCCTACCTACTGCTAAAGACTCTATAATTTTTAATTATAAAAAAGCATATTTGTTAACACACCTTTGGTTTTTCCCTGAGCCCTGATTTTTTGCACACCCTACCTCATCTACTAATGTCCACAGCCCACACAGGCAGGGCAGCTGTTACCAGTCTGTCGTACAGGTGTGGAAACCAAGACACAGAAAGGCTAAGTGATTTAACTAGGGTCACACGGTGAGTCTGTAAATGAGCTCTGATGAGAATGCAGATTTCCTGGCTCCTAGTCTACCACCTTCTCTAACACACCCTATCAGTCATGTTCCTGAAAAGAACAGCATGCTTTGCTCCTTTAACTTTAACACGCATTAGGAGTTATAACCGAGCCATTGTGCCTGGAGAGTCCAATCCCTTACCTCTCTGCAGGTGCACATGGTAATGACATTGACAATAACAATGATGCTAGGTGCTCTGCTGGGGTCTATGGCCAAATCCAGGCCTGCTGCCTCTTCTGGTGGCAAAGTGACAATGTGTTCCTGCCTTTATTTTTCTTGTGTTTCCTCTGCCATTTACTTAGCTCTCTAAAATCTTGCTACTTAATGAGGTTACTTGGATGGGCAGCATCACCACCCCCTGGGAGCTAGTGAGAAATACAGACCCTCAGTTTTCACCACAGAGTTTCTAACTCAGAATCTTCATCTCAACATGATTCCCAGGTGATCTGTATTCGCATTAAGTTTTAAATAAGCACTGCTCTCAAGAACTCAGTATGTGTTCAATAAACAGTCAATCCAGAATTGTGGGATGTTGATAAAATACCCATAGTGGCTGTTAGGATGCGATTTCTGAGTTGCTTCAATCTTCAAGTATCTATTCATTAATTTCACCAGCATTTAATTATGGTACCTGGCACATAATAGGCACGAAATGAATATCTGTAGAACAAATTGATTAATTTTTTAACCAGTTAATCCGTGTGTGACTCCATCTCCCCTTTCTCCTCATGCTCCTCTATTCTGGAGAATTCAGTGAATTAGTCAGTACATGTGGAAGTCTTAAAACAGTGCCTGGCACATAGTAAGGGCTCATCAAGTGTCGAACATCATTATTAACGGGCCATGAAGTTAGCTGCTTTCAAAACTGGCCACTTTGGCTTTGAGAAGGAACATGTAACTGGAAATGCCAGTTGGTTGAAGGAATACAAACTTATCTTTAAAAACAGACCCTCTGAAGCATACTTTGTAATGCATAGAAAAATTATTCCAGTGGATTCCAGGAAAATGATTAAGTGTCCCGGAGAGGTGGGCTGACAGATTATCAGTGTTGGTATGTAAACTATGTTTGGCATAGCAGTGAAAAGCAAAGTACTTCCTCATATCTGTATCTGTCTCTCGTCTTACTTTTGATATAAAGATAAGAGACCCTGAGGTAATGGATCATGGTGGTGGAGAATGGCTTGATGGACAGGCCTACTCCATCTATCCAGACAGATACTTCTGGTAAACAAACAGGGTTTTAGAGGGGAGGGGGGAGGGGGGATGGGTTAGCCCGGTGGTGGGTATTAAGGAGGGCACGTACTGCATGGAGCACTGGGTGTTATACGAAAACAATGGATCGTGGATCACCACATCAAACACCAATGATGTACTGTATGGTGACTAACATAATAAAATTAAAAAACAAAAACAAAAACAAAAAACAAAGGTAGCCTTCAACGTTAATGAGCCTGCACTTGCTAACCATGTCTCCTTTCTCGTGCCGTGCTCTTTCCCACTAGACTGACTTTGCTCCTGCCATTAACCCATCCCTATAAGAGACCTTCCCACTTCTCTCTGCTTCCCATCCTTTCAACATCAGCTCAAATCTATCCTACTTCCTATCACCCATGCTTCAGCCTGGGGTCTTTCCTTCCCCACATACTTGGCAGCGAGGTGTTATTAGGTTAGTCGATTTTTCGTTTTAATTCCCCCAAGTTTCACTAAAATGTCCACCGCGCAGGGACTGCAAGTCACAGTTATTTGAGCTCTCCCATATGCCTAACCTGGTCCCTTGCACTGAACAGGTACTCGGGGTTTATGGACTGCCCCAGCTCTTTTTACAAACAGATGAAATAAAGGCAAGAGATTTCATATGTATTTTCGATCACTTTTAACAAAATAACTGCATTTCTATTTAAGAAACAAAACACTTAAGAAACAAAATCTGCTTTCAGTAGTTTAAGCTGCATTTATTTTGCTGTGCTAAATTTATATCAGGTCGTTTTTCTGGACAAATCGGAACATCTTATTTTCTGCTCACTCCTTCTACCATCAAATCATAAGACCTTTCTCTGAGGCAAAGTGCTAAATTATACATGGCTGTGCGTCACTAACCATTAGTGCTAAAGGCTGCGTGACATGCTTTAGGTGCATTAATCATCACAACAATGTGATGATGTTGGCACTATTATGGTCCCCAATTGAAAGAAGAAACAGGCTCTAGGAGGGTAATTTACTCAAGGTCACAGAGTTAGGAAGTAGTGAGGCCACTGGTACCCATATCTTGTCCCCAGAAGAACCTAGGCACTTACCCATAATGCTCTGCTGTCTCTGCTTAAGTTTCTTTCATCCTTCAGAAACACTGAAAAGGTGATCTAGTAAATTGATACTGGTTTGCTATCTAATGCAGAAAAGCCAATTCAATGAACTCCACTCACAGGAAAACTACCTGTAGGGCAATTCAGCTCAGGCTATAAAACACACTCTCGAGGCTGATTTTTGGCATAAAATGTCAAGGACAAAATAAATTTTTTGCTGATTAAAAGAAAAAACTCTCTGTGGCAGCTATTAAATTTTGCAGCTTAAGAAAGGGGGCATTCATCAGAGTTGGCTCTTTTTGGTCCTTAATCATAATGCCTAAGCTCCTATTAGTTTTAGAAAAACAAAAAGTATTTTTTTTTTCTCAATGTGTCAATAGAATGCAGTCCTTCCCAAAACAAAGTAAAATAAAAATGAGGCTTTTTTAAAAAAGGCTTGAAGAGAACCAGTTCTACCCTTTGACTCTGTGCACTGATCATTTTAAAGATGTTTCAAAGCATTTTTGTCCTGTTCTTTACTCTCTAGATATTTCTGTCTTTTGTAAGAAGTGTCAGTTTAAAAAAAAAAAAAATCATCAAGATGTACATTAACATTAGTTAAGATTGATCTTTCCAGACTCACTGGTTTTATTTCCTCAGCAAATTTATCTGTTTTAACATGAACGGTTAAAGATACTTCTTCATGCTGGCCTTTCATCTCCTGGCTGGATGGGGTCTCCAGCACCTACGGAACAAAGCCAACTTGGCCTCTGCTGGCGTAGTCTGTCCGCAGATCTGCAGCCTGGGATGAGGCCTCAGGACACTCCACCGAGCCCTGGGCCAACGGTGAAACCGTTCCACACACTCAGCCTCGAGCCTCACCACTTGTGTGGGCAGCATTTGGCCTGCTCTCTATTTACACAAACTCCCTAACGGTCTCTGGCACCACCGACGTCTCAGAGGGAGGCACAGTACATGGAGTGTTTCACATGAAAATCTTTAAACAAAAGGAATTAAAGAAAATCCCTGTTTAATAGTAAGTTTTTACCAAGCTCCTAAATTCTCGAGAGCATATGAAATATTAACTTTCCCCAAAAGGGAGCACAGAGCTTGCCTTGTTTCAATTCATACTGTTGGGTCACAAATGCTCTAGAAAGTAGCATGACTCGTGCTTAAGAACCTACTGAGATTCTTCAAAAATAATGGTTTAAAAAAAAAGCACAGGGTCTGAAGTCAAACAGATCTGTGTTCAAATTCTGATTGTGACACTCTCCAAGTCTCAGGTACTTCGTTTATAAACTGGGGGTCATGGTGGAAACGACCTCCTTAGATTGTTGTGATCCTTATGGAGTATAATATATCTATTCATAATGAGCATTCAGTGTGTGGTGGTGGTGGTTGAAATACAAGTCAGCCTTCCACCATCCTAACTTGTGGAGGGACCCTTCAGCAGGACTTACAAACTGGTGCATCTCTAACAAAAATTCCTAAAACCTCTTCCTGCTCCAACCTGAGTCTCACTTGGCTTTACCACAGGTGCCAAGGCACCCAAGTCAGAGTTAACACCAACGGCAGCCACAAGGGGGCACTAAATAAGAGTCACAGAGAGGGGTTGATGGCGGGGATTCCTGGCTTGGGGCTGCCTTTCTCAGCTTCTCTCTGCGCCGCACAAGGCTAGGAAAACAGTACTAAGGGATTCTCTCCCCACCCTTAGTCACCACCCCATCAGCCCCAGAAGCTCCCAGATAATGCCAAGGCAGCCATTTTGCTCACCCACATCACAGAGCCAGCAAAGACCCTGCCATATGCACTGTGGCTTTCCCTACAAGTACGTTGTTTCCACTAGGAGCAGGTGGCAACTCCTTAACAGCCCCACCGCTTTCCCCTCCAGCAACCACAGCCATTTCCCGTGGCCAGGGCTCTCCCCATGTGGTCTAGAGTTCCATCTGCCCCATGTCTCCGTGTTTCTGGACAGCCAGTCCCAATCTGGCATTTCATACTCCTTTTGGACAAGGTAGAATGTTGACTGGGTGAGTCAACATGACATAATTCTTTATTATTTTCCATCGGTTTCCATGAAGCATAGATCACATAGTCAAATTTGGGTCTAACAATACGGAATTAAAAAAAAAAACGATGCTACACTAAATAAACTTTAATGGACGTTTACTCTTGTTTACAATATTATCAAGGGAAAAATAATTATCTTTTGTAGAATGAAAAAAATCAGGCAAGGTATACACACAAAAAACTGAAAGTGTTTTCTCTTTGATTGTAAGATTACAACCGTTTTTTATCTTATTTCTTCCCTTCTGCCCATTTGGATTTTCCAATCTATCTGTAATATATTCAATAACTCACTCATTAAACGAACACTGACTGAATACCTACCACATGTCAGGCTGGTGCTGAGTGCCAGAATTACTAGGGAGCCCAAAGCAGACTTACCATCATGGAAACCACAGTCCAGTGGCAGAGGGAGACATTAATCAAGTAATCACACAAATACGTAATATAAACTGGGAAAAGAGCCATGAAGGAAAAGTAGAGGGCACCACCACCAAACACAGGAGGGGCCCCAATCTCTTCTGGTGTGAGAGTGGGCTCCGCGAAAGCATCTCGTCAGAAGTTCCTTGTCAGGCTGAATTCTGGACAGAAGAATGGAAGGGGGACGGAGGAACGGGGAAAGAGCACTGTAGACAGAGGAACAGCAAAGACCCTGCAGCTGGACGGTGCACGGCAACAGCCCAGGAACTGAAAGCAAGCAGGTCTGGATGCTGGGGCTGAGGGAGGCGAGGAGAGGATGGCAGGACTCAAGGCAAAAAGCAGGCAGGAGCTTTGCAGAAGAGATGGAGGGTTTCAGTCTTTCTGCTTAACGCAGGGGGAATCTTTGAAGCAGGAGAGTAAAATGAGCTGCTTTGGCACTGAGCACGTATGACTCCTGGCCGGCAGCTTCCCTTCTCTCTGCTCTGTCCACAGCCCAGGAGTCTTAGCTGAACGCCGGGTAGAAGCAGAGCTGGCTAAGGGAAATGGCGGGAGGCGGGACCTGTGAGCTGGCCTGAGCAGTATTTTTGTCTCTGGGGACTGTTTGGGAACAAAGTGTACAGTCAGCATGTGGGCAAAGGCAAATTACACTGGCACCGTGTTCAAAATTCTATTTTATCTTAAAACCTGGAACCGAGGTTTCAGAGAACAAATGGCAGGTGTATTTACATTAAACATGAAACTCATTCAGTCCTGTATATTTGTGAGGCACTGGGCTCTTTTATTCCCAGCTTCACTGGGGTTTTGTAGTCTGTTATCTCTTATTACCATGTTATTAGGGCTTTTCCTCCTTCCCTACCACTCCCCCACCCCTACTCCTTTTATACTTTCTCCACAAGTATGTGCCACTTGGTTTTCCACCTTGATGAGCCCTTGTTGAGAAGAGCCCAGCCCACTGAATGCTCTTTTTATCCTCTTCCCTACCACAAAGGTAGCCAGATCAGATGGATCATTTTCCAGTTATTGTTCATACTAAGAGGAAGGTTCTGAAAACCTTCCAGGTGGTATTTTCCTTACATGGCCTCAGCAACAGAGGATACTGAAGGGGAGGGAAAATAGAGGAGGCATTTTTATTTTCAGTTCTAAGCTTTGGAAGCAGCATAAATAGCAGTTTCTGGAGGCTGGGCGTGGATTGGGGATAAAACACCTAGATCGTTGTGGTGTGTCTGACAAGGGAGGGATATCGGGACGAGAATCAGGTTTCCCAGAGGGACACTGCATGGCCCAGGGGTAAGTCTACACATGTATGCTTAGGGGCTGAGGCCACACTATATCTTAGCAGAAGATATTGGCCTTTGGAGTGGGAGAATTCTTCCTCGGGCAGGACTGGCCTGTACATTGCAAGATATTTAGCATATTTTGTTCAGGGGACACCAAGTGCCAAGCAAATCTCTTCACACACAACCAACACACCCCACCCCGCCAATCACTGTGACAATCAAAAATGTTTCCAAGACCAAGGAAGCAGTAGCAGCTCTGGTGAGAACCACTGTAAGAAGAATTATTCCCACATGCTAGCAGACAACCGTCTTCTATCTTGACGAAAGGGGGTGAGGGGTGGTGGTAAATGTTCTGAGCTCCAAGTCCTTGATAATAACAAGAAGTGGCCAGAAGAGCCTCGTGCTCATGCCCAGCCCCCCCCCCCCCGCCTTTATTCACGTAGGTTCTTCCATTCTTTGTTCTCCAATTCTGTTGTAAAAACCCTACTTGTTCCTTAAGGTGTAGATGAGGTGAGCACTCTCCAAAAAGCCCGTTTTTCTCCCTAAAAAGTAACTCCGATCTCCAAACCATTTTTACATGCACCTTCCTGGAACCCTTATGCCACCCTATGCTATATGTTTTCTGGCAGTAACTGTCTTACTTTTCCAGCCCAGCTTTGAAGCCTTTGGCGGGATATCTCTTTCCCATTTGAGTTCCCCATTGGCCTAGCAATGTGGTGCTGTCAAGACCATGGAGTCGGAACTGGGTTTCAATTCTAACTTTGCCACTTTTATTGATGTGGCCTTGGGAAGGCCACTTCTTAACCACTCTGAGAATCGGCTCCCTCATCTTGAAAAGGAAGATGATCACAATACCTACCTTCAAGTGGTTGTTGTGAGGACTTACTGAGAAAATGCTAAGCACGTATTCAATAAAGGGTAGCAATGACCACACTATCACAGTGCTTTCCAGTCAACAACCTCCACATGTATTATCTCATGTGATCCTGTGCCAGTTTCCTGGAGAGGCTCTCCCAGACCCCATCTGCTCCTCCGTGCTGTGACTGTCAATTCTAACAGTGGTCATGAGCCAAGTCACACAGAAGCAACAGGAGGAGTGATGGACTCTGCCCCGGGGAAGGATGAAGGGATGAAGAGAAAGAAGGGGGTCAGAGCTAAACCATTTTTTTTTAAAATGGCTCAGACTTCACTGATCACTTCTGAACTTATTCTGGAAGGAGGATTTGGAGTTTGCCAAAGATGGAAGAAGAGCAACATTTGGTGCTTGGACAGATAAACAGAATGATCTGGAAAGGATCAGACTGTAAAAAGCCTTGAGAGTCATTGAAGGAATCTGGACTATCTTCCTACCTCAATGGACAGGTCCTTAGCTTTGCCTACCAGCGACAGCTCACTCACGCTCTCTCACGCACTCTCTGTCTTCTGACCTCTGATGTGAGCTGGGATGCTGGGGATGGCCACAGCCTGACCTCAACTGTAACCTGGAACATGCCCCTTTCTCTCTCCCCTTCCCACCCCCCCACGCCCCGCCTACCCTCTCCCCCAGGAAGGAAAACCACACAATGAACCAGGAAGGGCAGCTTTCTCCTTCTGGCCACACTTGAACATGCCTGAAGCCATCACAGCCTCGTAGGTGAAACCTCACATACCCGAAACCTCACATATAATTTGTCACAACTCAAAAGGCTGTTTTTAATAAAACATTTCCCTCTGTGCTTCACCCTTCCTGAATACTCTGGTTCACTTCAGGGTCCTGGTTACTCAGCTGGTGCTGAAGAAAGAGAGAATGAGAGCCACCAATGGCCAATCATTATTTTTTCTCTTAAAGCTTTCTTCAAAACACCTATTTTTAAAACACCCCCCATAGCCTCTCAACCTTGGCCGTCGCTCTGCACATCTAGCCTACAGCCCCTGACGCAGGCAGAGGGGCCTCTGATATTTACGTTTGTTCTCAGAAGAAACAACCAGAGCCTCCCCTTGAACTTGAGGCTGCTCGGTTACAGAAGGCTCCCAGGAGAGGTTGGCATTTACAGGGTGGTCGTATGAGGACAGCGTTTTGAAGTGCAGACAATAAAGCGCTCCTCATGTGTGAAAAGTCATTAAAAGCCTCAGTGTGAACCACCTTGGCCATGCCATCCTCCTGAGTTTATTATTGTCTTTTCCCTGCTCTTATCCAAACAGCCTGGACAGCTTGTTTATGAAGGGCTCTGGACTGGCCCCTTGCAGCAAGAGAGGCGATGACAGAATCATAGGGTGTTGTGGCCGCGCTGAGCCCAGCTAAGAAAACCTCAGGGGGAGGCAGTGGGACCAGCCAGGAATTGCCTTTCCGTCTAAAATAAGCCTGCCCAGAAAGGTGTGGCTGGCTGCTGAGTAGTTGCTCAATAAATCCACATGGAATGAATAATGAAACAGCCATCAAAACCTTTAGCAACAGCTCAGTAAACGTTATCAACAGGGGAGGAACCAAACTCTTTCCAAAACACACAGCCGACCCCTAATTCTATCCTTCCTCCTCCCAAGAAATTTGTTTTTGTTTCTCAGGTTGAGTACAGGGATGACACTGAGAACATTTGTTAAAAATACTTAAGATGGGGGGGGGGGCGCCTGGGTGGCTCAGTCAGTTGAGCATCTGCCTTTGGCTCAGGTCATGATCCCAGGGTCCTGGGATGGAGCCCCGCAATAGGCTTCCTACTCAGCGGGGAGTCTGCTTCTCTCTCTTTCTGCCTCTGCCCCTCCCCACCATTCGTGCTCTCTCTCTCTCTCTCAAATAAATAAATAAAATCTTTCCAAAAAATAAAAAATAAAAATACTTAAGATTCATTTGCTCCCTTAAAAAATGTGGAAAATATAGAAGAAAATCCCATAACCCAAAAGGCAATTTATATTACATATACATACACAGTTTTTCTTTCACAAATTTGCGATCATGTCGGAGATAGAGTTTTGTAACCTACATTTACACACTATGCCCTCTATCAAGCACAGAAAAATCCAGGAGCTATATTTTCTTCACTTCTGACCAGAAGCAAAACCACACTACATTCCGGAAGGTGGAGACTTTTTTTTTTTTTAACTAGAAATACAATAGTTTTTTAAAAGAAGGAAAAAATAAAAATGAATGGCCCAGCCAAGTAAAATTAGGGAAGGTTTGGCGTCACTACCAGCAACCTCATTGGGGTTTGCCCATTTTTCATCTGAAGGGCTTCTCCTCACACCCTAAGTTAATTTGTTTTGTTAATCTCAACCGAGATAAAGGATATCTGTGTTTCCCATGACCGCCAGAAGATTGCTCCTCCTCTGCCCTAAGTGGCAGCATTCCAAGTCAAAAGAACAGGGGGACGAGGAGCACACGCATCAGACAAGAACTGCCCACATCATTCCCTTCCTTTAAAAGGTCCTTGGCCTTGTCCAAATGCAAAAGAGGCAATCCAGCTCTGTAGGCGACAGCATCACAGAAGCATCTGCAGCCTCAGGTCCCTTAAGCCTCCTCTCCCACCTCCTGAAATAGAATAGGCCAGCTGCAACCATCGTCGTGTTATTGCTCTTTTGTGTCTCTTTGCCTTTGTCCGTGTGATTGCCCCTGGCTAGACTGCTTGCTCTTTCTGGTGAACTCCTGCTCATCCTTCAGGACCCAGCCTGAGAGTAGAAACAGGTCTGACTTTCTTCGGTTCCTTCAGACAGACCCCTGTGCTCCCACGGCACTCTGTGAATGCTGCCTTTGGAGCGGTTTTCTCCTTGCCTCGTAATAATCTTTGTCTTCCCCGTGAGACAAAGGGCTCCTGAGGGCAGAGATCAAGACTATGTCTTCATTTATCTCTGTGTGTCCTATACACATGGCATATGGAAGCAGCCCAAGAAATGTTTGCTGAAGCAGTAGAAAACTCCAGTCTCATCCACATGGCCAAAACCTGATACCCACAGCTTGAACAGGACTTCCTCCTCCAGCCCCCTAAGTATATCCCTCGTAAAAGTTCAAGCGTTCTTTTTAATGCTTTAGGGCATAAACTTTGTATTCATTCAGTTTTGTTTCCTCCTTTGCTGGAACAGCAGCCTTGGTAATTTCACTAGTCCAGACAAAATAAAAATATACTACTATAACAGAGTCTACTAATAGACATGATAACATTCTAATGCCCAGAATGACAACCCCAACAGGTAGCTACTCTTATCTCCACGCTACAGATGAGAAACGGAGGCTCAGGGGGGTTATGCCACTCCACAGGAGGGAGGAATAAAGTCAAGTTCAAACTCAGGTCTGTTTAACTCGAGCGTTTATGCTGCAGGCTTCCTCAGTTAAAACTGAGTCCACAGGTTTTGAAACAGCACAGAGGCTCAAAGTACAATTTGTTCTCGTTCAATTTCTGTCACCTCAGAGCAAATAACGCCCCTCCAGTCCCAAAGTTGTAGGTGGTGATAAATCACACACACACACACACACACACACACAATAACAATGGTTCACACAAGCACTTTATTTCCCTCCGACACAAAAATCCGGAAGCTTGAACCCAGCGCTGGTATGATGGCTCTGCTGCACACGGGGTCATGTGCCCAAGTCACTGCTCCCCATCCCTACGTGGGACTCTGGTTCTCATGGTCCAAAATGGCAGCACCTGCATTCCAGGCAGATAGAAAGAAGAGTGATGAAGAAGGGACAAAGGGCATCTACCAGCTGTCTTTTAAGGAAGGCTCCCAAAAGCTATCTCACATTTCCACTTACAACCTACAAGCCAGAACACGGATGCATAGCCCTACCCAGATGCAAAGGGAGGCCAGTCAAAGATCAGGTGTTCTATTATCACAAAAGAAGAGGAGAATACATACTGGGGGAAAAAAACTAACAACCTCTGCTACAAATAGGAAATTAAGGAAGAACAGAAGTATGTTCTGGAACCACTCTTACCAGCAGACAGGGAACTTTGGACAATAGCGAGGAAGGAAGGGAAAAGGAATTAACATTATGAATCTGTCATTCTACTAGGCACTGGGGGCCCCCACTGGGAGCAAGACAGACATAGTCCCTACTCTTAAAAATTTATAGTTATGGGTAGAAGAGAATTTACATAGGGATAGAATAGAAATTTCAACCCAGCCTGCATGTATTCATTTCCTAAGGCTGCCATAACAAATTATCATAAACTTCATGGCTTAAAACAACAGAAACTTATTCTCTCAAAGTTCCAGACACCAGAATCTGAAATCACAGCGTCAGCAGGGCCACACTTCCTCCCAAAACTCCAGAGAAAAATCCTTCCTTGCCTCTTCCAGCACTGGGTGGCTCCAGTCATTCCTTGACTTGTGGCTACAACACCCCAATTTTTGCCTCTGTCTTCCCATGGACTTCTCTCTGTCTTTTCCTCTTACGTCTCTTGTAAGGACACTTGTCCTTGGTTTTAGGGCCCACCCGGGTGATTCAGAATGATCTCATCTTGAAAACCCTTTATTATATCTACAAAGACACTTCTTCCAAATAATATCACATTCACAGTTTTTGGGGATTAGGACATGGGGAGCCACCATTCTACCCACTATAGCTAGTAAGCTAATAGAGACCAATGTCATTGTCTCTTGTGGTATCAAGGTGTCATTCAGCATCACCATTCATAATTCCTACTGATATTAAGTATAATTAATTATTTCATGGTGAGCTATTCAAAACAAGGATCATTAAACCTATGATTATGTATTGTGAAGGATAACTACCACAGGGAAAAGTCCAAAGGCACAAATCCTCAACTCACATTTTCAAGATCCTTTTCTTAAATAAGGTCACATTCACAGATTCTAGGATGTGGACCTATCATTTTAGGGGCCACTATTCAAGCCACTATACTACAGAATGGGATGAATGTCCTTATCATTCTGAAACTCTGGGTTGGAAAGTCTGCTTCTACAAGCATCTGTGCAGTGGCCTGAGTAGAAGGCACTATGCTAGGCACTCTAGGGGTCATATGGACAAGTCAGGAAGAGTCCAGACCTTATTCATAATCTAGTGGAAGGTATCAGACAAGAACACAAATGGCCATCCGGGAGCAGAGCCAGGAGAAAGTCCCAACACAGAGCTCTGAGGTCCCAGGAGGTTAATTATCTAGTTCAGAGATCAGGAAAAGATTGACGGAGGAGACAGGCCCCAAGTGCTAGACCAGATTTCAAGAGGCAAGCCTGGAATTCAGCATTCTGAGACCATAGCCCACTGCCCATCCCCTCCCCCACCCCCATGAGAACCTGGAACACAAGCCTTCCTTCACCATTGCTGCCCTGACTAATCTCTCTTCTCTGGTTCTGCCTAAACCAACAAATGAACCCTTACTGGGAACACAGCCATTGAGCTCTGTCTGAAAACAGTACATTGTACAAATACACAGTCTTGTTCCCTAATTATTTATAAATTGTGTTTCTAGCATTTTTTTTTTTTTTTTTTTTTTTGCAATATGGACAAGCTTCTGCAACTCACCATTATTTAGATCGAAAAACTCACCATCCACCTCATCATTCAAGGAGCTTGGGCAGTACCTATTAGCTATGTCAGCACTGTTGCAGAACACAAAGATGTACAAGATAGAATCCCTGCCCTAGAGAAACAAAAAGGAGCCCAGTGAATACCGCTTAATAGATGAAGTGCACTGGATGATGATGTCATACAGTGAGTGTCTTATTAAGAGAACTCGAGTCAGCACATGAGAGGCCCTGTCCCTCGAGACTAGTTTTCCCCTCACTCCCATACACTTTCAAACCAGGAAACGCAGTGTAAACGTTCTTTCCTATTAGAAAACAGACCATATTTTTTTTGCAGCACGCCAAACACTCTTAAAGACTGCCGAAACTCTTTGAATGCTTAAAAATAAGCCCAGGAAGTGAGACTGAGGAGAATAAACAACTGCAGATCACTTTCTAGCATTTCCAACATATTTATTCCATTTTCTTCACAGTTTCATGTAGCAGTTACTCACAGTGACTGACTAAAAAAGAAAAGAAAGGAAAGAAAACTGGAATAAAGTTGACCCAGATGTGTACAGCGCCTCACTCCGGGAAAATGTGCACAGACTTCAATACTTCACACACTTGAAAGGTGGCAGGCAGACGAGGCTGGTTGCACACCGCATTTGTGTCTGAGAGTATTCAGCAGCAGCAGGAAGGTCAAGTTAAGGGTAAAAGAGCTGGGATGACCTGCATCCCACCTAAACAACCCAACCAAGGATTTCAGACCTTCCTGGGGACCCGAGGGTAGGGAGAGGCAGGGAGAGGCTTCGAAGGGTCCTGTAATGCACCTATCACCGAATGGTATCTGCAGAGAACTTTGATACACGACTTTTCTTCAAGTGCATACAGATGCTGTTGTCATTAATAAAACCCACATTCACTAAAAGTGATTGCATTTGGGGTATTTTCTCACACACGCTTACTGAGCAGAGAGACAGTACAAACATGGCGGCCATCACCTCAGCTCAGTTTCCTCGGTGAAAACAAAAGCACTGGAGAAAGAGTATCTTTGCTAAAGCCTTATGGAGGGCCAGGGGAGGGTGCAATTGAGGGTTGAAAGCTGGAGGGGAAGGAAAAGTAAGGTCGGAAAGGAGAGAAAGCAGAAACAAGGTGACATGTTAATGACGGAGCGGTCACCACCTCACAAGAAGTTGCTGCTGGCTACTGGATCACCAGGACAAGCATGTACGGAAGCCACCATGGCTCAGAACAGTCTCCCCATCTTCTGCCTCCCCCTGGCCGAGGTTCACCCATGGAAATTCCCTGCACTTCTGGGGGTATTAGCCAGTCTCTACGGAGAGCTCCTGGAGGGGCCCACCCTCTACCACCCCGCCTTAGCTGAGTCCTGGCACAGTAGGACAAGCCAGGGCTTCTGTGGGAGGAGTTGAGTCAGGCGTGGGTGCCGACGCTGCTGGGCTCCAGGACAGCAGGAGCTATGGAAGCTGAGCTGCAGGCTCTGCCCTGGGGGAATGAGGCGGCAGGAAGAGCAGCCTAGGGCCCAAGAGGCAGGCAGGCAAGCCATTCTGGGGAGATGCATAATCTGGGTCCCCTCCACCTGTCTGTGCGCAACCTATATTATTTTTTTTTGTTACTGAACATGGTTCTTAAATAGTATGTGCACCTTCATATACACATCAACATATAAATATGAAAAAGAAAACTCTGGAAAGTTGTTATATCAAAATGTTAACAGTGGTTATCACCGGAGTATGAATATCCTTTATTTATTTTCCTTTTTGTTCATCTGCATTTTACACATATAACGAAATAATAAACTGTTTGAAAAGAAAAAATAGGTCCTCACATAAAGAGATGTTGGGAATCACAGGCCTGAGCTTGTGAGTCATGAAGGAATCAGCATTTCTATATCCTCTTTCCAATTGTGACTTCATCCTTTTCTTTGCCTCTCCTCCCCATTTATAAACAAAAGGCTCCAGTACTTCATTAGGGAGCCTTGCTCAGTGGCAGAGACGTGTTTTTGCAGTAAAAGACCTGAGTGTGAACTGCATATCTGCCAACTCTTGACCACATGATCTCAACAAATCCAGACCTCAGTTTCCTCATCTGTAAATTGGGGGTGATAAAGAACGAGCCCTGTAGAATTATTCTGAGCCAGGATCATAATCTACACCAATGTGGCCTGGAAGCAACAACGTACTGCCGACACATTAGATAGCATCTTAAAGTAGCAAGGAAGATCAGAAGTTTGAGATGCGGGAGAATACAGATTTGGGACATGGGAGGATTTTTAGATTCATAATCAGACTGAGGAGCAGTAAGAACAGATTTCCTTCCCCTGCCTTGATCCCAGGATGACGAGAACTGCCTAAGACCTCAGCTCTGATCACCTTCTGCCAAGAACTTCACCTGAACTCTCGCAACTCTACCCACGGCTAGGCACCGAAAATATTCTTAAGGGTTCACCAAGGTTTAAGAAGGCCTTCAAAGACTCACTGAATTCTGGAACTAGAAGGGGCTACAGCTTAAAATGTCACATTTCATAGATAAGAAGACCAGAGGTCAGCCATCTGCATAGCACCAAGTACCCACGGTCACATATCCGCTTGTGGCAGAGCCGTCTTTTGTCATCATAAAATAGACAGCCTCCACCTGAGTGTCTGTAACGTGCTTGGCATGTACTACACACCTGGCATAGTTGGTCTCATCTTTTTTTTTAAATTTTTTTAACTCTAACCCCACCCAACATGGGGCTCACGACCTCAAGCTCAAGAGTCGCATGCTCTACCAACTGAGCCAGCCAGGTGCCCCTCGTTTTCATTTTTAAAACAACTCTACGACATGAACATCAATAACCTCTTCTCAGAGAGGGAAACGGAGACTCAGAAAGCTTCAGCAATTTGCCTGAGGTTGCACAACAGAGCTGACAAGAGGCCACCCAACCCCCTGTTCTTCACCCGTTAGACTCCTCCTCCCACGAATCCGCAAGTCCCTGTCTAATGTGCCGCTAGGCCACCAGGGGCCTGGGAGATGTAACAACCACCTTCCACCTAGAATGCCCTACATCTATGAGACCTTACCTCGTTTCCAGCATAAATCAGACCTGGGGCATCTAGAGGTGAGTAGTATGGAGAGAGTTGTTCATAGTCGGAGGAGTTCAGTGTTTTATTTTTAAGAGTAACTCTTCTTTTCTTTTCTCCCAAAATCCAGCCAAGGGACAACAGCTGAATACTCATTTCTGGGCACATCAGTTTGGTTTCCTTCTGGTCTTCCCTGAATTTAATTTTCACAACTTTCCCCTCCTGCCTTTGGCTCTGGATAAAGTGACATTGCATATTTGCTTTTATTTTGATTTGGGAAATTTTGTGGCTTTTCTTTTGACAAAATAATAATAACAATAATAATAAAGTTTCATGTGTAACCAAAAGAGGGTTTTCTTTTTATG
The DNA here is from genome assembly GCF_004348235.1 of Phoca vitulina. NCBI lineage: Eukaryota > Metazoa > Chordata > Mammalia > Carnivora > Phocidae > Phoca > Phoca vitulina. The sequence goes on from NW_022589705.1 coordinate 49,886,803, forward strand.
TGCGCACATGCCTCAGCAGTGAGCAAAATGGAGAATGCTATTTCAGAAACTTAAAATAAAACTAAAGCACATATGTTCTGTAAAAAGCGTTGTTTGACAAGATCAAGTTACCTCAGGAGAGAGAATTGATTTCACTAACCGTGCCTCTCTTGAACATCTGAATCTCCCCCATGACTCTGGCAGAGAAGGTGGGGGTGCAACAGGTTAAACCCCACCCAGGTGCATCTGGGTAATTACCCTCTGGACGCTTACTAAAGAGCTGACACGGCAATGCTTAACCTTGGGCAGGCACAAGAGGGGTTAAGGGAACTGACACAGCTGGATTTGCATTTAAGAGAAATCCAGGGAACAGGCTTGAATGTCCGCAAGCTGTGTGAGATCCTTGGAAAGGTCACTCAAGGCATACATGAAATGTCTTTTACAAACACATGCACGCACACACACACACACACAAATCCTGATAGCACATGTGCTCCTGAGATGAAACCATATGTTTCCAAAATGATCCTGGCTCTCTACAAAAGAGGACACAGGAGGAGTGATCACTCCTGCAATCAATACTAAAGAGGAGGTCTCAGGTTATCAGGACCTGTATCTACGGGGCTGAGCACATGTAGGAACAGGCAATTTACTCTGAAATGTGCATAGAGGTGGACGGATTTTCATCACCAGTTTGTTTTGGTTAGTGATCTAGAAAAAGGCCTGGAAGCAATCCCATTTGCCAAGATCTGTTCTTCTCCATATTACAAGGGTGTTGTATTTTACCTGTGTTTGGAAAAGATCTGCAGGAAAAGACAACAAGAATCCAGATTCTCAAAGGGCATTCTAAATGGGAACGTTTGATTACATTTGGCTAACTGATAATAACTATAATATTCTCTTACCTACATAGTCCCAATATTGTCAAATGCATTATCTTAATCTTAGTAACTTAAATAACAGTAGCTTGAGGAATTGCACTTCAAGTTATGGCAAAATTTGCTCATTTTTCTTGTGAGACCATTTGGCTGTACCTGTAGTTTCTGAATCCAGTTCCTTTTTTCTAATTTTATTTATTTATTTATTTATTTATTTATTTATTTATTTATGGGGAGATTAAGAATATTGTTTGATCCAATAATTCTTCTTTTTTCCTTTTTTCTAATTTTAAATTATACTGTCATCTTCACCCTCTTCCTCCCAAGTACAATCGAGGTCAAGCCAGGATATCAACATTAGGAGTTTTTCCACGATGTTGCAAATCAATTATCACATACCTTTTGCCATAACCCAAATAACAAATCATAGACATCTTTCAACAGCTTTTTCTATTTTCAGCTTGACTAGTATTTTCATTTTTTTTTACTTTTAGATCTACCTCCCCTTTTATACACTATATGTCAATTAATATGAAATCATATACACTGTCTCATTACCATTAGCATTAGAAAGAAGATGATTAGTTTTTTCCATATAGAGAGGAATTTTTAAAATATCAAATATTCATGACTTCAAGAGCTTTATACGCCCCATGCCCTACAACTATTCTCATTATCCATTCATTAAAAAAATGTGCTTTCTTCCTCTGGAACTCCTTGAAGTTAAGAAGATTCTGGCTCTAACACAGGATTGCAATTCTTTTCACCTTTATTATCCATACTTCCCCAATCTTGGCCATAAAAGTCATGTACGTTTATTAAAGAAAATTTTGAAAATCTAGAAAGCCATAAAGAAGAATATTAAAGTAAATCATAATCTCACCACCTAATTTTAAAATGTTAATACCTCGGTGCATGAAGGTCGATGGTGAGGCAGAGCATTTGAAAAAAGGTTTTCAACTTAAAAAATAACAATTTTTAAAGTTTCAAAATTTTAAATCCCTGAGTATGCATTTAAAACCAATAAAGAGTTTCTTTCTATAGGACTTGTAGAATCTAGCAGTTGGAAATGGTTTTAAAGACACCTAGATCAACCATACCCCTGGAACCCAGAGGTTAAGGATTTGTTGGTTGTGAATGGCACCATTCACCGGTGCTCCTGACCTGCCCTCTGCTCTTCTCTGTACCGCAACAGACTCTCCTCCACTGTTCTTTTGTCTCCAGAGACAAGGTGGCTGAGTGGGTGACATAAGATAGGGCCCAACAAGGGGAGGCTGAGGAGCTACAATAATCAGGGGCTAAGACAGTGGGCTGCCATGAGATCCCAAGAGCTGGTTAAGGCCTCCAAGAGCTGGTTAAAGGCCGTGTTGTAGTTTGCTCCTGCTCCCATAACAAAGTACCACAGACTGGGGGGCTGAAACAACAGAAACTTATTTTCTCACATTTCTGGAGGCTAAAAGCCTCGATCAAGGTGTCTAGATCAAGTTTCGTTCCTTCCAAGACCTCTTTCCTTGGCTTGCAGATGGCTGTCTTCTCTCTGTATCTTCAGTTGGTCCTTTCTCTGTGCATGTCTTTGTCCCAATCTCCTCTTCTTATAGGAACACCAGTCATATTGGCTTAGGAACCTCCCTAATGACCTCGTTTTAATTTAATTTCCTCTTCAAAGGTCCTACCTTCAAGTATAGTCATATTAGGAGGTACTTGGGGTCAGGACTTCGAAATATGAATTTTGAGAGGGGACAAGAAGTCAGCCTATAACAGGCTGGTTTAAGTTTGCTGTTAGTCTGGGTAAATTTTAGGATTTGGGATTAAATGAACGGGAAGTCTACACACAAGCTGGCAAAGGAAACAACTCCTAGGTCTGAGAAGCACAAGGCTGCCTCGTGTTCTTCTGAAATCTTAGATCCTGAGGAAAAGAGCAGGGGACTGTGAGTCAAAAGCATGACTATTGCCAACTCTAACTACTACCTGACTATGAACCTTTGGTAAGTCTCCTTACTTCCTTAGGCCTCAGTTTCCTCTTCTATGACATGTGATAGTGTCGGGTTAAAACAAATCGCTAGCCAATCTCTAAATTCTCTCTGAACCCCATAAACCAAGAAAAGCACACAACACTCAGGTTTAGCTTCCTGCACTATCCTATCATGCTCCTTCCCAAAGATTCACATTCTTCAGCTGGACATTCATCCCCTCTGCCAGGAGCTCCCCTAAATGGATGTCCCTCACCTTGGTCCCCTTCTCTGCCATCCAACTAGTCTACCAGCTATTCCCCTCCTCTCCTCTATCTATATCCAGAGAAAACCCTCCCTTCTCTGTCATATCACCCATTCTGAAGACTCTGCTCAAATGCAGCGTCCTTCATAAGATCTTCCCTAAGCAGATGTGGGTTTTCCCTGCCTTGTTTAGGTGTGCCCCTCTTACAGTACATTTGTCATTCTCCCTAGCCCCACCATTATTTCATTTCTTAATACTATCCACACAGACCCTCAAGTGCAAAAGAGAGCTGTAGTATATGACCTTTTGTAAGTAGGAAAAATGAGAAAATATACATATACCTGCACATTGGTACAAACAGCACAGGAAATCAAAAACTAATGAGATTGACTGTCTGCAGGGGTACGATGAGTCAGAAGGAAATGGAAGTGTTGGGAGGGTGGGAATGGGGTAGAAGGATGGTGAGGAGGGACGTTTCTTTGAGTATCCCTGTCTATATAGTTCTGACTTTTAAAACCACATTAATGTTTTACACATAAACACATAAGTAAATAAAGGCAATCAAGATGGGGGGGGAACCTAAAATGGAATACAAACTAAACAAATGAACCCAATTAAAATATAAATGAATGAAGAGGGGGCTAGAAAAGGAAAAGTAATCTTGGCATCCAACTCTGACTTCAGTCAAAGAACATACACTGTTGCCTGGATCTGGTTGATAACTGGACCTGTGAAGATTTAATAAAGGAAAGGGGAGGAGGGTGCATTAAAAAAAAAAAAGTCAACTAACCATTGATTTAGTTCATTTATTTCATAGTTGATATGACAGAGATTGTTAGATTTCTACCCAATATCCAAGCTCCCTTTTCCCCTTTCATAACAGACCCCTGATTTTATTGAGGGCAACAAGGTGCTACAGTGAACATCTTTTTCCAGCCTCCCCTTCAGCTGAGGGTGGTCACGGGACATGGTTTGACCAATGAGATGAACTTGGAAGTACAGAGGTAGAGGGTGTTGCTGAGCAAGCTCTTTAGAGGGAGCTGACTCCGCCTGTGCCTACACTTTTGCCTGCCCCCTTCTTCCCATGAAGAACACGGACAGGAGGCAGGGGGTGAATCAGCCACCCTATGACCACAAGATGACAAGCATACACACAAGGATGATTGAAGGGACAGAAAAAAAGTGTATCTGGGTCCCAAAAACACTGCAGAATAGAAATGTCAGTTTTCTACTGCTTATCTTGCCTTTTCATTACCTGAGAAAATTAAATAATGTGTTTCTCCACTTTTTAAGCCAGTAAAAGGTCTCTGTAACACACAGCTGAATACTGATTCTGACACAGCTGAGGCTCGTGACAGCAAGATTTAGAATCCACACCTCTTGACTCCCAGTTCAGGGGACTTCTAACTACACATGCTACTTACAAGTAATCCCTAAACTTCTGTTATATATCCAGCACTGCATAGAGATGGCCTTCCTATTTATTAAAAAAAAAAAAAAAAAGTCTATATTACTGCATACTCAAGTCTGATTAAACTGGGATTGGAGAGTTTCCCTGGCTCCTGTTGATTCTATTAATTCATATGCAACTCCATAAATTACATTGAAAACTTTGCATATCACAAGTCTTCCTTCTTTTCCTTTCAACTAGGTAATAGAGAATGTAAGCTGAGGATAAGCTCGTCTCCTACATCTACAGACTCAGACTGCATATATTTAGAAAAGCCTTGAAGGCTAATCCTTGAAAGCGTAACTTGACTATACCATGGTCTGGATGTTTTAGCAACAAGACACCACGCCATAAAGACGTCCTTACATATTCCCACCTTCACACTTATCTTCCTTCTCTGTACCTTACCTCAGCATTTAGAACACTGTGTTGCAATTCTTTGGTATTTATCTGTCATCCTCACTAGATTGCTAGCTTCTTGAGGGCAGGACGTTAGGCCTCGTATGTCCACTAGCTAGTATGCTAGTTCTTCATCTCAAGAGAACTATCTTCATTAATCAATGGATGGAGAAGTGTGTGTGATACTTACAGAAGGAATTATTCGGGACCTCAGAGAAGCAAAATACAGAATGAGAAAGATGAATTTTGTGCCCCTCAGAAAACAAAATTAATAAAAAGAGCTTTGACTCCAACATCAGGAAAGTGTATTTTGGAGCTTTTTTGGAATTAAAAATTGTATTTGGAATCAGACTCTGTTCATTGATTTAGGAGAACATCTTCTCACTAAAATAATTTAAAGACATCTTAGAATTTAAAAAGTGGAGTAATTTTTACGGAGTCCACTTGGCTAGCGAGAAACTGCACGCGCATCCAAGAGTGCCGCCTGTCCGTCGGCACACTGCTGTTCCCTTCTCTATTACAGCTACCAACCCGGGATACTGGCTTTGGAACGGAGTAACATCAGGGTCAGTGGGAGCCAGCCAACAAGATCCGAGGCCAAAGGCAAAGCGGCTGTGTTACAACTTCTGCAGACCCGTAGGCAATCCTTGCTGGAATCAAGGCATACAACGGCAAGTGCGTAACTCACACGTCAGGAGTGCGTGGCCATTGTTCCCCAAACCAGGAGGAGCCTTTGCTCCTTCGTCAAGCCAGGCTTCTCAACACCCCCTCACCTGGTTTGATATTGAAAACCAAGAGTAACAGTTTATGGTTTTAGCAATTTTATAGCAGTATCAAAACTGCTTTCTTCAATCCTACATGTAGAAATTAGAAGGATTTTGTAAAATCCAAGCAAACAGAAGGAAATGTGTATATAGAGGACAACAAACAAACAATTCCCTTCCTCCTCTCGGTGGTAAGTTCACTGTTAGACCCCGGTCATGCAAGTGCAACTTGGTTTCCCGGTGCCAACGTGACCCATATCTGTTGAGTGCCCCTTAGGACTCACGACTCCATCCTTGACAGAAGGATCGCAGCATTGTCGGAAGGGGGCTTGGGTTGAAGGCGCTCAACAATCTGGACTGATGCCAAGCACCATGAACATGAACCTGAGCCCTTCCGGGCCTCAGTTCCCTCATCTGTAAAACAGGCATATTCATATCACCTTTGAAGAACTGCTGCAGACCTGGTGTGCAAGCGCTTGGTAAAATGTACGGCAAATGTGGGAGGCACCAAGGGGGAAAGTCGTTAAAGGCACAGAAGGACACAAATGGCAATGATTCCAGGGTGTGTGGATGGCAAGGCTGCCACTTACAGCGCTGGGTTTGTGGTTGGGGACTCTGCGAGGCGTCTGAGCACCACATACCCAGGCCTGTGTGTGAAGCTGCCATCAATCAAATCACCGAACAACTTCTGAATGTGCATCTTGTGGAGAAACGCAACAAGCCAGAAGCGAGAGAGGCTGATTAGAGAAACAAAGGGAACACGGGATTCTCAGGCCCTCGGAGGGCACCAGGTCCACACCCCAGACCTGCCCATAGCAGCCTGACCTGGGGAAAAGTGTGCTGGAAGGAGCAGGTCACGTGTGACTGAGTGCTGGCCCCTCCTGGTGCTTCTCCGTGGGTGGCAGGGGTACTTTATGTACTGTTTCCATAGAGAAGCACAAACCTTCAGGGAGATTTATGAACTTAATTTCTCCATCAGAGGACAGGGAGATATTTTTGTCCTGTATTAGGGTGGGCAGATCACAAAGTCACAGGAGTTAGGCAGAGGGACCAGGAAGGGCTGAAACCCAAGTGAAAGACTGCTCTGGGAAGCCTTCCCTGGCCTCCTCGCAGGGGAAACCCTCCTCTTTATGAGGACCCACAAAACTTACCTCTCAGGAACCTCCTGTGTTCTCTCTCTCTCTTTCTCCTCCCCCCCTTCCTTCTCTCCCTCTCACAGTTTCTGTCTCCCTCCTTCTCCCACTCACTCCAGCACCATCTCCCTCTCCTTCCTCTCTCATTCAGTCCCTCCTTTCTTCTCTCTCCTTCTTTCTGTCCTTCCTTCCTTCCCTTCCTTCCCTTCCTTCCTTTCCTTCATGGCTTCCTTCTCCTCCTCCCCTCTTTCTCTCTTCTCTACCTTTGTCTTTCTCTTTTCTTTTTTTCTTTTTTGAAATTTTATTGAGGGGCACCTGGGTGGTTAAGTGTCTGACTCTTGGTTTCATCTCAGGTCATGATTTCAGAGTCCTGGGATCGAGCCCTGCGTCAGGCTCCGCACTCAGTGGGGAGTCTGCTTGAGATTCTCTCTCTCCCTCTCCCACTGCCCGCTGCCCCTCTGCCCCCCTCTCTAAAATGAATAAATAAAATCTTTTTTATTTATGTTTTTATTTTTTATTATGTTCAATTAGCCAACATATAGTACATCATTAGTTTTTGATGTAGTGTTCAACGGTTCATTAGTTGCGTATAATACCCAGTGCTCATCAAAAATATATAAAAAAATAAAAAGATTGTAAAAGATCCAAAAATAAAATAAATAAAATAAAAATAAAAATAAAATAAATAAAATCTTTAAAAGAATACCTTCCATATAGCACAAGTTCCCATATTTGGCATACCTTTACCGTAGCGAACAGTTTCTTATTCTTCTATTCTTTCCCCTTTTTTATTCTTTCAACAACAACAACAAAAATTAGGCATCTATTATGGTGCTAGGTACCCAACAGAAAAACTATTTCTTTATTTCAACTCAGAAAACATTTACTGAACTGTTAGAATATGCCAAGAACTGTGAATATTTGAATAAGATACAGCCTTTGCCCCCAAGGAGCTCACAGGTTGTGGGCGACCCACATGTGAACAAAAAATAAATGGCATTTGGTCTACGAGGCAGTCATGGCCAGCAGCCCGAAGAGTCATATGACTCTTTCAAAATGGAAACTTACTTCTGGGAAGTAGCCAGCAAGGATCTACATGTCTTGGGGCGCCTGGGTGGCTCAGGCGTTAAGCATCTGCCTTCAGCTCAGGTCATGATCCCAGTGTCCTGGGATCGAGCCCCGCATCGGGCTCCCTGCTCAGCAGGAAGCCTGCTTCTCCCTCTCACACTCCCCCTGCTTGTGTTCCCTCTCTCCCTGTGTCTTTCTCTGTCAAATAAATAAAATCTTAAAAAAAAAAAAAAAATCTACATGTCTTGCCCCAATCCCACCCCAGTTGTCTAAATGTGGTCAGATAACAAAGTGAGCTCTGGCCAAAAACACCCTCTTTGTAACATTCCACATTCTCCCTCTCCCCTATCTGGAGATTGACATTAAGATAACCACAGAAGCCACAGGTTAAGGATGGTAGAATCCACATCAGCCTGTGTCCCTGAATGACTGTGTGGAGCAGAGTCACCTAATCAACTGCAAATTGGTCTTTGCAAGAGCAAGAAATAAAATTTTATTGTATTAAGCCCCTGGGTTTTCAAGGATTATCAGTTATGACAGCTGTGTATTATCTTAACAAATATATCGGGGCACCTGGGTGGCTCAGTTGGTTAAGTGTCTGCCTTCGGCTCAGGTCATGATCCCAGGGTCCTGGGATCGAGCCCCGCATTGGGCTCCCTGCTCAGTGGGAAGCCTGCTTCTCCCTCTCCTACTCCCCCTGCTTGTGTTCCCTCTCTCGCTGTGTCTCTCTCTGTCAAATAAATAAATAAAATCTTTAAAAAAAAAAAAAACAAATATAATGTGATAGTTCATTTGACAAATATTTTTTAATATTATATTACATATTATATACCAGATACTATTCTAAGGATATATATCAGTGAACAAAAGAGACAAAGATCTCTACCCTCCTGGAGCTAAAATTCTATTGGATACCTAGCACCATAACAGATGCTCAAAAAATATTTATTAAAGGTGTAACTCCAAGACTCACTGAGCTTACACTTTAGAAAAAAGAGTGGGGGAACTGAAGAATAAGTAAACAAACCAAAAACCTGATTAAAAATAGTGAGTGACTTAATCTAGAGTAAGAACACTTTCAGAATGTAGCCTGAATTTCACCAAGTACACAAGCCTCTCTAGAAAAGCCTCTCTCCCCCTTTGCCCTGCCCTCTGCCCCTAAGCCCCAGATAGAGAGTTGTCTCATGGCAGAGACTCTCTCATTTGTGTGGATATCGTCAAGACCTGAACAATGTCAAGCATGTCATAAGCACTCAATAAATGTTGAATAAAACCTGGTCTTATGCTTTAAGATTTATATATGTTATGCATATCCTTTTATTTTATCAAAAGATATCTTACATTTTTTTAAATAGTACAAAATCAATTTAAACTATTAAAACAATAGGCTTGCCAGAGAGAGCAGCTCTACCCAGGGGATGAGTTAAGCAGCATCACAGACGGACACATGAAAGGTCCAAAGGGCAGGACCAATAGTGAGTTCAGAGAAAGGCAAAATCCTGAGAGCTGAAGTAGCCAGGAAAATTTTACAGAAAATACCATTAACAATAACGGCTCGCCTATTTATGACATTGTAGAGCTTACAAAGCATTCTCACACATATTACTTCATTTGACACATTTAATAGCTCTCTGGAGTAGTTATTATTAACCTCAAAGAGATTAAGGGATTTGCCTAAGCTCAACAGCTATTAATTGGGAGTCAGAACTCGAACTCTCATCCTTTTTTCTGCATCTGGAATAAGGTTCCCAGGTGAGGTGGGAATATGCAAGGCATACTTAAGGGGCTTTGCAGAGGACAGCCTCCCTGGAACAGAGGGTTAAATGTGTTCACACACCACTCAACATTTCCAGGGACTGACTCACCTCTCCTTATAGACAGATCACACTCAGGCTGTCTCATAAAGGAACTATGAACTAGTCAGTTTTTCCCCAGTGTCCTGCCAATCAGTTTTGGTGCTTCACCAACATCATCATCCTATGCTGCTTACATTATTAGGAAACAGAATCCACCCCACTGGTTAGATGAGGAAGGAACACATAAGTTTAACAAGTCAATTTAAAATGAAGGGGAAGAGGCGTCTCGGTGGCTCAGTCGGTTAAGTGTCTGCCTTCGGCTCAGGTCATGCTCCCAGGGTCCTGGGATTGAGCCCCGCATCGGGCTCCCTGCTCGGTGGAGAGCCTGCTTCTCCCCCTCCCTCTGCCTGCTGCCTACTTGTGCTATCTCTCTATCAAATAAATAAAATCTTTAAAAAATAAATAAAAATTTTAAAAAAATAAAATGAAGGGGAAGCGGGAGAAAGCATTCTTTAGTGCCCACCAAGTGTTAAGGAAAAATTTCAGAGTAAAGGAGGGGCCTAGTATACACTGGAGGTTTCAGATAGCACAAAGTTCAAGTTATTGAAGAGAAAATTATACAATATTAGAGGGTTCATGCTTGTATTTCCAGAAATGCCACCACAATCCAAGCAAAGCCCCGGTGATCCAGGTGCCAAAGACCTCACATAAAAATTCCACCTGCTATCAAAATGACTTCACATGTGTTGTTTATTTGTTATGTTTCTTTTAATAATATGGTAGAAGTTATTGAGTGAATGTGACACAATATGAAGCCTGTTTAAGAGGAGGCACACTGTGAATAAAGACTTCAAAAATTCAATCCATCTAGTACACTGTAGATGGAAGCATGCATCATGCATCATGTAGGAGGTTGGATACCATGACCTCTCAGTCCATCTAGTGACCTTGTGATCATCTGTACTGAACAGAGACCATCCAGGACCCAGAGGATGCCATCTCTAATACATGTCTGGGTATTACTTTCTGAGCAGAAAACACACCCAGTATCAAAGAAAATTAAAAAGGTAAAAGAGAAAGAAAAACATAATATATCTAGAATCAAGATGAAGAGAATAAAAGTTCTAAAAACTTTCCAACAGTGTTCAAAAGAACAAGTGTATTTACTAGCTGATGACATGCTCAGGACCAACGATTTCAACTCTCTTGAGTTTTGGACCGCTTATGGCAAAATAAGAGAGAGAAGACACTGACAGAACACCTCAAAGTGTTCTGTCAGCTCAAATAGTCTGTGATTCAGTGACTTCAAGAAGATGCTAACGGTGCACTGGCTGCCTTATCAAGATGAGTGGATACCAGTTCTCGATCGTCACTCTTTCTATCTGGGAGCCTCCACATGCCAGAATCTCAGGCCGACTCCATCCTGCCTCAACTTCAAACTCCAACGTGACAAACAGAGGTGGTCCTCTTCCTCATTTCTAATCATCTTTTTAAGGAGACCGAGATACAGGGCTTATTTTCTTGAGTGGGTGGTGGGTAAGCAGCCTTTACCCAAAATTTCTAGTCCAGAAATGTAGCTAACTTTACAAGACAATATCCCACTACCAAACCAGAAACAACGAAGAAAAATGTGGATAATTCTTATTTGAGTTTCCAAATCCAAGTAATAGGCCTGTGTCCAAAGAAGAACATGAACATATTGCAAGAATGCAACACTCTGTTAACTCTGTCCAAGGCTCTTCATCAGCCAACCACCACGGTGTTGGTTGCTATCTCTACCTTCAGGGATTACGACATTTTATCTAAAATGCTTTATAACTTTCCCCCAACTCTGGTCAAATCATATATTTACATAATATACAATCATGCCATGAGAATTTTCAGTGTTATGTGTCCTCCAAACATGTTTTATAAAAGGTATTCGAAGCTGACTTAAATAATGTGACCTAAAAGCTCCTGTAATTCATGTCCAAGAATTCTCTGGATCAAGGGAAAATAAGTACTGTAGGATTTCCCACACTCCCATCAAAGATTTGAAGGACCTCAGTCTACTTGGCAAAATAAAGAAAATACATTTAAGATGTAATGACTCTTGCCAGAGAAAGGGTTTTGACCTTCTGGCCAAGCAGATTCCATCCTAATGGCCAAATCAAATGAAAACCAGCTTTTATTCTACAATTTGTAGAATATTTGTAACTACCATTTCCGTCCTTCCCACTTTGCCAACTCATAGTCCATTGCCCTGAAGGAGGGATTATGCAGAGGGCAGTGGTTTCTGTGTATAAACAATGAAGAATCAGATCCTCTTTGCGCCTCCTTCTTTTTTTTTTCTTTAACCCACGTAATCCAGAAATCTCCCCTGTGCTCTTGAGGCCCAATCCTGAGCATGCTAGGAATAAACATCAGGTTCACAAAAATCAATCACACTAATGTAAAACATATGTGATGTGTGAAGGGGGTGAGAGGCTATATGTATATGAATGAATGAGTGAATGAATGAGATCGGTTACTGCAGAGAGCAACACAATGACATCTACCGTCACCATCAAACTGCTTTCTCCTATATTATAAACTTGTAGAACACATCAGCCGACCCAGTTGGGATAGCACCACCCAAAGATTACCAATACTTCTGATGTCATTAATTGAGTGAAAAGATTGCTATTTCCTTCCTATCCCAGAAATGTTGAAGCCTATAAATCTAGCAAAGACCAAAAAAAAAAAAAAGTCTATATTCAGTCAGTAAAAAACAAAACAAAGACACCCACCAAACCCAAAAACTCTTGTCTAGACATCATGGAGATATATTTGAAATAAAATTGTCAAAAATCAGCCTCTTTTCTACTCAACCTGACATAGAAGCAGTCACAGACAAGTGAGTAATTATCCTCAAGGATAAATTTAATGCATGCTTTTTTCCCTTCTCTCAGCACCATCTTTATGGGTAAGCATAAACTTGAGAAATCCCCATCTCAGGGCAGCAGAATTTGAGAAATAAGGCCCAGAGCTGGGAACTCTGAGCCGCAAGCCTGTGACATCACTTTGGTAGCAGGAAGTACCGAAGTCTGAGGTTTCACGCCTCACTGCCCTCGCCACACAAAATCCTCCCGGTGACACTGTGCCCAGAAGATGTTTGCTGCCTAAACGCAGTCCATCGCTCCTCAAAGAAACACTCTGCCCACTGCTGTTGAGGCAGGGAACTCGTACCCTCTGTGGCTGACGCCATAAAAATGAATTCATCTCGAAATACACGGTGCCGCTTTTTGCTTTCTTCTGCCAGTTGGTCCTTGGCAAAGGTACCTGATAAACCCCAACACATCCCGTTGCATAGCACCTGGGTGGAGAGGCAAGGACGGAGAGGGACCGTCCCTTTGGGAAACCAGACTTGCCACAAAGCTACTCTTTGTGCCTGCAGCTAGCGGTGCCCCTGCCATCCCCTCGGCCACCCCCAGCGCCCTTTCTGGTTCTGTTCCTAGGAATCACAGGCTGCCTAACTGGAAGGGCCTCAAGGCCTACTCTCACCATTGTGCCCATGAGAAAACAAACGTTTAGAGAAATCTGGCAACTTGTCCAAGCTCACGGGGCTCATTAGTGGTGGAAGAGCTAGGCCAAGCCCAGGACTGCTGGTTCTAGTCCAGTAGAGACTTGCACAAGCACGGGTTTTATAGTAAGAAGAAGAATGCTGGGTTTCAGCCCTAGCGTGCTGCTTGTTTGTTGGTGACGCTAGGGAAAAAACATCCCCTTATCTCTGCTTTGTCAGGCTTTCCTGTCTGCAAAAGAGATAATAAACACCAGTACAACTCAGTAAGTACATGTTCAACTCCGGTAATACACTTGAAGGTGCTTATAGAAAGGTAAAATGTTACAGCTTTTGGAACAAATCGTTCTTCATAAATCACACCAACTTTATTCCATTTGTTTCAAGACCCGTTAGGCCTCTGGGTCAAATGGGTTCTTACTCATCTTTTCAGGTTCAACCTGCTATCACTCCCCTCCAGCACCTCCCCTGCCCACCCAGATGTAGTGAGGGGCACAGGTGCCTCTGCATGCATCTATCTTGCCCTATATTATGATGATCTTTTGTGCCGTTTCCTCCATTTTATTGTGAGACTCTCAAGAAAATGGACTAGGTCTTAATCTTCTTTGCATTTTGAGCACCTAGCACAGTTCTTGGCCCCTAAAAAGTAAACTCAATTATTATTTTTTAAAATAATAAGAACAAAATCACTAAAGGGCCAGGTGACTCAAGACAAACTGAAGGTGACCACACCTTCTTCCTTTGACTTGCAAATCCTAGAATGAAACTCCTAGGCAACCACTCACCCCTACAAGTCTTCCTATGAGGTGCATCTCCAGGTGACCCACTTTGGCAGCTCTGAATACCTCCCACAAAGGACTCTACTACCACTCTCCTGTCACTATCACTGGGCTAGTAATAATCTTTTCAAGGTATTTTCACATATATTACTCTCTGACAGCCTCTGGGGTGTTCCTAACCCACCACACACACACACACACACGAAAGAACTATTTTTAACAGAGCCTGCATGATGCAAAAAAAATGGATATCTTCATGTTATAAATGAGCACAGGAGAAGTTCCCACTAAACCAGAACTCGTGACTGCTGCAAATCTGAAGAACATTGAGATAATCAGCATTGTAGTGGGTTTGATTAACAGGAAGCAGTGTGACCTATCATGCTTCCATATCTGACTCATGGTGGGGTCTGACCCCATACGAGGGGTCCTAGAGGTGTCTGACCCCAAAGGTCATGATGAGCACTAAGCAGAAAATGTAGTTTTAAAATATCAGTCATGGTGATGAGAATAGTAATAAATGCTGCCATCTTTCAAGCTTTTTACTATATACCGTCTCTTTTGGAGGAAATGATACAGCATTTGCATTTGGAATAGTAGAAATACAGCACTCCGGTTGCTGAAACTATAGAAGGTAGAGAGACATTGTCAGTTAGAACCCAGACAACTTGTTCCCAAATGGACCATGCTGTCTCTCAATTTGTGTCTTTGTTAATGATTCCCTCCGCCTGGAATTCCTCCACCATCATTCTAACCCTCCATTTTCCTTCCCTTGCTTCTTTTTAGCAACGCCCCCCTCCATCACCTCTCGGAAATCTTTCAGTACCTCCCACCTGGAATAAAGTACTCTTTCCCCTATGATTTATAATAAATCAAAAATTGCCTTGGGTTGTAGCCATCATTCTCTGTTAGAATCTCCCATTCAACTGTGAGCTTCCTGAGGGTAGGAAATTTATCTTTTTTCATCTTTTTATCCCCAGTATATATGAAGGAATTTTATACCTATTACTTCTAGCACAGAGTAGGTTTAAATAAATGTTAAATGAACAAATGAGTGGAATAGATAAAGAGTTCCCTTAACATAAGTAGGACAAATTGGCAAATTAATAAAAAGAAGAAATTGGTGAACAGGACTAGGAAAGTGACATTTTCCTATTTCCATAAGATATTCCAAGATCTTCAAAAAAAAAAGAGCTTGAGAAGTATGTGTAACTTTTATTATTTGCTTGGTATGGACATTAAAAAGTGGATAAATGTTTACCTTTTTAATGGGCCAGTTAGAGACCATGTAATCTCCGTGAGTTCTTTCCCTAAAATGAAATTCCGTTAAGTAGGTCATGACAGGGAGATTTATCTCAGTGGTCAGGTCCTCTTGCAGTAGAACCAACTATAAAAATGTCCTTTGCTGGATGTGGTAAGCCAGGGTGGCTTGGGATGGTCTGCGAAAACACCATCGACACACCAACTCCTTAAAATCTTAAACATGACTAGACTTTCACGTGGTTTATTAGTGTCCTCCATGGATCTCAAGAGAGTTTAAAATGGGATCTAATACCACACTTACCCTACAAGACGAAAGCAAAATCTTCTTCTCAGGGTCGCTTCATTCACACACAATTAGAATACCACTGGTGTACTCTAATATCTGAACATTTATTTAAAAATCAACTACAAACACCAACAAAGTGCTACAGAAAGATATACGCAGAAATCTTTTAAATATTGAACTCCCATAGTACATTTTAAATAAAACTGAATTTGGAAATCTTTGGTTTATGCCAAGCTCTTCAGGGACATACTAACTCTATAAAGGTAGGTACCTATGAGAAAACAGCAATCTGAGGCACCCTCGGGAACATGCTAGGATACTCAAGGCCAGGTTTGCAGGCACTTTGTTCTTCCTTCAGGCTTCCCTGCACTGGGCCTTCTGGAAAGCACACAGGCGATGCAGTCAACCAGATCAGGGTTCAAATTCCAACTTACTTGCTTCCTAGATACATAAGTTGGGAACTCATGGAACCTCTCTGAGCATCCATTTCTCATCAGGAAAATGGAGTTAGTAATGCATATGGTAGCTAGTCTCCAAGGTGGCCCCAATGATCCTCATCTCCTGGTTTTCACACCCTTGTGTAGTACCCGCCCACCTTTTACTGTATAACCAGGTCTATCTCTGTGATCAATGTTGTACAACAGAAGTGATGGCATGTCACTTCTTTTTTTTTTTTTTTTTTTTAAGATTTTATTTATTTATTTGAGAGAGAGAATGAGAGAGAGAAAGCATGAGAGGGGGGAGGGTCAGAGGGAGAAGCAGACTCCCCGCCGAGCAGGGAGCCCGATGCGGGACTCGATCCTGGGACTCCAGGATCATGACCTGAGCCGAAGGCAGTCGCTTAACCAACTGAGCCACCCAGGCGCCCCGGTATGTCACTTCTGAGAATAGGTTATAAAAGACTACGACTTCCATGTTGGGCATTTTCTCTCATTGCTCACTCTGGGAGAAGCCATGTTGTGAACCACCATATGCAGATGTCCACATGTAACTAAGTGAACCTGGAAACAGAACTTCCAGCACTGTCAAGGCTTCAGGGGTTGCAGACTCAGCCAACAGCTTAACGGCAATCTCATGAACCACTGAGCTAAGCTGCTCACAGATTCCTGATCCTCAGAAACTGTGTGAGATAATAAAAGTTTGTTGTTTCAACTGCTAAATTTTGGGGTCATGTTATGTTATATGTTGTGCAGTGATAGGTAACTAATACAACGTCTATTGAGCAGAGTTACACTGAGTTACTCTGAGGATCAGAAATAATATATGTCAAATGCTGAGCATATTCCACTCAAATGGTAGCTATGAAAATTAAAATTATGCTATTAATAATCATATCTCAATTAATTATTGTTTTATTCTTAATCATGCTATATTATAAAATAATAACAAATATAATTTTATGATAGATTCATCACAATGCTTTTCTACTGGGAAAGAAGCTAGCAGAATGGTCAGCAATCTTAATGACAGATTTTTTTTTCGTATTTCCTGTTGTTAGCTCAAGGCTTAATTTTAGCACCAATAGTTCTAATTGGCAGATACCCAAGGATGTCAAGCATTCTGAGGCACTATAGAATTTTTCTATGTAAATATTTAAAAGCAGTGGGGAAATAAAGGAAGATTATACTCTAACCAACAGATACTACCTTTAAAATAATAATGAGCTCTGCTTAGCTCTTACATCAGTTAATGAGAGTCTTCCATGCATAGATCTGTTCCAGGTTAAAGCCCTAGACACAGAGGCTCCTGACTTGGAATTATGACTAACCACTCTAGGGCCTTAAGCAAATTAGTTCACCTCTTTGAGCTTCAGTTTTGCCATGTGTAAAATAGGAAAACTGGTACTTAATTAAGGGTGTTGTTTTGAGGACTGAAGAAATAATGGAGTGAAGTGTTTAGAAGAGTGACCGGCACATAGTAAGTGGTCAATAATTGTGTGCTATTTTTCTTCCCATGTTCTGCTATGTGGTAGGAATTATTATCATTATACTCATTAAGGCCCAGCATGTCAAAGGATTTGCTCAAGGTAAAGAGGAAAAGCTGCCCTTAACTCCAGCGTTCTGATATTTGAAGGCACAGTCGTCTTGATTAAATTTTATTCTTCTTGGATTTACACAAGTTGCAGGGAATACGTGTTTTTCAAAATGGCACTGTGTACAGTCTATGGTGATAGACATCAGAAAGTGATTGCCTGGGTCAGGTGGAAGGAGTAGGGATGGGAGATAGGATTAACTGGGAAAATGAGCACAAGGGAACTTTCTGGAATGATGAAAACATTCTGTAATTTGCTTTAGGTAGTGGTTTCACAAGTGGTCACAACTGTTAAAACAGATGGAACTGAACACTTAAAACCTGTCTACATTAATTACGCCTCAATAAAAATGATGAAAAATAAACATAAAAACAAAAAAACAAAAAAAAAGTACTGTACATATTCAAAGCTTCAGTCCCGTCATGACCTCAAGCCCACTCTCTTCTTCCTCCCTCCATGTACTCTTCATGAAAGAAAAGATAGGAACTCAAGAGTGGACAGACATAGCATGCCACCCCTACCTCCCCAAAAATCCCTAAACCAAGCAGGAAACAATAGGGCAAAGGAAGGTGAGCTCCTCAATGGGCCCTCAGACAAACCCCTCTCTCTCCCTCAGAGGTGGTCTTGTGCCCAGTCTCCAGGGACATGCTAGAGACAGAAGGCCTCAGTCTCCTGGACTGCCAATCTAGCCCCTCAAACAAACAGGAAATTCATTTGGGAGGAGGAGGGAGAGTGGAAGGGTCAGGATCCTTCCATCCTTCTTTAAACAGAGCAGAAAAACATCATACATCCAGGTAACTCTAATAATTCAAAGTTGCTCCAACTTCAACTCCGGCTCCCATCCCACCTGATTGGTGGTAACACAGCAGGGCTTAGGGGTAGCTCAGGATTCCAGATTTCGGCTGGATCTGTACTAGTGTGGAGGTGAGTGGTTGAGTATGTGGGGGGTTTTCCTAATATTTGAGATAAAAGTCTTTTTTGGAGAAGAAAGAAATATGAACCTTAGAAGGAAAACATTTCCCTTCTCTAAATCTAAGAGAAAATGGTGCAGCAGCTGACTTTCCACAGAAGACTCAGAGACCTCTCTACCGTCCAGGTTCATGTGTGCCGTGTGTGGAGATTCGGTGGTCTGCTAGGTTTACTCACCAGCTACGTGACTCATTCTTGTCAAACCCTTGCCTCAGCAGAATTACAAATTACTGTGTGTCTTAGACCCTCCCAGATTCTTAGCATGAAGTGAAAACAATATGTCTATACATATCCATAATGCCAAGGCCCAAGAGCTAGATGTAAAGCCCTGGACACAGAGGCTCCCGAGGATGTTGTTTTGAGGACTAGCAGGAACCCCAGAAACCATTCACCTCAACCACCTCATTTTCCAAAAGAAAGTGTATCTATCCCATAAAGAGATGTGCTTTCTAACACAGAGGATGGTTCACACCCAGAGGGATCAAGTCTGCTTTTGCACTGATTCTATACCCGTGAGCATCACCAGGCATCTATTCCGGGGAGGGAAATGTTTTCAGGTGGCAAACAAACAGGCTGGAGATGCTAAAGAAAGAGACAAGGAGAGGGAACTGGGATCTCTCCAAGATGACATCCCTCTGTTACATGACAACACCCTAAAATGCTGCTTTCTCTCCTCTTTTCCCCACTGCTCTCGGTAGCCCCTCTCCAGGGCATAGTATCTGTGGGCACATTTGTCTTCACCTCTGGAAAGAAACTCCTTCAAAGCAAGAGTCATGCCCAGAACCATTACTGGTCCCCCAAAGCCCCAGACACTGCCGATATCTGCTGTCGATCAACTGAATAATGCTCACCCCCTCCATGGCCCAATTTAGACAAAGCCATGAAAGGAAAAGTCCCAGCCTTCAGAATTTCTTCTCCTCCAAATCCCTTCTTGTCGGCTGCCTCCACGTGGTACCTGGCACTTCCAACCCAGGTGCCTGGCTCCCCTTCTGAGGATAGTCAAAACCACTATCTCCCATTAACAACGATGCTACCATTTCTGGATCTTGGGTCATCACTAAAACAAGAGGTCTGTCCCACTCCTCAGCACGCTATTTGAATACAGCTTTTTGCCAACCATCGTCATCATCATCATATGGGTTTTACTCTATTCTACCACACTTTTAAAATGTTTTAAAAGTATTAACTCATTAAACTCTTGCAATAACCCTAGGAGTTAAATATTATTAATTTTCCCACTTTCCAGGGTGGAAAACTGAGGCAATTAAGCAACTTGTCCAAGGTTAGTCACTGGGTAAGTGGCAGAGCTTGGTTTCCAATGCAGATAGTCTGGCTTGAGAGCCCACCTCATGGTCACTACTATGCTATAGTATCTCTCCAGATTACCTTTGTGCCTTTTCCTTCCCTCTCTCCAAAAGTCAGTGAGGCACTTCCCCCTCCAAGTTCCCATATTTGTCAGCACTTTCCACACTGAGTAAAAACTGTCTTTGTAAATGCCTATCTTCTTTCCTGGACTACAAGTTGCTTGTGGAGACAGACTTTATTCATCTCTGTCACAGTTCAATAAATATTTGCTGATTCTGAATAAATAAATAAATAAATGAGTATGTCCATTTCAAAGGGGGCAATGCTTTAACCACAGAGAGAATAAAGATCCCTGGATTAGAAATAAACCCAAGCATATACAGTCAATTAATATTTGACAAGGGGGCCAAGAATACTTAATGTAGAAAAGCCAGTTTTTTCAATATATGATGCTGGGAAATTCAGATATTCACATGTAAAAGAATAAAACTAGACCCCTATCTTATGCCACTCACAAAAAGTAACTCAAAATGGATTGAAGACTTAAATGTAAGCCCTGAAACCATGAAACTTCTAAAAGAAAACATAGGAAGAAAGCTCCTTGACATGAGCCTTGGCAATGATTTTTTTGGATATGACACCTAAAGTATAAGCAACAACATAAAAAATTAAAAAGTGGGACTACATCAAACTAAAGAGATTCTGCTCAGCAAAAAGCAGAATTGAAAAGACAACCTACAGTATGGGGAAAAAATATCTGCAAACCATATATCTGATAAGCGGTTAATAACCAAAATATATAACGAACTCATATAATTCAATAGCAAAAAACCAAATAATCCAATTTTTTTAAATGGGCAAAAGACCTGAACAGACATTTTTTCAAAGAAGATATACAAATAGCCAATGGGTACATGAAGAGATGCTCAAACACTAGTCATCAGGGAAATGCAAATCAAAACCACAATGATCTATCACCTGACACCTGTTAAAATGGCCATCATCAAAAACACACGCGATAATAAATACTGGCAAGGATGTGGAGAAAAGGGAATTCTTGTGCACTAATTGGTGGGAGTGTAAACTGGTACAGCCACTATGAAAAACAGTATGAAGATTCCTCAAAAATTTCAAAACAGAACTACCATATGAGCCACTTTGGGGAATATATCCAAAGGAAATGAAAACACTAACTCGAAAAGATACCTGCAGCATTATTTACAAGAGCCAAGACATGGAAAAAACTTAAGTGTCCATTGATGGAGGAGTGGATAAAGAAAGTGTGGGTGGTATGTATGTATATGTGTGTATGTATGTGTGTGTAATATTACTGGAATATTACTTATTTAATTAATGGAATATTATTCAGCCATAAAAAGGAAGGAAATCCTGCCATTGTGATGATATGGGTTGACCTTGAGGGCATTATGCTAAGTGAAATAAGTCAGAGAAAGACAAATACCGTATGATTTCATTTATAGGTGGAATCTTTAAAAAAAAAAATTCATAGAAAAAGGGATCAGATTTGTGGTTACCAGAGGCAGGAGGTGAGGGGAGGAGAAACTGGAGGAAGTTGGTCAAAAGGTAAAAACTTTCATTTATAAGATAAATAAGCACTAGGGATATAACATACAACGTGATGACTATAGTTACCACAGCTGTACAATATACAAGAAAGTTAAGAGAGTAAATCCTAAAAGTTCTTATCACAAGGAGTATTGTTTTTCTTCTTTTTGCTTTTTCTCTTTATTATATCTTTATGAGGTGATGGATGTTAATTAAACTCTTTGTCATAACCATTCCACAATATATATAAATCAAACCATCATGCTATATACCTTAAATTCATGCAGTGATGTGTATCAATTATATCTCAATAAAACTGGGAAAATATGTAAATAATTGAAATAGTTGGGGGGGGGGGAGACATTTTAACGTTAAAAAAGGAAAAGATCCCTGGACTGTGAGTCAAGAGGTCAAGGTCTCAGATCCCATCACCAACTAGCTGTGTGACCTTGAGCAACTTCCTTCACCTCTCTGGTCCTCAGTCTCCTCACAACTAGAGTGGCCGGGTTAGGCTTGAAGACCTCTGAGCTCCCTTTCAGTTATGGCATCCTAGGACTGTGATGTTCTGGCAAGTCAACAAGGGAAGCGACTGGAGGAGACCAAGCCTGACTTTGTCTGTCCCTCACTCACATCCAGAGGTACGACTCCACCAGTCTGACTTTACAAACAGTCAACCAGGAACAGTAGGCCGGGATGCTAACTGGGAAAGGGTGAGGCAGACCACACCGGGCCCCATGGCACCAAGTTCCGTGTGGGAACTCCCAGAGAGGGGACAGCCAAGCGCTACACACAGTCAGCTGCCTCCTGGGGGCCACTGGCCCGCAGTGTGAAAAGAATGAGAGCAGCCACTCTGTCTGCACCAAAGCCACCGAAACGCCTGTAACTCAGGAAGGGATTACTCCACTTGAGCGAAACCTGTGATGTTCTTTTCACTGCTTTTCCCCCTGCTATCATTACCCAGTCAAGCATTCTTGGCAATGTAAACACATGATTAACAGGCAGGTTTGGGAAGAAACAGGATCAGGAGCTGGATCCCAGGAGCTGGCGCGCAGGCTTGTGCATTTTCTGCTTCCTCCCCGCCCCTCTCCGGAGAGCAGCCGCAGGGACAGCACCTCCACACCGCCATCGCATCCACAATGGCTG